>NC_064638.1:52592780-52908895 GCF_023864345.2 Schistocerca serialis cubense
AGTATTTCGAAGCGACGCAATTTCTGTGTTAATTCGTCAATGTGAGGGAGCGAGGGATGCAGTAAAGACATAATAGTGCATCGGAAAGGAGATACTCGTATCCCAAAAGGAAATCGTGTCGTTTCCATTGAAACGTTACTCGATTTTGAAGGAGGAGTCCTAGAACCAATAGTTTTTCATAGCGACTCAATTTCTGTGTTAATTCGTCAATGTGAGGGAGCGAGGAATGCAGTAGAGAAGGAATTGTCCATCGGAAAGGAGATAGTCGTATCCCAAAAGAAAATCCTTTCTTTTCCATAGAAACGTTACTCGATTTAGAAGGAGGCGTCATGGAACCCATAATATTTCATAGCGACGCAATTGCTGTGTTAATTCGTCAATGTAAGGGAGCGAGGGATGCAGAAAAAAGACAGAATAGTGCTTCAGAAAGGTGATACTCGTATCCCAAAAGAAAATCCTGTCGTTTCCATAGAAACGTTACTCGATTTAGAAGGAGAATCATAGAACCCGTAGTATTTCATAGCGACGCAGTTTTCTGCGTTAATTTGTCAATGTGAGGGAGCGAGGGATGCACTAAAGAAGGAATAGTGCATCGGAAAGGAGATACTCGTATCCCTAAGGAAAATCCTGTCGTTTCCATAGAAACGTTATTTGATTTAGAAGGAGAAGTTATCAAACCCATAGTATTTCACAGCGGCGCAATTTCTGTGCTTATTCTTCAATGTCAGGAAGCGAGGGATGCAGTAAAGAACTAATAGTGCATCGGAAAGGAGATACTCGTATCCCAAAAGAAAATCCTGTCGTTTCCATAGAAACGGTACTCGATGTAAAAGGAGAAGTCATGGAACCAATAGTATTTCATAGCGACGCAGTTTCTGTGTTATTTCGTCAATGTGAGGGAGCGAGGGATGGAGTAAAGACGAAATAGTGCATCGGAAGGAGATACTCGTATCCCAAAAGAAAATCCTGTCGTTTCAATAGAAACGTTACTCGATTTACAAAGAGAAGTCATAGAACCCATATTATTTAATAACGACGCAATTTCCGTGTTAATTCGCCAATGTGAGGGAGCGAGGGATGCAGTACAGAAGGCATAGTGCATCGGAAAGGAGATAGTCGTATCCCAAAAGAAAATCCTGTCGTTTTCATAGAAACGTTACTCGATGTAGAAGGAGAAGTCATGGAACCCATAGTATTTCATAGCGACGCAATTTCTGTGTTAATTCGTTAATGTGATTGAGCGAGTGATGCAGTAATGACGGAATAGTGCATCAGAAAGGAGATACTCGTATCCCAAAGGAAAATCCTGTCGTTTCAATAGAAACGTTACTCGATTTAGAAGGAGAAGTAGTAGAACCCATAGTATTTCATAGCGACGTTATTTCTATGTTAAAACGCCAATGTGAGGGAGCGAGGGATGCAGTAAAGACGGAGTAGTGCATCGGACATGAGATACTCGTATCCCAAAACAAAATCATGTCGTTTCAATAGAAACGTTACTCGATTTAGAAGGAGTAGTCATAGAACCTACAGTATTTTATAGCGACGAAATCTCTGTGTTAATTCGTTAATGTGAGGGAACGAGGGATGCAGTAAAGAAGGAATAGTGCATCGGAATGGCGATACACGTATCCCAAAAGGAAATCCTGTCGTTTCAATAGAAACGTTACTCGATTTAGAAGGAGAAGACATAGAACCCATAGAATTTCATAGCGACGCAATTTATGTGTTAATTCGTCAATGTGAGGCAGCGAGGGATGCAGTAAAGAAGGAGTAGGGCGTGGAAAAGGAGATACACGTATCCCAAAAGAAAATCCTGTCGATTCCGTAGAAACGTTACTCGATTTAGAAGGTGAAGTCATAGAACCCATAGTATTTCATAGCGACGCAATTTCTGTTTTAATTCGTCAATGTGAGGGAGCAAGGGATTCACTAAAGAAGGAATAGTGCATCGGAAATGAGATACTCGTATCCGAAAAGAAAATCCTGTCGTTTCCATAGAAACGTTACTCGATTTAGAAAGATAAGTCATAGAGCCCACAGTATACCATAGCGACGCAATTTCTGTGTTAATTCGTCAATGTGACGGAGCGAGGGATGCAGTAAGGAAGGAATAGTGCATCGGAAAAGAGATACTCGTATCCCAAAAGAAAATTCTGTCGTTTCCATTGAAACGTTACTCGATTTAGAGGGAGGTGTCTTAGAACCAATAGTACTTCATAGCGACGCAATTTCTGTGTTAATTCGTCAATGTGAGGGAGCGAAGGATGCAGTAAAGAAGGAATAGTGGATCGGAAAGGAGATACCCGTATCCCAATAGAAAATCCTGTAGTTTCAATAGAAACGTTACTCGATTTAGGCCGAGAAGTTATAGAACCCATAGTATTGCATAGCGACGCAATTTCTGTGTTAATTTGTCAATGTGAGGGCGCGAGGAACGCAGAAAAGAAGGAATAGTGCATCGGAAAGGAGATAGCTGCATCCAAAAGAAAATCCCGTCGTTTCCATAGAAACGTTACTCGATTTAGAAGGAGAAGTCATAGAACCCATACTATATCATAGCCACGCAATTTCTGAGATCATTCGTCAATGTGAGGGAGCGCGGGATGCAGTAAAGAAGGAATAGTGCTCTGGAAAGGAGATACTCGTATCCCAAAAGAAAATCCTGACTCTTTAATAGAAACGTTACTCGCTTTAGAAGGAGAAGTCGTAGAACCCACAGTATTTCGTACCGACGCCATTTCTGTGTTAATTCGTCAATGTGAGGGAACGAGGGATGCAGTAAATAAGGAATTGTGAATGGGATAGGAGATACTCGAATCCCAAAAGAAAATCTTTTCGTTTCCAGAGAAACATTACTCGATTTAGAAGGAGAAGTAATAGAACCCATAGCATTTCATAGCGACGCAATTTCTGTGTTAATTCTTGAATGTGAGGGAGCGAGGGATGCAGTAAAGAGGGAATAGTGCTTCGGAAAGGAGATACTGGTATCCCAAAAGAAAATCCTTTCGTTTCCATAGAAACGGTAAACGAATTAGAAGAAGAATTTATACAACCCATAGTATTTTATAGCGACGCAAGTTCTGTGTTAATTCGTCAATGTGAGGGAGCGAGGGATGCAGTAAAGTAGGAATAATGCCTCAGAAAGGAGATACTCGTATCCCAAAAGAAAATCCTGTCGTTTCCATAGAAACGATACTCGATTAAGAAGGAGAAGTCATAGAACACATAGTATTCCATAGCGTCACAATTTCTGTATTAATTCGTCAATGTGAGGGGGCCAGGGATGCAGTAATGAAGTAATAGTGCATCGGAAAGGAGAAATTCGTATCCCAATAGCAAATCCTGTCTTTTCCATAGAAACTTTAGTCGATTTAGAAGGAGATGTCATAGTACCCATAGTATTTCATAGCGACGCAATTTCTGTGTTATTTCGTTAATGTGAGGGAGCGAGAGATGCAGTAAAGAAGGAATAGTGCATCGGAAAGGAGATACTCGTATCCGAAAAGAAAATCTTGACTTTTCCATAGAAACGTTACTCGATTTAGAAGGAGAAGTCATAGAACCCATAGTATTTCGTACCGACGAGATTTCTGTGTTAATTCGTCAATGTGAGGGAACGAGGGATGCAGTAAAGAAGGAATAGTGCATCGGAAAGGAGATACGCGTATACCAAAAGAAAATCCTGTCGTTTCCATAGAAACGTTACTCGATTTAGAAGGAGAAGTCATTGAACCCATAGTATTTCATAGCGAAGCAATTTCATTGTTAATTCGTCATTGTGAGGGAGCGAGGGATACAGTAACGAAGATAGTGCATCGGAGAGGATATATTCCTATCTCAATAGAAAATCCTGTCGTTTCCATAGAAACGTTACTCGTTTTAGAAGGAGAAGTCATAGATCCCATAGTATTTCATAGCGATGCAATTTCCGTGTTAATTCGCCAATGTGAGGTAGCGAGGGATGCAGTACAGAAGGAATAGTATATCGGAAAGGAAATACTCGTATCCCAAAAGAAAATCCTGTCGTTTCAATGGAAACGTTACTCGACTTAGAAGGAGAAATAGAACCCATAGTATATCATAGCGACGCAATTTCTGTGTCTATTCGCCAATGTGAGAGAGCGAGGGTTGCAGTACAGAAGGAATGGTGCATCGGAAAGGAGATAGCTGTATCCCAAAAGAAAATCCCGTCGTTTCCATAGAAACGTTACTCAATTTAGAAGGAGAAGTCATAGAACCCATAATATATCATAGCCACGCCATTTCCGAGTTAATTCGCCAATGTGAGGGAGGGAAGGATGCAGTACAGAAGGAATAGTGCATCGGAAAGGAGATAGTCGCATCTGAAAATAAAATCCAGTCGTTTCCATAGAAACGTTACTCGATTTAGAAGGAGAAGTCGTAGAACCCATAGTATTTCATAGCGACGCAATTTCTGTGCTTATTCGTCAAAGTGAGGGAGCGAGGGATGCAGTAAAAACGTAATAGTGCATCGGAAACAAGATACTCGTATCCCAAAAGAAAATCCTGTCGTTTCAATAGAATCGTTACTCGATTTAGATGGAGAAGTCATAGAACGCATAGTATTTCATAGCGACGCAATTTCCGTGTTAATTCGCCAATGTGAGGGAGCGTGGGATGCAGTCAAGAAGAAATAGTGCATCGGAAAGGAGATACTCCTATACCAAAAGAAAATCCTGTCGTTTCAATAGAAACGTTACTCGATTTAGAAGGAGAAGTTATAGAACCCACAGTATTTTATAGCGACGAAATCTCTATGTTAATTCGTCAATGTGAGGGAGCGAGGGATGCAGTAAAGAAGGAATAGTGCATCGGGAATGAGATACTCGTATCCCAAAAGAAAATCCAGTCCTTTCCATAGAAATGTTACTCGGGTTAGAAGAAGAAATTAAAGAACCCATAGTATTTCATAGCGACGCAATTTCTGTGATTTTTCGTCAATGTGAGGGAGCGCGTGATGCAGTAGAAAAGTAATAGTGCTTCGGAAAGGAGATACTCGTATCCCGAAAGAAAATCCTGTCGTTTCCATAGAAACGTTACTCGATTTAGAAGGAGAAGTATCGGAACGCATTGTATTTCATAGCGACGCAATTTCTGAGTTAATTGGTCAATGTGAGGGATCGAGAGATGCAGTAAAGAGGGAATAGTGCATCGGAAAGGAGATACTCGTATCCCAAAAGATTATCCTGTCGTCTCCATAGAAACGTTACTCGATTTCGAAGGAGAAGTTATAGAACCCATAGTATGTCATAGCGACGTAATTTCTGTGCTTATTCGTCAATGTGCGTTTGCGAGGGATGCAATAAAGAACTGATACTGCATCGGAAAGGAGATACTCGTATTCCAAATGAAAATCCTGTCGTTTCCATAGAAACGTTACTCGATTTAGAAGGAGAAGTCATTGAATCCATTGAATTCCATAGCGACGAAATTTCTGTGATAATTCGTCTATGTGAGGGAATGAGGGATGCAGTAAATAAGGAATTGTGCATCGGATAGGAGATACCCGAATCCCAAAAGAAAATCTTTTCGTTTCCTGACAAACATTACTCGATTTAGAAGGAGAAGTAATAGAACCCATAGTATTTCATAGCGACGCAATTTCTGTGTTAATTCGTGAATGTGAGGGAGCGAGGGATGCAGTAAAGAAGGAATAGTGCATTGGAAAGGAGATACTCGTATACCAAAGGAAAGTCCTGTCGTTTCCATAGAAACGGTACTCGATTTAGAAGAAAAATTCATACAACCCATAGTATTTCATAGCGACGCAAGTTCTGTGTTAATTCGTCAATGTGAGGGAGCGAGGGATGCAGTAAAGTAGGAATAATGCCTCGGAAAGGAGATACTCGTATCCCAAAAGAAAATCCTGTCGTTTCCATAGAAACGTTATTTGATTTAGAAGGAGAGGTCATAGAACCCATAGTATATCACAGCGACGCAATTTCTATGATAATTCGCCAATGTGAGAGAGCGAGGGATGCAGTACAGAAGGAATAGTGCATCGGAAAGGAGATAGCTGTATCCCAAAAGAAAATCCCGTCGTTTCCATAGAAACGATACTCGATTTAGAAGGAGAAGTCATAGAACCCATAATATATCATAGCCACGCCATTTCTGAGTTAATTCGCCAATGTGAGGGAGGGAAGGATGCAGTACAGAAGGAATAGTGCATCGGAAAGGAGATAGTCGCATCTAAAAATAAAATCCAGTCGTTTCCATAGAAACGTTACTCGATTTAGAAGGAGAAGTCGTAGAAACCATAGTATTTCATAGCGACGCAATTTCTGTGCTTATTCGTCAATGTGAGGGAGCGGGGGGGTTGCAGTAAAAACGTAATAGTGCATCGGAAACAAGATACTCGTTTCCGAAAAGAAAATCCTGTCGTTTCCATAGAAACGTTACTCGATTTAGAAGGAGAAGTCGTAGAAATCATAGCTTTTTATTGCGACGCAATTTCTGTGTTAATTCGTCAATGTGAGGGAGCGAGCGATGCAGTCAAGAAGAAATAGTGCATCGGAAAGGAGATACTCCTATACCAAAAGAAAATCCTGTCGTTTCAATAGAAACGTTACTCGATTTAGAAGCAGAAGTTATAGAACCCACAGTATTTTATAGCGACGAAATCTCTGTGTTAATTCGTCAATGTGAGGGAGCGAGGGATGCAGTAAAGAAGGAATAGTGCATCGGAAATGAGATACTCGTATCCCGAAAGAAAATCCTGTCGTTTCCATAGAAACGTTACTCGATTTAGAAGGAGAAGTCACGGAATGCATTGTATTTCATAGCGACGCAATTTCTGAGTTAATTGGTCAATGTGAGGGAGCGAGAGATGCAGTAAAGAGGGAATAGTGCATCGGAAAGGAGATACTCGTATCCCAAAAGATTATCCTGTCGTCTCCATAGAAACGTTACTCGATTTAGAAGGAGAAGTTATAGAACCCATAGTATGTCATAGCGACGCAATTTCTGTGCTTATTCGTCAATGTGCGTTTGCGAGGGATGCAATAAAGAACTGATAGTGCATCGGAAAGGAGATACTCGTATACCAAATGAAAATCCTGTCGTTTCCATAGAAACGTTACTCGATTTAGAAGGAGAAGTCATTGAATCCATTGAATTCCATAGCGACGAAATTTCTGTGATAATACGTCAATGTGAGGGAATGAGGGATGCAGTAAATAAGGAATTGTGCATCGGGTAGGAGATACCCGAATCCCAAAAGATAAT
Source organism: Schistocerca serialis cubense (assembly GCF_023864345.2). Classification (NCBI taxonomy): domain Eukaryota; kingdom Metazoa; phylum Arthropoda; class Insecta; order Orthoptera; family Acrididae; genus Schistocerca; species Schistocerca serialis. The sequence goes on from NC_064638.1 coordinate 52,600,032, forward strand.
CTTTTCGTTTTCAGAGAAACATTACTCGATTTAGAAGGAGAAGTAATAGAACCCATAGTATTTCATAGCGACGCAATTTCTGTGTTAATTCGTGAATGTGAGGGAGCGAGGGATGCAGTAAAGAAGGAATAGTGCATCGGAAAGGGGATACTCGTATACCAAAGGAAAGTCCTGTCGTTTCCATAGAAACGGTACTCGATTTAGAAGAAAAATTCATACAACCCATAGTATTTCATACCGAAGCAATTTCATTGTTAATTCGTCACTGTGAGGGAGCGAGGGATGCAGAAACGAAGATTGTGCATCGGCAAGGATATAGTCCAATCTCAAAAGAAAATCCTGTCGTTTCCATGGAAACGTTACTCGATTTAGATGGAGAAGTCATAGATCCCATAGTATTTCATAGCGACGCAATTTCTGTGTTAATTCGCCAATGTGAGGTAGCGAGGGATGCAGTACAGAAGGAATAGTGCATCGGAAAGGAAATACTCGTATCCCAAAAGAAAATCCTGTCGTTTCAATGGGAACGTTACTCGATTTAGAAGGAGAAGTCATAGAACCCACAGTATTTCATAGCGACGCAATTTCTGTGTCAATTCGCCAATGAGAGTAAGCGAGGGACGCAGTAAAGTAGGAATAGTGCATCGGAAAAGATACTCGTATACCAAAAGAAAATCCTGTCGTTTCCATAGAAACGTTATTTGATTTAGAAGTAGAGGCCATAGATCCCATAGTATATAACAGCGACGCAATTTCTATGTTAATTCGCCAATGTGAGAGAGCGAGGGATGCAGTACAGAAGGAATAGTGCATCGGAAAGGAGATAGCTGTATCCCAAATGAAAATCCCGTCGTTTCCATAGAAACGTTACTCGATTTAGAAGGAGAAGCCGTAGAACCCATAGTATTTCATAGCGACGCAATTTCTGTGCTTATTCGTCAAAGTGAGGGAGCGAGGGATGCAGTAAAAACGGAATAGTGCATCGGAAACAATATACTCGTATCCCAAACGAAAATCCTGTCGTTTCAATAGAATCGTTACTCGATTTAGAAGGAGAAGTCATAGAACCCACAGTATTTCATAGCGACGCTATTTCTGTGTTATTTCGTTAATGTGAGGGACCGAGGGATGCAGTAAAGAAGGAATAGTGCATTGGAAAGGAGATACTCGTATACCAATGGAAAGTCCTGTCGTTTCCATAGAAACGTTACACGATTTAGAAGGAGAAGTCATAGAATCCATAGTATTTAATAGCGATGAAATATCTGTGTTAATTCGTCAATGTGAGGGAGCGAGGAATATAGTAAAGAAGGAATAGTGCATCGGAAAGGAGATACTCGTATCCAAAAAGCAAATCCTGTTGTTTCCATAGAAGTGTTCCTCGACTTCGAAGGGGATGTCATAGAACCATTAGTATTTCATAGCGACGCAATTTCTGTGTTAATTTGTCAATTTGAGGGAGCGAGGGATGTAGTAAAGAAGGAATAGTGCATCGGAAAGGAGATACTCGTATCCCAAACGAAAATCCTGCCTTTTACATAGTAACGTTACTCGATTTAGAAGGAGAAGTCATAGAACCCATAGTATTTCGTACCGACGCCATTTCTGTGTTAATTCGTCAATGTGAGGGAACGAGGGATGCAGTAAAGAAGGAATAGTGCATCGGAAAGGAGATACTCGTATACCGAAAGAAAATCCTGTCGTTTCCATAGAAACGTTACTCGATTTAGAAGGAGAAATCGTAGAACAAATAGTATTTCATAGCGACGCAATTTCTGTGCTTATTCGTGAAAGTGAGAGAGCGAGCGATGCAGTAAAAACGGAATAGTGCATCGGAAACAAGATACTCGTATACCAAAAGAAAATCCTGTCGTTTCCATAGAAACATTATTTGATTTAGAAGGAGAGGTCATAGAACCCATAGTATATCACAGCGACGCAATTTCTATGTTAATTCGCCAATGTGAAAGAGCGAGGGATGCAGTACAGAAGGAATAGTGCATCGGAAAGGAGATAGCTGTATCCCAAATGAAAATCCCGTCGTTTCCATAGAAACGTTACTCGATTTAGAAGGAGAAGTCATAGAACCCATAGTATTTCATGGCGACGCAATTTCTGTGTTAGTACGTCATTGTAAGGGAACGAGGGATGAAGTAAAGAAGGAATAGTGCATCGGAAAGGAGATACTCGTATCCCATATGAAAATACTTTCGTTTCCGTAGAATTGTTACTCGATTTAGAGAGAGAAATCATTGAACCCATATTATTCCATAGCGACGCAATTTCTGTGATAAATCGTCAATGTGAGGGAGCGAGGGATGCAGTAAAGAAGGAATAGTGCATCGGAAAGGAGATACTCAAATCACAAAAGTAAACCATGACGTTTCCATAGAAACGTTACTCGATTTAGAAGGAGAAGTCATAGAACCCATAGTATTTCATAGCGACGCCATTTCTGTGTTAATTCTTCAATGTGACGGAACAAGGGAAGCAGTAAAGAAGGAATAGTCCATCAAGAAGGAGATACTCGTATCCCAAAAGAAAATCCTGTCGTTTCCATAGAAACGTTACTCGATTTAGAAGGTGAAGTCATTGAACCCTTAGTATTTCATAGCGACGCAATTTCATTGTTAATTCGTCATTGTGAGGGAGCGAGGGATGCAGTAAAGAAGGGAAAGTGCATCGGAAAGGAGATAGTCGTATCCCAAAAGAAAATCCTGTCGTTTCCATAGAAACCGTACTCGATTTAGGAAGAGAAGTCGTAGAACACATAGTATTCGATAGCGACGCAATTTCTGTGTTAATTCGTCAATGTGAGAGAGCGAGAGATGCAGTAAAGAAAGAATAGTGCATCGGAAAGGAGATAGTCGTATCCCAAAAGAAAATCCTGTTGTTTCCATAGAAACGTTACTCGATTTAGTAGGGGAAGTCATTGAACCCACAGAATTCCGTAGCGACGCAATTTCTGTGACAAATCGTCAATGTGAGGGAGCCAGGGATGAAGTAAAGATGGAAAAGTGCATCGGAAAGGCGATACTCGTATCCCAAAAAAAAATCCTTTCGTTTCAATAGAAACGTTACTCGATTTAGAAGGTGAAGTTATAGAACCTATAGTACTTCATCGCGACGCAATTTATGTGTTAATTCGTCAATGTGAGGGAGCGAGGGATGCAGTAAAGAAGGAATAGTGCATCGGAAGGAGGTACTCGTATCCCAAAAGGGAATACCGTCGTTTCCATAGAAACGTTGCTCGAATTAGAAGGAGAAGCCATAGAACACACAGTATTTCATAGCGACGCTATTTCTGGGTTAATTCGTCAATGTGAGGGAGCGAGGGATGCAGTAAAAAGGAATAGTGCATCGGAAAGGAGATACTCGTATCCCAAAAGAAAATCCTGACGATTCCATAGAAACGTTACTCGATTTAGAAGGATAAGACATAGAACCTATAGTAATTCATAGCGCCACAATTTCATTGTTGATTCGTATGTGAGGGAGCGAGGGATGCAGTAAAGAAGGAATAGTGCATCGGAAAACGAGATGCTCGTATCCCAAAAGAAAATCCTGTCGCTTCCATAGAAACGTTACTCTATATAGAAGGAGAATCCATAGAACCAATAGTATTTCACAGCGACGCAATTTCTGTGCTTATTCCTCAATGTGAGGGAACGAGGGATGCAGTAAAGAAGGAATAGTGCATCGGAAAGTAGACACTCGTATCCCAAAAGAGAATCCTGTCGTTTCCGTAGAAACGTTACTCGATTTAGGAGGAGAAGTCATAGAATCCATAGTAATTCATAGCGATGCCATTTCTGTGTTAATTCGTCAATGTGAGGGAGCGAGGGAAGCAGTAAAGAAGGAATAGTGCATCGGACAGGAGATACTCGTAAACCAAAAGAATATCCTGTCGTTTCCATAGAAACGTTACTCGAAGTAGATGGAGAAGTCATAGACCCTTAGTATTTCATAGCGACGCAATTTTTGCGTTAATTCGTCAATGTGAGGGAGCGAGGGAAGCAGTAAAGAAGGAATAGTGCATCGGAAAGGAGATACTCGTATCCCAAAAGAAAATCCTGTCGTTTCCGTGGTAACGTTACTCGATTTAGTAGGAGAAGTTATAGAACACATAGTATTTCATGGCGACGCAATTTCTGTGTTAATTCGTCATTGTGAGGGAGCGAGGGATGCAGTAAAGAAGGAATAGTGCAGCGGAAAGGAAATACTCGTACCCCAAAAGAAAATCCTTTCGTTTCCGTAGAAATGTTACTCGATTTAGAAAGAGAAATCATTGATCCCATAGTATTCCATAGCGACGCAATTTCAGTGATAAATCGTCAATGTGAGGGACCGAGGGATGCAGTAAAGAAGGAATAGTGCTTCGGAAAGGAGATACACGTATCTCAAAAGGAAATCCTGTCGTTTCAATAGAAACGACACTCGAATTAGAAGGAGAAGTCATCGAAACCATAGTATTTCATAGCGACGCAATTTCTGTGTTAATTCGCCAATGTGAGGGAGCGAGGGATGCAGTACAGATGGATTAGTGCATCGGAAAGGAGATACTCGTATTTCAAAAGAACATCCTGTCGTCTCCATAGAAACGTTACTCGATTTAGATGGAGAAGCTATAGAACCCATAGTAATTCATAGCGACGCAATGTCTGTGCTTATTCGTCAATGTGAGGGAGCGAGAGATGCAGTAAAGAAAGAATAGTGCATCGGAAAGGAGTTACTCGTATCCCAAAAAAAAATCCTGTCGTTTCAATAGAAACGTTACTCGATTTAGAAGGTGAAGTTATAGAACCCAGAGTACTTCATCGCGACGCAATTTATGTGTTAATTCGTAAGTGTGAGGGAGCGAGGGATGCAGTATAGAAGGAATAGTGCATCGGACAGGAGATACTCGTAAACGAAAAGAAAATCGTGTCGTTTCCATAGAAACGTTACTCGAAGTAGAAGGAGAAGTCATAGAACCCATACTATTTCATAGCGCCACAATTTCATTGTTGATACGTCAATGTGAGGGAGCGAGGGATGCAGTAAAGAAGGAATAGTGCATCGGAAAGGAGATACTCGTATCCCAAAAGAAAATCCTGTCGTTTCCATAGAAACGTTACTCGATTTAGAAGGGGGATCCATAGAACCAATAGTATTTCATAGCGACGCAATTTCTGTGCTTATTCCACATTGTGAGGGAGCCAGGGATGCAGTAAAGACGGAATAATGCATCGGATAGGAGATATTCGTATCCGAAAAGTAAATCCTGACGTTTCCATAGAAACGGTACTCGATTTAGAAGGAGAAGTCATAGATCACATAGTACTCCATAGCGACGCGATTTCTGGGTTAATTCGTCAATGTTAGGGAGCGAGGGATGCAGTAAAGAGGGAATAGTGCATCGGAATGGAGATAATCGTATCCCAAAAGAAAATCCTGTCGTTTCCGTGGTAACGTTACTCGATTTAGTAGGAGAAGTTATGGAACACATAGTATATCATGGCGACTCAATTTCTGTGTTAATTCGTCATTGTGAGGGAGCGAGGGATGCAGTGAAGAAGGAATAGTGCATCCGAAAGAAAATACTCGTAATCCAAAAGAAAATCCTTTCGTTTCCGTAGAAATGTTACTCGATTTAGAAAGAGAAATCATTGAACCCGTAGTATTCCATAGCGACGCAATTTCTGTGATAAATCGTCAATGTGAGGGAGCGAGGGATGCAGTAAAGCAGGAATAGTGCATCGGAAAGGAGATACACGTATCCCAAAAGAAAATCCTGTCGTTTCAATAGAAACGTTACTCGATTTAGAATGAGAAGTCATCGAACCCATAGTTTTTCATAGCGACGCAATTTCTGTGTTAATTCGCCAATGTGAGGGAGCGAGGGATGCAGTACAGATGGAATAGTGCATCGGAAAGGAGATACTCGTATTTCAAAAGAACATCGTGTCGTTTCCATAGAAACGTTACTCGATTTAGAAGGAGAAGTTATAGTACCCATAGTATTTCATAGAGACGCAATTTCTGTGTTAATTCGTCAATGTGAGGGAGCGAGGGATGCAGTAAAGACGGAATGGTGGTTTGGAAAAGAGATACTCGTATCCCAAAAGAAAATCCTGTTGTTTCCATAGACACGTTAATCGATTTATAAGGGTGTCATAGAACCAATAGTATTTCATAGCGACGCAATTTCTGTGTTAATTCGTCAATGTGAGGGAGCGAGGGATGCAGTAAAGACGGAATGGTGGTTTGGAATAGAGATACTCGTATCCCAAAAGAAAGTCCTGTCGTTTCAATAGAAACGTTACTCGATTTAGAAGGAGACGACATAGCACCCATAGTATTTCATAGCGAAGCAATTTCTGTGTTAATTCGCGAATGTGAGGGTGCGAGGGATGCACAACAGAAGGAATAGTGCATCGGAAAGGAGATACTCGTATCCCAAAAGACAATTCTGTCGTTTCCATAGAAACGTTACTCAATTTAGAAGGAGAAGTCATAGAACCCTTAGTATTTCATAGCGACGTTATTTCTGTGTTAATTTGTCAATGTGAGGGAGAGAGGGATGCAGTAAAGAAGGAATAGTGCATCGTAAAGGATATACTCGTATACCAAAAGAAAATCCTGTCGTTTCCATTGAAACGTTACTCGATTTAGAAGGACAAGACATTGAACACATGGAATTACATAGGGACGCTATTTCTGTGTTAATTCGTCAATGTGAGGGAGCGAGGGATGCAGTAAAGAAGGAATAGTGCATCGGAAAGGAGATACTCGTTTCCCAAAAGAAAATCCTGTTGTTTCCATAGAAACGTTAATCGATTTATAAGGGGTGTCATAGAACCAATAGTATTTCATAGCGACGCAATTTCTGTGTTAATTTGTCATTTTGAGGGAGCGAGGGATGCAGTAAAGAAGGAATAGTGCATCGGAAAGGAGATACTCGTATCCCAAACGAAAATCCTGAAGTTACTATAGAAACGTTACTCGATTTAGAAGGAGAATCCATAGAACCAATAGTATTTCATAGCGACGCAATTTCTGAGCTTATTCCTAAATGTGGTGGAACGAGGGAGTCATTAAAGAAGGAATAGTGCATCGGAAAGTAGATTCTCGTATCCCAAAAGAAAATCCTGTCGTTTCATTAGAAACGTTACTCGATTTAGAAGGAGAAGTCATAGAAGCCTTAGTATTTCATAGCGACGCCATTTTTGTGTTAATTCGTCAATGTGATGGAGCGAGGGATGCAGTAAATGAGGAATATTGCATCGGAAAGGAGGTACTCGTATCCCAAAAGGAAATACCGTCGTTTCCATAGAAACGTTACTCGAATTAGTAGGAGAAGCCATAGAACCCATTGTATTTCATAGCGACGCAATTTCTAGGTTAATTCGTCAATGTGAGGGAGCGAGGGATGCAGTAAAGAAGGAATAGTGCATCGGAATAGAGATACTCGTATACAAAAAGAAATCCCTTTCGTTTCCATAGAAACGATACTCGATTACGAAAGATAATACATAGAACCCATAGTATTTCATAGCGCCACAATTTCATTGTTAATTCGTCAATGTGAGGGAGCGAGGGATGCAGTAAAGAAGGAATAGTGCAGCGGAAAGGAGATGCTCCTATCCCAAAAGAAAATTCTGTTGTTTCCGTAGAAACGTTACTCGATTTAGAAGGAGAAGTCATAGAACCCATAGTATTTCATAGCGATGCCATTTCTGTGGTAATTCGTCAATGTGAGGGAGCGAGGAATGCAGTAAAGAAGGAATAGTGCATCGGAAAGGAGATACTCGCATCCCAAAAGAAAATAATGTCGTTTCCATTGAAACGTTACTCGATTTAGAAGGATGAGTCATAGAACCCATAGTATCTCATAGCGACATCATTTCTGTGCTTATTCCTCAATCTGAGGGAATGATGGGATGCAGTAAAAATGGAATAGTGCATTGGAAAAGAGATACTCGAATCCCAAAAGAAAATCCAGTCGTTTCCATAGAAACGTTACTCGAGTAAGAAGGAGAAGTCATAGAACCCATAGTATTTCATATCGACGCTATTTCATTGTTAATTTGTCAATGGGAGCGAGCGAGGGATGCAGTAAAGAAAGAATAGTGCATCGGAAAGGAGATACTCGTATCCCAAAAAAAAATCCTGTCGTTCCAATAGAAACGTTACTCGATTTAGAAGGTGAAGATTATAGAACCCATAGTACTTCATCGCGACGCAATTTATGTGTTAATTCGTCAATGTGAGAGAGCGAGGGATGCAGTAAAGAAGGAATAGTGCATCGGACAGGAGATACTCGTATACCAAAAGAAAATCCAGTCGTTTCCATAGAAACGTTACTCGAAGTAGAGGGAGAAGTCATAGAACCCATAGTATTTCATAGCGACGCAATTTCTGCGTTAATTCGTCAATGTGAGGGAGCGGGGGCAGCAGTAAAGAAGGAATAGTGCATCGGAAAGGCGATAGTCGTATCCCAAAAGATAATCCTGTCGTTCCATAGAAACGTTACTCGATTTCGAAGGAGGCGTCATGGAACCCATAATATTTCATAGCGACGCAATTGCTGTGTTAATTCGTCAATGTGAGGGAGCGAGGGATGCAGAAAAAAGACGGAATAGTGCTTCAGAAAGAGATACTCATATCCCAAAAGAAAATCCTGTCGTTTCCATAGAAACGTTACTCGATTTAGAAGGAGAAGTCATAGAACCCATAGTATTTAATACCGACGCCATTTCTGTGTTAATTCGTCAATGTGAGGGAGCGAGGGATGCAGTAAAGAAGGAATAGTGCATCGGAAAGGAGATACTCGTATCCCATGAGAAAATCCTGTCGTTTCCACAGAAACGTAACTCGATTTAGAAGGAGAAGTCATAGAACACATAGTATTCATTAGCGACGCAATTTCTGTGTTAATTCGTCAATGTGAGGGAGCGAGAGATGCAGTAAAGAAAGAATAGTGCATCGGAAAGGAGATACTCGCATCCCAAAAGAATATCCTGTCGTTTCAATTGAAACGTTATTCGATTTAGAAGGAGAAGACATAGCTCCCATAGTATTTCATAGCGACGCAACTACTGTGTTAATTCGCCAATGTGAGGGTGCGAGGGATGCAGAACAGAAGGAATAGTGCATCGGAAAGGAGATACTCGTATCCCAAAAGACAATTTTGTCGTTTCCATAGAAACGTTACTCGATATAGAAGGAGAAGTCATAGAACCCATAGTATTTCGTAGGGACGCAATTTCTGTGTTTATTTGTCAATTTGAGGGAGCGAGGGATGCAGTAAAGAAGGAATAGTGCATCGGAAAGGAGATACTCGTATGCCAAAAGAAAATCCTGACGTTTCCATAGAAACGTTACTCGATTTAGAAGGAGAAGTCATAGAACCCTTAGTATTTCATAGCGACGCCATTTTCGTGTTAATTCGTCAATGTGATGGAGCGAGGGATGCAGTAAATGAGGAATATTGCATCGGAAAGGAGGTACTCGTATCTCAAAATGAAATACCGTCATTTCCATAGAAACGTTACTCGAATTAGTAGGAGAAGCCATAGAACCCATTGTATTTCATAGCGACGCAATTTCTAGGTTAATTCGTCAATGTGAGGGTGCGAGGGATGCAGTAAAGAAGGAATAGTGCATCGGAATAGAGGTACTCGTATACCAAAAGAAATTCCTTTCGTTTCCATAGAAACGTTACTCGATTTAGAAGGAGAAGTCAAAGAACCCATAGTACCCCATAGCGACGGAATTTCTCTGTTAGTTCGTCAATGTGAGTGAGCGTGGTATGCAGTAAACAAGGAATAGTGCATCGGAAAGGAGATACTCGTATCCCAAAAGAAAATCCTGACGATTCCATAGAAACGTTCCTCGATTTAGAAGGATAAGACATAGAACCCATAGCATTTCATAGCGCCACAATTTCATTTTTAATTCGTCATTGTGAGGGAGCGAGGGATGCAGTAAAGAAGGAATAGTGCAGCGGAAAGGAGGTGCTCGTATCGCAAAAGAAAATCCTGTCGTTTCCGTAGAAACGTTACTCGATTTAGAAGGAGAAGTCATAGAACCCATAGTACTTCATAGCGATGCCATTTCTGTGTTAATTCGTCAATGTGAGTGAGCGAGGGATGCAGTAAAGAAGGAATAGTGCATCGGAAAGGAGATACTCGCATCCCAAAAGAAAATAATGTCGTTTCCATTGAAACGTTACTCGATTTAGAAGGATGAGTCATAGAACCCATAGTATTTCATACCGACGCCATTTCTGTGCTTATTCCTCAATTTGAGGGAATGATGGGATACAGTAAAAAAGGAATAGTGCATCGGAAAGGAGATACTAGCATCCCAAAAGAAAATCCTGTCGTTTCCATAGAAACGTTACTCGAGTAGGAAGGAGAAGTCATTGAAACCATAGTTTTTCATAGCGACGCTATTCCATTGTTAATTCGTCAATGTGACGGATCTAGGGATGCAGTAAAGAAGGAATAGTGCATCGTAAAGGAGATACTCGTATCCCAAAAGAAAATCCTGTCGTTTCCATAGAAACGTTACTCGAAGTAGAAGGAGACGTCATAGAACCCATAGTATATCATAGTGACGCAATTTCTGCGTTATTTCGTTAATGTGAGGGAGCGAGGGAAGCAGTAGAGAAGGAATAGTGCATCGGAAAGGAGGTGTTCGTATCCCAAAATGAAATACCGTCGTTTCCATAGAAACGCTACTCGAATTAGTAGGAGAAGTCATGGAACCCATAGTATTTAATAGCGACGTAATTTCTGTGTTAATTCGTCAATGTGAGGGAGCTAGGGATGCAGTAAAGAGGGAATAGTGCATCGGAATGGAGATACTCGTATCCCAAAAGAAAATCCTGTCGTTTCAATAGAAACGTTACCCGATTTACAAGGAGAAGTCATACAACCCTTAGTATTTCATAGCGACGCAATTTCTGTGTTAATTCGTCAATGTGAGGGAGCGAGGGATGCAGTAAAGAAGGAATACTGCATCGGAAAGGAGATACTCGTATCCAAAATGAATATCCTGTTGTTTCCATACAAGTGTTCCTCGACTTGGAAGGGTATTTCATAGACCCATTAGTATTTCATAGCGACGCAATTTCTGTGTTAATTTGTCAATTTGAGGGAGCGAGGGATGCAGTAAAGAAGGAATAGTGCATCGGAAGGGAGATACTCGTATCCCAAAAGAAAATCCTGACGTTTCCATAGAAACGTTACTCGATTTAGAAGGAGAAGTCATAGAACCCATAGTATTTAATACCGACGCCATTTCTGTGTTAATTCGTCAATGTGAGGGAGCGAGGGATGCAGTAAAGAAGGAATAGTGCATCGGAAAGGAGATACTCGTATCCCATGAGAAAATCCTGTCGTTTCCACAGAAACGTTACTCGATTTAGAAGGAGAAGTCATTGAACCCATAGTATTTCATAGCGAAGCAATTTCATTGTTAATTCGTCATTTTGTGGGAGCGAGGGATGCAGTAAACAAGGAATAGTGCATCGGAATGGATATAGTCGTATCCCAAAAGAAAATCCTGTCGTTTCCATAGAAACGTTACTCGATTTAGAAGGAGAAGTCATAGAACACATAGTATTTGATAGCGACGCAATTTCTGTGTTAATTCGTCAATGTGATGGAGCGAGAGATGCAGTAAAGAAGGAATAGTGCCTTGGAAAGGAGATTCTCGCATCCCAAACGAAAATCCTGTAGTTTCAATGGAAACGTTACTCGATTTAGAAGGAGAAATAGACTCCATAGTATTCATAGCGACGCAATTTCTGTGTCAATTCGTCAATGTGAGGGAGCGAGGGATGCAGTTAAGACGAATTAGTGCTTTGGAAAGGAGATACTCGTATCCCAAAAGAAAATCCTGTCGTTTGCATAGTAATTTTCTCGATTTAGAAGGAGAACTTATAGAACCCATAGTATTTCATGGCGACGCAATTTCTGTGTTAATTCGTCATTGTGAGGGAGCGAGGGATGCAGTAATGTAGGAATAGTGCATCGGAAAGGAGATAGTCGTATCCTAAAAGAAAATCCTTTCGTTTCCGTAGAAATGTTACTCGATTTAGAGAGAGAAATCATTGAACCCGTAGTATTCCATTGCGACGCAAATTCTGTGATAAATCGTCAATGTGAGGGAGCGAGGGATGCAGTAAAGAGGGAATAGTGCATGGGAAAGGAGATACACGTATCCCAAAAGTAAAACCTGTAGTTTCAATAGAAACGTTACTCGATTTGAAAGGAGAAGTCATAGAACCCATAGTATTTCATAGCGACGCAATTTCTGTGTTAATTCGCCAAGGTGAGGGGGCGAGGGATGCAGTAAAGACGAATTAGTGCTTTGGAAAGGAGATACTCGTATACCAAAAGAAAATCCTGTCGTTTCCATAGAGACGTTACACGATTTAGAAGGAGAAGTCATAGAGTCCATAGTAATTCATAGCGACGAATGTTCTATGTTAATTCGTCAATGTGAGGGAGCGGGGGATGCAGTATAGAAGGAATAGTGCATCGGAAAGGAGATACTCGTATCCAAAATGAAAATCCTGTTGTTTCCATAGAAGCGATACTCGACTTGGAAGGGGATCTCATAGAACCAATAATATTTCATAGCGACGCAATATCTGTGTTAATTTGTCAATTTGAGGGAGCGAAGGATGCAGTAAAGAAGGAATAGTGCATCGGAAAGGAGATAATCGTATCCCAAAAGAAAATCCTGTCGTTTCCATAGAAACTTTACTCGATTTAGAAGGGCAAGTCATTGAATCTATAGAATTCCATAGCGACGGAATTTCTGTGATAGTTCTTCAATGTGGAGGAGCCAGGGATGCAGTAAAGTTGGAAAAGTGCGTCGGAAAGAAGATACTCGTACCCCAAAAGACAATTCTGTCGTTTCTATAGAAACGTTACTCGATTTAGAAGGAGAAACCATAGAACACATAGTATTTCATAGCGACTCAATTTCTGTGTTAATTCGTCAATGTGAGGGAGCGATGGATGCAGTAAAGAAGTAATTGTGCATCGGAAAGGAGATACTCGTATACCAAAAGAAATTCCTGTCGTTTCCTTAGAAACGTTACTCGAAGTAGAAGGAGAAGTCATAGAACCCATAGTATTTCATAGCGACGCAATTTCTGCGTTAATTCGTCAATGTGAGGGAGCGAGGGAAGCAGTAAAGAAGGAATATTGCATCGGAAAGGAGGTGCTCGTATCGCAAAAGAAAATCCTGTCGTTTCCGTAGAAACGTTACTCGATTTAGAAGGAGAAGTCATAGAACCCATAGTACTTCATAGCGATGCCATTTCTGTGTTAATTCGTCAATGTGAGTGAGCGAGGGATGCAGTAAAGAAGGAATAGTGCATCGGAAAGGAGATACTCGCATCCCAAAAGAAAATAATGTCGTTTCCATTGAAACGTTACTCGATTTAGAAGGATGAGTCATAGAACCCATAGTATTTCATACCGACGCCATTTCTGTGCTTATTCCTCAATTTGAGGGAATGATGGGATACAGTAAAAAAGGAATAGTGCATCGGAAAGGAGATACTAGCATCCCAAAAGAAAATCCTGTCGTTTCCATAGAAACGTTACTCGAGTAGGAAGGAGAAGTCATTGAAACCATAGTTTTTCATAGCGACGCTATTCCATTGTTAATTCGTCAATGTGACGGATCTAGGGATGCAGTAAAGAAGGAATAGTGCATCGTAAAGGAGATACTCGTATCCCAAAAGAAAATCCTGTCGTTTCCATAGAAACGTTACTCGAAGTAGAAGGAGACGTCATAGAACCCATAGTATATCATAGTGACGCAATTTCTGCGTTATTTCGTTAATGTGAGGGAGCGAGGGAAGCAGTAGAGAAGGAATAGTGCATCGGAAAGGAGGTGTTCGTATCCCAAAATGAAATACCGTCGTTTCCATAGAAACGCTACTCGAATTAGTAGGAGAAGTCATGGAACCCATAGTATTTAATAGCGACGTAATTTCTGTGTTAATTCGTCAATGTGAGGGAGCTAGGGATGCAGTAAAGAGGGAATAGTGCATCGGAATGGAGATACTCGTATCCCAAAAGAAAATCCTGTCGTTTCAATAGAAACGTTACCCGATTTACAAGGAGAAGTCATACAACCCTTAGTATTTCATAGCGACGCAATTTCTGTGTTAATTCGTCAATGTGAGGGAGCGAGGGATGCAGTAAAGAAGGAATACTGCATCGGAAAGGAGATACTCGTATCCAAAATGAATATCCTGTTGTTTCCATACAAGTGTTCCTCGACTTGGAAGGGTATTTCATAGACCCATTAGTATTTCATAGCGACGCAATTTCTGTGTTAATTTGTCAATTTGAGGGAGCGAGGGATGCAGTAAAGAAGGAATAGTGCATCGGAAGGGAAATACTCGTATCCCAAAAGAAAATCCTGACGTTTCCATAGAAACGTTACTCGATTTAGAAGGAGAAGTCATAGAACCCATAGTATTTAATACCGACGCCATTTCTGTGTTAATTCGTCAATGTGAGGGAGCGAGGGATGCAGTAAAGAAGGAATAGTGCATCGGAAAGGAGATACTCGTATCCCATGAGAAAATCCTGTCGTTTCCACAGAAACGTTACTCGATTTAGAAGGAGAAGTCATTGAACCCATAGTATTTCATAGCGAAGCAATTTCATTGTTAATTCGTCATTGTGTGGGAGCGAGGGATGCAGTAAACAAGGAATAGTGCATCGGAATGGATATAGTCGTATCCCAAAAGAAAATCCTGTCGTTTCCATAGAAACGTTACTCGATTTAGAAGGAGAAGTCATAGAACACATAGTATTTGATAGCGACGCAATTTCTGTGTTAATTCGTCAATGTGATGGAGCGAGAGATGCAGTAAAGAAGGAATAGTGCCTTGGAAAGGAGATTCTCGCATCCCAAACGAAAATCCTGTAGTTTCAATGGAAACGTTACTCGATTTAGAAGGAGAAATAGACTCCATAGTATTCATAGCGACGCAATTTCTGTGTCAATTCGTCAATGTGAGGGAGCGAGGGATGCAGTAAAGACGAATTAGTGCTTTGGAAAGGAGATACTCGTATCCCAAAAGAAAATCCTGTCGTTTGCATAGTAATTTTCTCGATTTAGAAGGAGAACTTATAGAACCCATAGTATTTCATGGCGACGCAATTTCTGTGTTAATTCGTCATTGTGAGGGAGCGAGGGATGCAGTAATGTAGGAATAGTGCATCGGAAAGGAGATAGTCGTATCCTAAAAGAAAATCCTTTCGTTTCCGTAGAAATGTTACTCGATTTAGAGAGAGAAATCATTGAACCCGTAGTATTCCATTGCGACGCAAATTCTGTGATAAATCGTCAATGTGAGGGAGCGAGGGATGCAGTAAAGAGGGAATAGTGCATGGGAAAGGAGATACACGTATCCCAAAAGTAAAACCTGTAGTTTCAATAGAAACGTTACTCGATTTGAAAGGAGAAGTCATAGAACCCATAGTATTTCATAGCGACGCAATTTCTGTGTTAATTCGCCAAGGTGAGGGGGCGAGGGATGCAGTAAAGACGAATTAGTGCTTTGGAAAGGAGATACTCGTATACCAAAAGAAAATCCTGTCGTTTCCATAGAGACGTTACACGATTTAGAAGGAGAAGTCATAGAGTCCATAGTAATTCATAGCGACGAATGTTCTATGTTAATTCGTCAATGTGAGGGAGCGGGGGATGCAGTATAGAAGGAATAGTGCATCGGAAAGGAGATACTCGTATCCAAAATGAAAATCCTGTTGTTTCCATAGAAGCGATACTCGACTTGGAAGGGGATCTCATAGAACCAATAATATTTCATAGCGACGCAATATCTGTGTTAATTTGTCAATTTGAGGGAGCGAAGGATGCAGTAAAGAAGGAATAGTGCATCGGAAAGGAGATAATCGTATCCCAAAAGAAAATCCTGTCGTTTCCATAGAAACTTTACTCGATTTAGAAGGGCAAGTCATTGAATCTATAGAATTCCATAGCGACGGAATTTCTGTGATAGTTCTTCAATGTGGAGGAGCCAGGGATGCAGTAAAGTTGGAAAAGTGCGTCGGAAAGAAGATACTCGTACCCCAAAAGACAATTCTGTCGTTTCTATAGAAACGTTACTCGATTTAGAAGGAGAAACCATAGAACACATAGTATTTCATAGCGACTCAATTTCTGTGTTAATTCGTCAATGTGAGGGAGCGATGGATGCAGTAAAGAAGTAATTGTGCATCGGAAAGGAGATACTCGTATACCAAAAGAAATTCCTGTCGTTTCCTTAGAAACGTTACTCGAAGTAGAAGGAGAAGTCATAGAACCCATAGTATTTCATAGCGACGCAATTTCTGCGTTAATTCGTCAATGTGAGGGAGCGAGGGAAGCAGTAAAGAAGGAATATTGCATCGGAAAGGAGATAGTCGTATCCCAAAAAAAAATCCTGTCGATTCCATAGAAACGTTACTCGATTTAGGAAGAGAAGTCATAGAACCCTTAGTATTTCATAGCGACGCAATTTCTGTGGTACTTCGCCAATGTGAGGGAGCGAGGGATGCAGTACAGAAGGAGTAGTGCATTGGAAAGGAGATAGTCGTATCCCAAACGAAAATTCTGTCGTTTCCATAGAAACGTTACTCGATTTAGAAGGAGAAGTCATTGAACACATAGTATTCCATAGGGACGCAATTTCAGTTTTAATTCGTCAATGTGACTGAGCCAGGGATGCGGTAAAGAAAGAATAGTGCATCGGTAATGAGATACTCGTATCCCAAAAGAAAATCCTGTCGTCTCAATAGAAACGTTACTCGAATTAGAAAGATATGTCATAGAACGCATAGTATTTCTAGGTGTTGCAAGTTCTGTGTTAATTCCTCAATGTGAGTGAGCGAGGGATGCAGTACAGAAGGAATAGTGCATCGGAAAGGAGATACACGTATCTCAAAAGAAAATCTTGTCGTTTCCATTGACAAGTAACTCGATTTAGAAGGAGAAGTCATGGAACAAATAGTATTCCATAGCGACGCAATTTCTGTGTTAATTCGTCAATGTGAGGTAGTCAGGGATGCATTAAAGAAGGAATAGTGCATCGGAAAGGAGATACTCGTATCTCCAAAGTAAATCCTGTCGTTTCTGAAGAAACGTTTCTCGATTAAGAAGGAGAAGTCATAGAACCCATAGTATTTCATAGCGACGCAATTTCGGTGTTAATTCGCCCATGTGAAGGAGTGAGAGAAGTAGTAAAGAAGGAATAGTGCATGCGAAAGGAGATACTCGTATACCAAAAGAAAATCCTCACGATTCCATAGAGACCTTACCCGATTTAGAAGGAGAAGTCATGGAACCCATAGTATTTCATAGCGACGCAAATTCTGTGTTAATTCGTCAATGTGAGAGAGCGAGGAATGCATTAAAGAAGGAATAGTGCATCGGAAATGAGATATTCGTATCCCAAAAGAAAATCCGGTTGTCTCCATAGATACGTTACTCGATTTAGAAAGAGAAGTCATAGAACACACAGTATTTCATAGCGACGCAATTTCTGTGTTAATTCGCCAATGTAAGGGAGCGAGAGATGCATTAAAGAAGGAATAGTGCATCGGAAAGGAGATAGTCTTATTCAAAAAGAAAATCCAGTAGTTTCCATAGAAACGTTACTCGATTTAGTAGGAGAAGTTATAGAACCCATAGTATTTCATAGCGACGCAATTTCTGTGTTAATTCGTCGATGTGTGAGAGCGAGGGATGCAGAAGAGAAGGAATAGTGCATCGGAAAGGAGATACTCGTATCCCAAAAGAAAATCCTGTCGTTTCCATGGAAACATTACTCGATTTAGAAGGAGAAGTCATTGAACCCATAGTATTCCATAGGGACGCAATTTCAGTGTTCATTCGTCAACGTGACAGAGCCAGGTATACAGTAAAGAAGGAATAGTCCATCGGAAATGAGATACTCGTATTACAAAAGAAAATCCTGTCGTTTTAAAAGAAACGTTACTCGATTTAGAAAGAGATGTCATAGAACGCATAGTATGTCAAGGCGACGCAATTTTTGTGTTAATTCGTCAATGTCAGATAGCGAGAGATGCAGTACAGAAGGAATACCGCATCGGAAAGTGATAGTCGTATCCCAAAAGAAAGTCTTGTCGTTTCCATGGAAATGTTACTCGATTTAGAAGGAGAAGTCATGGAACCCAAAGTATTTCATAGCGACACAAGTTCTGTGGTAATTCGTCAATGTAAGGGAGCGTGGGATGCAGTATAGAGGGAATAGTGCATCGGATAGGAATTACTCCTATACCAAAAGAAAATCCTGTCGTTTCCATTGAAACGTTACACGATTTAGAAGGAGAAGTCATAGAACCCGTACTATTCCATATCGACGCAATTTCTATGTTAATTCGTCAATGTGAGGGAGCGAGGGATGCAGCAATGTATTAATAGTGCATCGGAAAGGAGAAACTCGTATCCCAAAAGAAAACCCCTTCGTAACCATAGAAACGTTACTCGATTCAGAAGGAGAAGTTTTAGAACCCGTTGTATTCCATAGCGTCCCAATGTCTGTGTTAATTCGTCAATGTGAGGGAGCCAGGGATGCAGTAAAGAAGGAATAGTGCATCGGAAAGGAGATACTAGTATCCCAAAAGAAAATCCTGTCGTTTCAATGGAAACGTTACTCGATTTAGAAGGAGAAGTCATAGAACACATAGAATTTCATAGCGACGCAATTTCTGTGTTAATTCGCCAATGTGAGGGAGCGACGGGATGCAGTACAGAGGGAATAGTGCATCGGAAAGGAGATACTCGTATCCCAAAAGAAATTCCTGTTGTATATATAGAAACGTTACTCGATTCAGATGGGAATGTCATAGAAAAAGTACTATTTCATAGCGACGCAATTTCTGTGTTAATTTGTCAATTTGAGGGAGCGAGGGATGCAGTAAAGAATGAATTGTGCATCGGAAAGGAGATACTCGTATGCCAAAAGAAATTCCTGTTGTTTCCATAGAAACGTTACTCGATTTAGTAGGAGATGTCACAGAACCCATAGTATATCATAGCGCCGCAATTTCTGTGTTAATTCGTCAATGTGAGGGAGCGAGGGATACAGTACAGAAGGAATAGTGCATCGGAAAGGATATACTCATATACCAAAAGAAAATCCAGTCGTTTCCAGGGTTACGTTACTCGATTTAGAAGGAAAAGTCATAGAACACATAGTATTCCACAGCGTCCCAATGTCTGTGTCAATTCGTCAATGTGAGGGAGCCAAGGATGCAGTAAAGAACTAATAGAGCATCGGAAAGGAGATACTCGTATCCCAAAAGAAAATCCTGTCGTTTCAATAGAAATGTTACTCGATTTAGAAGGAGATGTCACAGAACCCATAGTATATCATAGCGCCGCAATTTCTGTGTTAATTCGCCAATGTGAGGGAGCGAGGGATATAGTACAGAAGGAATAGTGCATCGGATAGGAGATACTCGTATCCCAAAAGAAAATCCTGTTGTTTTCATAGAAACGTTACTCGATTTAGAAGGAGACGTCATTAACGCCTAGTATTTCATAGCGACGCAATTTCTGTGTTAATTCGTCAATGTGAGGGTGCGAGGGATGCAGTAAAGAAGGAATAGTGCATCGGAAAGGAGATACTCGTATCCCAAAAGAAATTCCTGTTTCCATAGAAACGTTACTCGATTTAGCAGGAGATATCATAGAACCAATAGTATTTCATAGCGACGAAATTTCAATGTTAATTCGACAATGTGAGGGAGCGAGGGATCCAGTAAAGAAGGTATAGTGCATCGGATAGCAGATACTCGTATCCCAAAAGAAAATCCTGTCGTTTCCATTGAAACGATACTCGATTTAGACGGGGAAGTCATAGAACCCCTAGTATTTCATAGCGACGCAATGTCTGTGTTAATTCGTCTATGTGAGGGAGCGAGGGATGCAGTAAAGAAGGAATAGTGCATCGGAAAGGAGTTACTCGTATCCCAAAAGAAAATCCGGTCGTTTACATAGAAACGTTACTCGCTTTAGAAGGAGAAGTCATAGAACACATAGTATTTCATAGCGACGCAATTTCTGTGCTTATTCGTCAATGTGAGGGAGCGAGGGATGCAGTAAAGAAGGAATAGTGCATCGGAAAGTAGATACTGGTATCCCAAAAGAAAATCCTGTCGTTTCCATAGAAACGTTACTCGATTTAGAAGGAGAAGTCATAGAATCCATAGTATTTCATAGCGACGCAATTTCTGTGCTTATTCGTCAATGTGAGGGAGCGAGGGATGCAGTAAAGAAGGAATAGTGCATCGGAAAGGTCATACTCGTGTACCAAAAGAAAATCCTGTCGTTTCCATTGAAACGTTACTCGATTTAGAAGGAGAAGTCATAGAACCCATAGTACTCCGTAGCGACGCAATTTCTCTGTTAATTCGTGAGTGTGAGGGAGCGAGGGATGCAGTAAAGAAGGGATTGTGCATCGGAAAGGAGATACTCGTATCCCAAAAGAAAATGCAGTAGTTTCCATGGAAACGTTACTCGATTTAGAAGGAGAAGCCATAGAACACATAGTATTACATAGCGTCCCAATGTCTGTGTTAATTCGTAAATGTGAGGAAGCCAGGGATGCAGTGCAGAAGGAATAGTGCATCGGAAAGGAGATACTCGTATCCCAAAAGAAATTCCTGTTGTTTATATAGAAACGTTACTCGATTCAGATGGGAATGTCATAGAACATATACAATTTCATAGCGACGCAATTTCTGTATTAATTTGTCAATTTGTAAGAGCGAGGGATGCAATAAAGAATGAATAGTGCATCGGAAAGGAGATACTCGTATCCCAAAATAAAATCCCGTCGTTTCCATAGAAACGTTACACGATATATAAGGAGAAGTTATTGAACCCATAGTATTTCATAGCGACACAATTTCTGTGTTAAGTCGCCAATGTGACGGAGCGAGGGATGCAGTAAAGAAGGAATAGTGCATCGGAAAGGATATACTCATATCCCAAAACAAAATCCAGTCGTTTCCATGGAAAATTTACTCGATTTAGAAGAAAAAGTCATAGAACACATAGTATTCCATAGCGTCCCAATGTCTGTGTTAATTCGTCAATGTGAGGAAGCCAGGGATGCAGTAAAGAAGGAATAGTGCATCGGAAAGGAGATACTCGTATCCCAAAAGAAAATCCCGTCGTTTCCATAGAAACGTTACACGATATAGAAGGAGAAGTTATTGAACCCATAGTATTTCATAGCGACACAATTTCTGTGTTAAATCGTCAATGTGACGGGGCGAGCGATGCAGTAAAGAAGGTATAGTGCATCGGAAAGGAGATACTCGTATACCAAACGAAAATCCTGTCGTTTCCATAGAAACGTTACTCGATTTCGAAGGAGATCTTATAGAACCCCTAGTATTTCATAGCCACGCAATTTCTGTGACAATTTGTCAATGTGAGGGAACTTGGGATGCAGTAAAGAGGGAATAGTGAATCGGAAAGGAGATACTCGTATCCCAAATGAAAATCCTGTCGCTTCAATAGAAACGTTACTCGATTTAGAAGGAGAAGTCATAGAACCTATTGTATTTCATAGTGACGCAATTTCTGTGTTAATTCGTCAATGTGAGGTAGCGAGGAATGCAGTAAAGAAGGAATAGTGCATCGGAAAGGAGATACTCGTATACCAGAAGAAAATCCTTTCGTTTCCATGGAAACGTTACACGATTTAAAAGGAGAAGTCATATTACCCATAGTATTTCATAGCGGCGCAATTTCTGTGTTAATTCGTGAATGTGAGGGAGCGAGGGTGGCAGTAAAGAAGGAATAGGGCATCGGAAAGGAGATAGTTGCATCCCAAAAGAAAATCCTGTCGTTCCCAACTAAACGTTACTCGAATTAGAAGGAGAAGTTATAGAACGCATTGTATTTCAAGGCGACGCAATTCCTGCGTTAATTTGTCAATGTGAGGGAGCGGGGGTTCCAGAAAAGTAGGAATAGTGCATCGGAAAGGAGATGCTCGTATACCAAAAAAAATCTTGTCGTATCCATAGAAACGTTACTCGATTTAGAAGGTGAATTCATAGAACCCTTTGTATTTCATGGTGACGAGATTTCTACAGTAATTCGTCATTCTGAGGGAGCGAGGGATGCAGTAAGGAAGGAATGGTGCATCGGAAAGGAGATACTCGTAACCCAAATGAAAATCCTGTCGTTTCCATAGAAACGTTACTCGATTTAGAAGGAGAAGTCATAGAACCCATAGTATTTCATAGCGAACAATTTCTATGCTTATTCGTCAATGTGAGGGAACGAGGGATGCAGTAAAGAAGGAATAGTGCTTTGGAAAGGTCATACTCGTATCCCAAAAGAAAATCCAGTCGTTTCCATTGAATCGTTCTCGATTTAGAAGGAGAAGTCATAGAACCCATAGTATTTCATAGCGACGCAATTCCATTGTTAATTCGTCAATGTGAGGGAAATAAAATCCTGTCGTTTTAATAGAAACGTTACTCGATTAAGAAGGAGGAGTTGTAGAACCCATAGTATTTCATAGCGACGCAATTTCTGTGTTAATTCGTCAATGTGAGGGAGCGAGGGATGCAGTAAAGACGGAATGTTGCGTCGGAAAGAGATACTCGTATCCCAAAAGAAAATCCTGTCGTTTCCATAGAAACGTGACTCGATTTAGAAGGAGAAGGCATAGAACCCATAGTATCTCATAGCGACGCAATTTCAATGTTAATTCGTCAATGTGAGGGAGCGAGGGTTCCAGAAAAGAAGGAATAGTGCATCAGAAAGGAGATACTCGTATACCAAAAAAAAAAATCCTGTTGTATCCATAGAAACGTTACTCGATGTAGAAGCAGAGGTCATAGTACCCATAGTATTTCATAGCGACGCTATTTGTGTGTTAATGCGTCAAGGTGAGGAAGCGAGGGTTGCAGTAAAGAAGGAAAAGGACATCGGAAAGGAGATACTCGTATCCCAAAAGAAAATTCTGTCGTTTCCATAGAAACGTTACTCGATTTAGAAGGAGAAGTCATAGGACATACTGTATTCCATATCGACGCAATTTCTGTTTTAATTCGTCAATGTGAGGGAGACAGACATGCAGTAAAGAAGGAATAATGCATCGGAAAGCAGATACTCATATCCCAAAAGAAATTCCTGTCGTTTCCATAGAAATGTTACTTGATTTAGAAGGTGAAGTCATAGAACTCATAGTATTTCATAGCGACGAGATTTCTGCGGTAATTCGTCATTGTGAGGGAGCGAGGGATGCAGTAAAGAAGGAATAGTGCATCGGAAAGGTGATAGTCGTATCCCAAAAGAAAATCCCGTCGTTTCCATAGAAACGTTACTCGATATAGAAGGAGAAGTTACAGAACCCATTGTATTTCATAGCGACGCAATTTCTGTGTTAATTCGTCAATGTGACGGAGCGAGAGATGCAGTAAAGAAGGAATAGTGCATCGGAAAGGAGATACTCGTATCCCAAAAGGAAATCCTGTCGTTTCCATTGAAACGTTACTCGATTTAGAAGGAATAGTCTTAGAACACATAGTATACCATAGCGTCCCAATATCTGTGTTAATTCGTCAATGTGAAGGAGCCAGGGATGCAGTAAAAAAGGAATAGTGAGTCGTAATGGAGATAGTCGTATCCCAATAGAAAGTCCTGTTGTTTCCATAGAAACGTTACTCGTTTTATAAGGGGATGTCATAGAACAAATAGTATTTCATAGCGACGCAATTTCTGTGTTAATTCGTCAATGTGAGGGAGCGAGGTATGCTGTAAAGAAGGAATAGTGCATCGGAAAGGAGATACTCGTATACCAAAATAAAATCCTCTTGTTTCCTTAGAAATGCTCCTCGATTTAGTAGGAGAAGTCATGGATCCCCTAGTACATCATAGCGACGCAATTTCTGTGTTAACTCGTCATTGTGAGGGAGCGAGGGATGCAGTAAGGAAGGAATAGTGCTTCGGAAAGGTGATACCCGTATCCCTAAAGAATATCCTTACGTTTCCATAGAAACATTACTCGATTTAGAAGGAGAATTCATTGAACCCATAGTATTTCATAGCGACGCAATTTCTGTGCTTATTCGTCAATGTGAGGGAACGAGGGATGCAGTACAGAAGGAATAGTGCATCGGAAAGGAGATACTCGTATCCCAAAAAAAAATCCTGTCGTCTCCATAGACACGTTACTCGATTTAGAAGGTGAAGTCATAGAGCCCATAGTATTTCATAGCGACGCAATGCCATTGTAAATTCGTCAATGTGAGGGAGCGAGGGATGCAGTACAGAAGGAATGGTGCATCGGAAAGGACGATAGTCGTATCCCAAAAGAATATTCTTTCGTTTTCATAGAAACGTACTCGATTTAGAAGGAGAATCACAGAACCCATAGGATGTCATAGCGACGCAATTTCTGTGTTAATTCGTCAATGTGAGGGTACGAGGGATGCAGTAAAGAAGGAATAGTGCAGCGGAAAGGAGATACTCGTATCCCAAAAGAAAATCCTGTCGTTTCAATGGGAACGTCAATCGATTTAAAAGGAGAAGTCATAGAACCCGTAGTATTTCATAGCGACGCAATTTCTCTGTTAATTCGCCAATGTGAGGGAGCGAGGGATGCAGTACAGAAGGAATAGTGCATCGGAAAGGAGATACTAGTATCCCACAAGAAAATCCTGTCGTTTCCATTGAAATGTTACTCGATTTAGAAGGAGACGTCATAGAACCCATAGTATCTCACACCGACGCAATTCAATTGTTTATTCGTCAATATGAGGGAGCGAGGGATGCAGTAAAGTAGGAATAGTGCATCGGAAAGGAGTTACTCGTATCCCAAAATAAAATCCTGTCGTTTTAATAGAAACGTTACTCGATTAAGAAGGTGGAGTTATAGAACCCATAGTATTTCATAGTGACGCAATTGCTGCGTTAATTCGTCAATGTGAGGGAGCGAGGGATGCAGTAAAGAAGGAATAGTGCATCGGAAAGAAGACCTTGGTGTCCCAAAAGAAATTCCTGTCGTCTCCATAGATACGTTAATCGATTGAGCAGGAGAAGTCATACAACCCATAGTATATCACAGCGACGCAGTTTTTGCGTTAATTTGTCAATGTGAGGGAGCGTGGGATGCAGTAATGAAGGAGTAGAGCATAGGAGAGGAGTTTCTCGTATCCCAAAATAAAATCCTGTCAGTTCAATAGAATCGTTACTCGATTGAGAACGAGGAGTAATAGAATCCATAGTATTCCATAGCGACGCAACTTCTGTGTAAATTCGTCAATGTGAGGGAGCGAGGGATGCAGTAAAGAACGAATAGTGCATCGGAAAGGAGATACTCCAATACCAGAAGAAAATCGTTTCGTTTTCATGGAAACGTTTTTCGATTTAAAAGGAGAAGTCATATTACGCATAGTATTTCATAGCGACGCAATTTCTGTGTTAATTCGTGAATGTGAGGGAGCGATGGTGGTAGTAAAGAAGGAATAGGGCATCGGAACGGAGATACACGTATCCCAAAAGAAAATCCTGTCGTTTCCATAGAAACGTTACTTGCTTTAGAAAGGGGAGTCATAGGACCCATAGTATTTCATAGCGACGCAATTTCTGTGCTTATTCGTCAATGTGAGGGAGCGAGGGGAAGCAGTAAAGTAGGAATAGTGCATCGGAAAGGAGATAGTTGCATCCCAAAAGAAAATCCTGTCGTTCCCGACTAAACGTTACTCTATTTAGAAGGAGAAGATATAGAACGCTTTGTATTTCAAGGCGACGCAATTCCTGTGTTAATTCGTCAATGTGAGGGAGCGAGGTTTCCAGAAAGAAGGACTAGTGCATCGGAATGGAGATACTCGTATACCAAAAAAAAATCCTGTCGTATCCATAGAAACGTTACTCGATGTAGAAGCAGAGGTCATAGAACCCATAGTAATTCATAGCGACGCAATTTGTGTGTTAATGCGTCAAGGTGAGGGAGCGAGGGTTGCAGTAAAGAAGGAAAAGGGCATCGGAAAGGAGATACTCGTATCCCAAAAGAAAATCCAGTCGTTTAAATAGAAACGTTACTCGTTTTAGAAGGAGAAGTCATAGAACCCAAGCCGGCCGATGTGGCCGTGCGGTTGAAGGCGCTGCAGTGTGGAACCGCAAGACCGCTACGGTCGCATGTTTGAATCCTGCTTCGGGCATGGATATTTGTGATGTCCGTAGGTTAGTTAAGTTTAACTAGTTCTAAGTTCTAGGGGACTAATGACCTCAGAAGTTGAGTCCCATACTGCTCAGAGCCATTTGAACCAATCATAGAACCCATAGTTTTTCATAGCGACGCAATTTCTGTGTTAATTCGTCAATGTGAGGGAGCGAGGGATGCAGTAAAGTGGGAATTGTGCATCGGAAAGGAGATACTCGTATCCCAAAAGAAAATCCTGTAGTTTCCACATAAACGTTACTCGATTTAGAAGGAGAAGTCAGAGGGCACACAGTATTTCATATCGACCCAATTTCTGTTTTAATCCGTCAATGTGAGGGAAGCAGGCATGCAGTAAAGAAGGAGTAGTGCATCGGAAAGGAGATACTCA
Source organism: Schistocerca serialis cubense (assembly GCF_023864345.2). Lineage (NCBI taxonomy): Eukaryota > Metazoa > Arthropoda > Insecta > Orthoptera > Acrididae > Schistocerca > Schistocerca serialis. The sequence continues at coordinate 52,626,665 of NC_064638.1, forward strand.
TATCCCAAAAGAAAATCCTGTCGTTTCCATAGAAATGTTACTCGATTTAGAAGGTGAAGTCATAGAACCCATAGTATATCATAGCGACGAGATTTATGCGGTAATTCGTCATTGTGAGGGAGCGAGGGATGCAGTAAAGAAGGAATAGTGCATCGGAAAGGTGATAGTCGTATCCCAAAAGAAAATCCCGTCGTTTCCATAGAAACGTTACTCGATATAGAAGGAGTAGTTGTAGAACCCATAGTATTTCATAGCGACGTAATTTCTGTGTTAATTCTTCATTGTGACGGAGCGAGGAATGCAGTAAAGAAGGAATAGTGCATCGGAAAGGAGATACTCGTATACGAAAAGAAATTCCTGTCGTGTCCATAGAAACGTTACTCGATCTAGAAGGAGATGTTATAGAACTCACAGTATTACATAGCGACGCAATTTCTGTGTTAATTCGTCAATGTGAGGGAGTTAGGGATGCAGTAAGGAGGGAATAGTGCATCGGAAAGGAGATACTCGTGTACCAAAAGAAAATCCTGTCGTTTCAATAGAAACGTTACTCGATTTAGAAGGAGAAACCATAGACCCCATAGTATTTCATAGCGACGCAATTTCTGTGCTTATTCGTCAATTTGAGGGAGCGAGGTGTGCAGTAAAGAAGGAATAGTGCCTCGGAGAGGAGATAGTTGCATCCCAAAGGAAAATCCTGTCGTTCCCAACTAAACGTTACTCAATTTAAAAGGAGAAGTTATTGAACGCATTGTATTTCAAGGCGACGCAATTCCTGTGTTAATTCATCAATGTGAGGGAGCGAGGGTGGCTGAAAAGAAGGAATAGTGCATCGGAAAGGATATACTCGTATCCCCAATGAAAATCCTGTCGTTTCCATAGAAATGTTACTCGATTTATAAGGTGAAGTCATAGAACCCATAGTATTTCATAGCGACGAGATTTGTGCGGTAATTCGTCATTGTGAGGGAGCGAGGGATGCAGTAAAGAAGGAATAGTGCATCGGAAAGGTGATAGTCGTATCCCAAAAGAAAATCCCGTCGTTTCCATAGAAACGTTACTGGATATAGAAGGAGAAGTTATAGAACCCATAGTATTTCATAGCGCCGCAATTTCTGTGTTAATTCTTAATTCGTCAATGTGACGGAGCGAGGGATACAGTAAAGAAGGAATTGTGCTTCGGAAAGGAGATAGTCGTATCCCAAAAAGAAAATCCTGTCATTTCCATTGAAACGTTACTCGATTTAGAAGGAGAAGCCATAGAACCCATAGTATTTCATAGCGACGCAATTACTGTGCTTATTCGTCAATGTGATGGAGCGAGGGATGCAGTAAAAAAGGAATAGTGCATCGGAAAGGAGATACTCGTACACCAAAAGAAAATCCTGTCGTTTCCCTAGAAACGTTACTCGCTTTAGAAGGAGAAGTCATAGAACCCATAGTATTTCATAGCGACGAAATTTCTGTGTTAATTTGACAATGTGAGGGAGCGAGAGATGCAGTAAAGAAGGAAAAGGGAATCGGATAGGAGATACTCGTATCAAAATAGAAAATCCTCTTGTATCCATAGAAAGGTTACGCGATTTAGAAGGAGAAGTCATAGGACCCGTAGTATTTCATAGCGACGTAATTGCTGTGTTAATTGGTCAATGTGAGGGAGCCAGGGATGCAGTAAAGAAGGAACAGTGCATCGGAAAGGAGATACTCGTATCCCAAAAGAAAATTTTGTAGTCTCCATACAAACGTTACTCGATTTAGAAGGAAAAGTCATAGAACACATCGTATTTCATAGCGACGCAATTTCTGTATTAATTCGTCTATGTGGGGGAGCGAGGGATGCAGTAAAGAAGGAATAGTGCATCGGAAAGGAGATAGTCGTATCCCAAAAGAAAGTCCTGTCATTTCCATTGAAACGTTACTCGATTTAGAAGGAGAAGCCATAGAACCCATAGTATTTCATAGCGATGCAATTACTGTGCTTATTCGTCAATGTGATGGAGCGAGGGATGCAGTAAAAAAGGAATAGTGCATCAGAAAGGAGATAGTTGCATCCCAAAAGAAAATCCTGTAGTTACCAAGTAAACGTTACTCGATTTAGAAAGAGAAGTTGTAGAACGCATAGTATTTCAAGGCGAGGCAATTTCTGTGTTAATTCGTCAATGTGAGGGAGCGAGGGATGCCGAAAACAAGGAATAGTGCATCGGAAAGGAGATACTTGTATACCAAGAAAATATCCTGTCGTATCCATAGAAACGTTACTCGATTTGGAAGGAGAGGTCAAAGAACCCGTAGTAGTTCATAGCAACGTAATGTCTGTATTAATTCGTCAATGTGAGGGAGAGAGGGATGCAGTAAAGAAGGAAAAGCGCATCGGAAAGGAGACACTCGTATCCCAAAAGAAAATCCTGTCGTTTCCATGGAAACGTTACTCGATGTAGAAGGAGAAGTCATAGAACCCGTAGTATTTCATAGCGACGCAATTTCTCTGTTAATTCGCCAATGTGAGGGAGCGAGGGATGCAGTACAGAAGGAATAGTGCATCGGAAAGGAGATACTAGTATCCCACAAGAAAATCCTGTCGTTTCCATTGAAATGTTACTCGATTTAGAAGGAGACGTCATAGAACCCATAGTATCTCACACCGACGCAATTCAATTGTTTATTCGTCAATATGAGGGAGCGAGGGATGCAGTAAAGTAGGAATAGTGCATCGGAAAGGAGTTACTCGTATCCCAAAATAAAATCCTGTCGTTTTAATAGAAACGTTACTCGATTAAGAAGGTGGAGTTATAGAACCCATAGTATTTCATAGTGACGCAATTGCTGCGTTAATTCGTCAATGTGAGGGAGCGAGGGATGCAGTAAAGAAGGAATAGTGCATCGGAAAGAAGACCTTGGTGTCCCAAAAGAAATTCCTGTCGTCTCCATAGATACGTTAATCGATTGAGCAGGAGAAGTCATACAACCCATAGTATATCACAGCGACGCAGTTTTTGCGTTAATTTGTCAATGTGAGGGAGCGTGGGATGCAGTAATGAAGGAGTAGAGCATAGGAGAGGAGTTTCTCGTATCCCAAAATAAAATCCTGTCAGTTCAATAGAATCGTTACTCGATTGAGAACGAGGAGTAATAGAATCCATAGTATTCCATAGCGACGCAACTTCTGTGTAAATTCGTCAATGTGAGGGAGCGAGGGATGCAGTAAAGAACGAATAGTGCATCGGAAAGGAGATACTCCAATACCAGAAGAAAATCGTTTCGTTTTCATGGAAACGTTTTTCGATTTAAAAGGAGAAGTCATATTACGCATAGTATTTCATAGCGACGCAATTTCTGTGTTAATTCGTGAATGTGAGGGAGCGATGGTGGTAGTAAAGAAGGAATAGGGCATCGGAACGGAGATACACGTATCCCAAAAGAAAATCCTGTCGTTTCCATAGAAACGTTACTTGCTTTAGAAAGGGGAGTCATAGGACCCATAGTATTTCATAGCGACGCAATTTCTGTGCTTATTCGTCAATGTGAGGGAGCGAGGGGAAGCAGTAAAGTAGGAATAGTGCATCGGAAAGGAGATAGTTGCATCCCAAAAGAAAATCCTGTCGTTCCCGACTAAACGTTACTCTATTTAGAAGGAGAAGATATAGAACGCTTTGTATTTCAAGGCGACGCAATTCCTGTGTTAATTCGTCAATGTGAGGGAGCGAGGTTTCCAGAAAGAAGGACTAGTGCATCGGAATGGAGATACTCGTATACCAAAAAAAAATCCTGTCGTATCCATAGAAACGTTACTCGATGTAGAAGCAGAGGTCATAGAACCCATAGTAATTCATAGCGACGCAATTTGTGTGTTAATGCGTCAAGGTGAGGGAGCGAGGGTTGCAGTAAAGAAGGAAAAGGGCATCGGAAAGGAGATACTCGTATCCCAAAAGAAAATCCAGTCGTTTAAATAGAAACGTTACTCGTTTTAGAAGGAGAAGTCATAGAACCCAAGCCGGCCGATGTGGCCGTGCGGTTGAAGGCGCTGCAGTGTGGAACCGCAAGACCGCTACGGTCGCATGTTTGAATCCTGCTTCGGGCATGGATATTTGTGATGTCCGTAGGTTAGTTAAGTTTAACTAGTTCTAAGTTCTAGGGGACTAATGACCTCAGAAGTTGAGTCCCATACTGCTCAGAGCCATTTGAACCAATCATAGAACCCATAGTTTTTCATAGCGACGCAATTTCTGTGTTAATTCGTCAATGTGAGGGAGCGAGGGATGCAGTAAAGTGGGAATTGTGCATCGGAAAGGAGATACTCGTATCCCAAAAGAAAATCCTGTAGTTTCCACATAAACGTTACTCGATTTAGAAGGAGAAGTCAGAGGGCACACAGTATTTCATATCGACCCAATTTCTGTTTTAATCCGTCAATGTGAGGGAAGCAGGCATGCAGTAAAGAAGGAGTAGTGCATCGGAAAGGAGATACTCATATCCCAAAAGAAAATCCTGTCGTTTCCATAGAAATGTTACTCGATTTAGAAGGTGAAGTCATAGAACCCATAGTATATCATAGCGACGAGATTTATGCGGTAATTCGTCATTGTGAGGGAGCGAGGGATGCAGTAAAGAAGGAATAGTGCATCGGAAAGGTGATAGTCGTATCCCAAAAGAAAATCCCGTCGTTTCCATAGAAACGTTACTCGATATAGAAGGAGTAGTTGTAGAACCCATAGTATTTCATAGCGACGTAATTTCTGTGTTAATTCTTCATTGTGACGGAGCGAGGAATGCAGTAAAGAAGGAATAGTGCATCGGAAAGGAGATACTCGTATACGAAAAGAAATTCCTGTCGTGTCCATAGAAACGTTACTCGATCTAGAAGGAGATGTTATAGAACTCACAGTATTACATAGCGACGCAATTTCTGTGTTAATTCGTCAATGTGAGGGAGTTAGGGATGCAGTAAGGAGGGAATAGTGCATCGGAAAGGAGATACTCGTGTACCAAAAGAAAATCCTGTCGTTTCAATAGAAACGTTACTCGATTTAGAAGGAGAAACCATAGACCCCATAGTATTTCATAGCGACGCAATTTCTGTGCTTATTCGTCAATTTGAGGGAGCGAGGTGTGCAGTAAAGAAGGAATAGTGCCTCGGAGAGGAGATAGTTGCATCCCAAAGGAAAATCCTGTCGTTCCCAACTAAACGTTACTCAATTTAAAAGGAGAAGTTATTGAACGCATTGTATTTCAAGGCGACGCAATTCCTGTGTTAATTCATCAATGTGAGGGAGCGAGGGTGGCTGAAAAGAAGGAATAGTGCATCGGAAAGGATATACTCGTATCCCCAATGAAAATCCTGTCGTTTCCATAGAAATGTTACTCGATTTATAAGGTGAAGTCATAGAACCCATAGTATTTCATAGCGACGAGATTTGTGCGGTAATTCGTCATTGTGAGGGAGCGAGGGATGCAGTAAAGAAGGAATAGTGCATCGGAAAGGTGATAGTCGTATCCCAAAAGAAAATCCCGTCGTTTCCATAGAAACGTTACTGGATATAGAAGGAGAAGTTATAGAACCCATAGTATTTCATAGCGCCGCAATTTCTGTGTTAATTCTTAATTCGTCAATGTGACGGAGCGAGGGATACAGTAAAGAAGGAATTGTGCTTCGGAAAGGAGATAGTCGTATCCCAAAAAGAAAATCCTGTCATTTCCATTGAAACGTTACTCGATTTAGAAGGAGAAGCCATAGAACCCATAGTATTTCATAGCGACGCAATTACTGTGCTTATTCGTCAATGTGATGGAGCGAGGGATGCAGTAAAAAAGGAATAGTGCATCGGAAAGGAGATACTCGTACACCAAAAGAAAATCCTGTCGTTTCCCTAGAAACGTTACTCGCTTTAGAAGGAGAAGTCATAGAACCCATAGTATTTCATAGCGACGAAATTTCTGTGTTAATTTGACAATGTGAGGGAGCGAGAGATGCAGTAAAGAAGGAAAAGGGAATCGGATAGGAGATACTCGTATCAAAATAGAAAATCCTCTTGTATCCATAGAAAGGTTACGCGATTTAGAAGGAGAAGTCATAGGACCCGTAGTATTTCATAGCGACGTAATTGCTGTGTTAATTGGTCAATGTGAGGGAGCCAGGGATGCAGTAAAGAAGGAACAGTGCATCGGAAAGGAGATACTCGTATCCCAAAAGAAAATTTTGTAGTCTCCATACAAACGTTACTCGATTTAGAAGGAAAAGTCATAGAACACATCGTATTTCATAGCGACGCAATTTCTGTATTAATTCGTCTATGTGGGGGAGCGAGGGATGCAGTAAAGAAGGAATAGTGCATCGGAAAGGAGATAGTCGTATCCCAAAAGAAAGTCCTGTCATTTCCATTGAAACGTTACTCGATTTAGAAGGAGAAGCCATAGAACCCATAGTATTTCATAGCGATGCAATTACTGTGCTTATTCGTCAATGTGATGGAGCGAGGGATGCAGTAAAAAAGGAATAGTGCATCAGAAAGGAGATAGTTGCATCCCAAAAGAAAATCCTGTAGTTACCAAGTAAACGTTACTCGATTTAGAAAGAGAAGTTGTAGAACGCATAGTATTTCAAGGCGAGGCAATTTCTGTGTTAATTCGTCAATGTGAGGGAGCGAGGGATGCCGAAAACAAGGAATAGTGCATCGGAAAGGAGATACTTGTATACCAAGAAAATATCCTGTCGTATCCATAGAAACGTTACTCGATTTGGAAGGAGAGGTCAAAGAACCCGTAGTAGTTCATAGCAACGTAATGTCTGTATTAATTCGTCAATGTGAGGGAGAGAGGGATGCAGTAAAGAAGGAAAAGCGCATCGGAAAGGAGACACTCGTATCCCAAAAGAAAATCCTGTCGTTTCCATGGAAACGTTACTCGATGTAGAAGGAGAAGTCATATAACCCATAGTATTTCATAGAGACGCAATTTCTGTGTTAATTCGTCAATGTCAGGGAGCGAGGGATGCAGTAAAGAAGGAAAAGGGCATCGGAATGGAGATACACGTATCCCATAAGAAAATCCTGCCGTTTCCATAGAAACGTTACTCGATTTAGAAGGAGAAGTCATAGGAATCATAGTATATCATAGCGACGCAATTTCTGTGTTAAATCGTCAATGTGAGGGAGCGAGGGATGCATGAAAGAAGGAATAGTGCATAGGAAAGGAGATAGACGTATCCCAAAAGAAAAACCTGCCGCTCCCATAGATACGTTACAAGATTTAGAAAGAGAAGTCATAGAACCCATAGTATTTCATAGCGACGCTAGTTCTGTGGAAATTCGTCAATGTAAGGGAGAGAGTGGTGCAGTAGAGAAGGATTAATGCATCGGTAAGGAGATACTCGTATCCCAAAAGAAAATCCTGTCGGTCCCATAGAAACGTTACTCGATTTAGAAGGAGAGGTCATAGAACCCATAGTATTTCATAGCGACGTAATTTCTGTATTAAGTCGTCAATGTGATTGAGCGAGGTATGCAGTAAAGAAGGAATACTGTATCGGAAAGGAGATACTCGTATCCAAAAAGAAAATCCTGTCGTTTCCGTGGAAACGTTACTCAATTTGTAAGGAGAACACAGGAAACCCATAGTATTACATAGCGACGCAATTTCTGTGTTAATTCGTCAATGTGAGGGAGCGAGGGATGCAGTAAAGAAGGAAAAGGGCATCGGAAAGGAGGTACTCGAATCCCAAAAGAAAATCTTGTCGTTTCCATGGAAACGTTAATCGATTTAGAAGGAGAAGTCATATAATCCATGGTATTTCATAGCGACGCAATTTCTGTGTTAATTCGTCAATGTGAGGAAGCGAGGGATGCAGTAAAGAAGGAAAAGGGCATCGGAAAGGAGTTACACGTTTCCCAAAAGAAATTCCTGCCGTTTCCGTAGAAACGTTACTCGATTTAGAAGGAGAAGTCATAGAACCCATAGTCTTTCATAGCGACGCTATTCCATTGTTAATTCGTCTAAGTGAGGGAGCGAGGGATGCAGTAAACAACTAATAGTGCACCGGAAAGAAGATACTCGTATCCGAGAAGAAAATCCTGTGGTTTCCATGGAAATGTTACTCGATTTAGAAGGAGAAGTCATAGAACGCATAGTATTTCATAGCGACGCAACTTCTGTGGAAAATCGTCAATTTAAGGGAGAGAGGGATGCAGTAAAGAAGGAATAGTGCATCGGTAAGGAGATACTCGTATACCAAAGAAAATCCTGTCGTTTCCATAGCAACGTACTCGATTTAGAAGGAAAAGTCTTAGAACACATTGTATACCATAGCGTCCCAATATCTGTGTTAATTCGTCAATGTGAGGGAGCCAGGGATGCAGTAAATAAGGAATAGTGCATTGGAAAGGAGATACTCGTATCCCAGATGAAAATCCTGTCGTTCCAATAGAAGCATTACTCGCTTTAGAAGGAGAAGTCATAGAACCCACAGTTTTTCATAGCGATGCAATTTCTGTGCTTGTTCGTCAATGTGAGGGAGCGTGGGATTCAGTAAAAAAGGAATAGTGCATCGGAAAGGAGATAGTTGCATCCCAAAAGAAAATCCTGTCGTTCCAAAACTAAACGTTACTCGATTTAGAATGAGATAATATAGAACGCATTGTATTTCAAGGCGACGCAATTTCTGTGTTAATTCGTCAATGTGAGGGAGCGAGGGATGCAGAAAAGAAGGAATAGTGCATCGGAAAGGAGATACTCATATACCAAAAAAAATCCTGTCGTATCCATAGAAACGTTACTCGATATAGAAGGAGAGGTCATAGAACCTATAGTATATCATAGCGTCGTATTTTCTATATTAAGTCCTCAAAGTGAGGGAGCGAGGTATGCAGTAAAGAAGGAATTGTGCATCGGAAAGGAGATACTCGTATCCAAAGAGAAAATCCTGTCGTTTCCGTAGAAACGTTACTCGATTTAGAAGGAGAAGTCATATACCCCTTTGTATTTCATAGCGACGCAATTTCTGTGTTAATTCGTCAATGTGAGGAAGCGAGGGATGCAGTAAAGAAGGAAAAGGGCATCGGAAAGGAGTTACACGTTTCCCAAAAGAAATTCCTGCCGTTTCCGTAGAAACGTTACTCGATTTAGAAGGAGAAGTCATAGAACCCATAGTCTTTCATAGCGACGCTATTCCATTGTTAATTCGTCTAAGTGAGGGAGCGAGGGATGCAGTAAACAACTAATAGTGCACCGGAAAGAAGATACTCGTATCCGAGAAGAAAATCCTGTGGTTTCCATGGAAATGTTACTCGATTTAGAAGGAGAAGTCATAGAACGCATAGTATTTCATAGCGACGCAACTTCTGTGGAAAATCGTCAATTTAAGGGAGAGAGGGATGCAGTAAAGAAGGAATAGTGCATCGGTAAGGAGATACTCGTATCCCAAAAGAAAATCCTGTCGTTTCCATAGAAACGTTACTCGATTTAGAAGGAAAAGTCTTAGAACACATTGTATACCATAGCGTCCCAATATCTGTGTTAATTCGTCAATGTGAGGGAGCCAGGGATGCAGTAAAAAAGGAATAGTGATTCGGAATGGAGACAGTCGTATCCCTATAGAAAGTCCTGTTGTTTCCATAGAAAAGTTACTCATTTATAAGGGGATCTCATAGAACAAATAGTATTTCATAGCGACGCGATTTTTGTGTTAATTTGTCAATTTGAGGGAGCGAGGGATGCAGTAAAGAAGGAATAGTGCATCGGAAAGGAGATAGTCGTATCCCTAATGAATATCCTTACGTTTCCATAGAAACATTACTCGATTTAGAAGGAGAATTCATAGAACCCATAGTATATCATAGCGACGCAATTTCTGTGCTTATTCGTCAATGTGAGGGAACGAGGGATGCAGTAAAGAAGGAATAGTGCATCGGAAAGGAGATACTCGTATCCCAAAAAAAAATCCTGTCGTTTCCATACAAACGTTACTCGATTTAGAAGGAAAAGTCATCGAACACATGGTATTCCATAGCGTCCCAATTGCTGTGTTAATTCGTCAATGTGAGGGTGCGAGGGATGCAGTAAAGAACGAATAGAGCATCGGAAAGGAGATACTCGTATCCCAAAAGAAAATCCTGTCGTTTCCATAGAAACGTTACTCGATTTAGAAGGAGAAGTCATAGAACCCATAGTATTTCATAGCGACGCAATTGCTATGTTAATTCGCCAATGTGAGGGAGCGAGGGATGCAGTACAGAACGAATGGTGCATCGGAAAGGAGATAGTCGTATCCCAAAAGAATATTCTTTCGTTTCCATAGAAACGTACTCGATTTAGAAGGAGAATCACAGAACACATAGGATTTCATAGCGACGCAATTTCTGTGTTAATTCGTCAATGTGAGGGATCGAGGGATGCAGTAAAGAAGGAATAGTGCAGCGGAAAGGAGATACTCGTATCCCAAAAGAAAAACCTGTCGTTTCAATGGGAACGTCAATCTATTTAGAAGGAGAAGTCATAGAACCCGTAGTATTTCATAGCGACGCAATTTCTCTGTTAATTCGCCAGTGTGAGCGAGCGATGGATGCAGTACAGAAGGAATAGTGCATCGGAACGGAGATACTCGTATCCCACAAGAAAATCCTGTCGTTTCCATTGAAACGTTACTCGATTTAGAAGGAGACGTCATAGAACCCATAGTATTTCATAGCGACGCAATTCCATTGTTCATTCGTCAATATGAGGGGCGAGGGATGCAGTAACGTAGGAATAGTGCATCGGAAAGGAGTTACTCGTATCACAAAATAAAATCCTGTCGTTTTAATAGAAACGTTACTCGATTAAGAAGGTGGAGTTATAGAACCCATAGTATTTCATAGCGACGCAATTTCTGCGTTAATTCGTCAATGTGAGGGAGCGAGGGATGCAGTAAAGAAGGAATAGTGCATCGGAAAGAAGACCTTGGTGTCCCAAAAGAAATTCCTGTCGTCTCCATAGATACGTTACTCGATTGAGCAGGAGAAGTCATACAACCCATAGTATATCATAGCGACGCAGTTTTTGCGTTAATTCGTCAATGTGAGGGAGCGAGGGATGCAGTAAAGAAGGAGTAGAGCATCGGAGAGGAGTTACTCGTATCCCAAAATAAAATCCTGTCAGTTCAATAGAATCGTTACTCGATTGAGAACGAGGAGTAATAGAATCCATAGTAATCCATAGCGACGCAACTTCTGTGTAAAATCGTCAATGTGAGGGAGCGAGGGATGCAGTAAAGATGGAATAGTGCATCGGAAAGGAGATACTCCAATACCTGAAGAAAATCGTTTCGTTTTCATGGAAACGTTACTCGATTTAAAACTAGAAGTCATATTACGCATAGTATTTCATAGCGACGCAATTTCTGTGTTAATTCGTGAATGTGAGGGAGCGAAGGTGGTAGTAAAGAAGGAATAGGCCATCGGAAAGGAGATACACGCATCCCAAAAGAAAATCCTGTCGTTTCCATAGACACGTTACTCGCTTTAGAAAGGGGAGTCATAGAACCCATAGTATTTCATAGCGACGCAATTTCTGTGCTTATTCGTCAATGTGAGGGAGCGAGGGGTGCAGTAAAGAAGGAGTAGTGCATCGGAAAGGAGATAGTTGCATCCCAAAAGAAAATCCTGTCGTTCCCGACTAAACGTTACTCGATTTAGAAGGAGAAGATATAGAACGCTTTGTATTTCAAGGCGACGCAATTCCTGTGTTAATTCGTAAATGTGCGGGAGCGAGGGTTCCAGAAAGAAGGACTAGTGCATCGGAATGGAGATACTCGTATACCAAAAAAAAATCCTGTCGTATCCATAGAAACGTTACTCGATGTAGAAGCAGAGGTCATAGAACCCATAGTAATTCATAGCGACGCAATTTGCGTGTTAATGCGTCAAGGTGAGGGAGCGAGGGTTGCAGTAAAGAAGGAAAAGGGCATCGGAAAGGAGATACTCGTATCCCAAAAGAAAATCCTGTAGTTTCCATATAAACGTTACTCGATTTAGAAGGAGAAGTCATAGGACACACAGTATTCCATATCGACGCAACTTCTGTTTTAATCCGTCAATGTGAGGGAACCAGGCATGCAGTAAAGAAGGAGTAGTGCATCGGAAAGGAGATACTCATATCCCAAAAGAAAATCCTGTCGTTTCCATAGAAATGTTACTCGATTTAGAAGGTGAAGTCATAGAATGCATAGTATATCATAGCGACGAGATTTCTGCGGTAATTCGTCATTGTGAGGGGGCGAGGATTGCAGTAAAGAAGGAATAGTGCATCGGAAAGGTGATAGTCGTATCCCAAAAGAAAATCTCGTCGTTTCCATAGAAACGTTACTTGATATAGAAAGAGTAGTTATAGAACCCATAGTATTTCATAGCGACGTAATTTCTGTGTTAATTCTTCATTGTGACGGAGCGAGGAATGCAGTAAAGAAGGAATAGTGCATCGGAAAGGAGATACTCGTATACCAAAAGAAAATCTGTCGTGTCCATAGATCCGTTACTCGATCTAGAAGGAGATGTTATAGAACTCACAGTATTACATAGCGACGCAATTTCTGTATTAATTCGTCAATGTGAGGCAGTTAGGGTTGCAGTAAGGAGGGAATAGTGCATCGGAAAGGAGATACTCGTGTACCAAAAGAAAATCCTGTCGTTTCAATAGAAACGTTACTCGATTTAGAAGGAGAAACCATGGACCCCATAGTATTTCATAGCGACGCAATTTCTGTGTTAATTCGCCAATGTGTGGGAGCGAGGGATGAGGTACTGAAGGAATAGTGCATCGGAAAGTAGATAGTCGTATCCCAAAAGAAAATTCAGTCGTTTCCATTGAAACGTTACTCGATTTAGACGGAGAAATCATAGAACCCATAGTATTTAATAGCGACGCTCTTTCATTGTTAATTCGTCTATGTGAGAGAGCTAGGGAAACAGTAAAGAAGTAATTGTGCATCGGAAAGGAGATAGTCTTATCCCAAATGAAAATCCTGTAGTTTCCATAGAAACGTTACTCGATTTAGAAGGAGAAGTTTTAGAACCCATAGTATTACATAGCGACGCAATTTCTGTGTTAATTCGTCAATGTGAGAGAACGAGGGATGCAGTAAAGACGGAATGGTGCGGCGGAAAGGAGATACTCGTATCCCCAAAAAAAATTATGTCGTTTCCATAGAAACGTCACTCGATTTAGAAGGAGAAGTCATAGAGCCAATAGTATTTCATAGCGACGCAATTTCATTGTTAATTCGTCAATGTGAGGGAGCGATTGATGCAGTAGAGAAGGAATAGTGCTTCTGAAAGGAGATACTCGAATCCCAAAAGAAAATCCTGTCGTTTAAATAGAAACGTTACTCGATTTAGAAGGAGATGCCATAGAACTCATAGTATTTCATAGCGACGCAATTTCTGTGCTTATTCGTCAATGTGAGGGAGCGAGGTGTGCAGTAAAGAAGGAATAGTGCATCGGAGAGGAGATAGTTGCATCCCAAAAGAAAATCCTGTCGTTCCCAACTAAACGTTACTCGATTTAGATGGAGAAGTTATAGAACCCACAGTATTTCATAGCGACGCAAGTTCTGTGGAAATTCGTCAATGTAAGGGAGAGAGGGATGCAGAAAAAAAAAATAATGCATCGGAAAGGAGATACTCGTATACCAAAAGAAAATCCTGTCGTTTCCATAGAAACGTTACTCGATTTAGAAGGAGAAGTCATAGAACCCGTAGTATTTCAAAGCGACGCAATTTCTGTGTTAATTCGTCAATGTGAGGATGCGAGGGATGCAGTGAAGAAGGTAAAGGGCATCGGAAAAGAGTTACACGTTTCCCAAAAGAAATTCCTGCCGTTTCCGTAGAAACGTTACTCGATATAGAAGGAGAAGTCATAGAAATCATAGTATACCATAGCGACGCAATTTCTGTGTTAAATCGTCAATGTGAGGGAGCGAGGGATGCATGAAAGAAGGAATAGTGCATCTGAAAGGAGATAGACGTATCCCAAAAGAAAAACCTGTCGCTCCCATAGAAACGTTACCAGATTTAGAAAGAGAAGTCATAGAACCCATAGTATTTCACAGCGAAGAGATTTCGGCGGTAATTCGTCATTGTGAGGGAGCGAGGGATGCAGTAAGGAAGGAATAGTGCATCGGAAAGGTGATAGTCGTATCCCAAAAGAAAATCCCGTCGTTTCCATAGAAACGATACTCGATATAGAAGGAGAAGTCATAGGACACACAGTATTCCATATCGACGCAATTTCTGTTTTAATCCGTCAATGTGAGGGAACCAGGCATGCAGTAAAGAAGGAGTAGTGCATCGGAAAGGAGATACTCATATCCCAAAAGAAAATCCTGTCGTTTCCATAGAAATGTTACTCGATTTAGAAGGTGAAGTCATAGAACCCATAGTATATCATAGCGACGAGATTTCTGCGGTAATTCGTCATTGTGAGGGAGCGAGGATTGCAGTAAAGAAGGAATAGTGCATCGGAAAGGAGATACTCGTATACTAAAAGAAAATTCTGTCGTGTCCATAGATCCGTTACTCGATCTAGAAGGAGATGTTATAGAACTCACAGTATTACATAGCGACGCAATTTCTGTGTTAATTCGTCAATGTGAGGCAGTTAGGGATGCAGTAAGGAGGGAATAGTGCATCGTAAAGGAGATACTCGTGTACCAAAAGAAAATCCTCTCGTTTCAATAGAAACGTTACTCGATTTAGAAGGAGAAACCATAGACCCCATAGTATTTCATAGCGACGCAATTTCTGTGTTAATTCTCCAATGTGTGGGAGCGAGGGATGAGGTACTGAAGGAATAGTGCATCGGAAAGTAGATAGTCGTATCCCAAAAGAAAATTCAGTCGTTTCCATTGAAACGTTACTCGATTTAGACGTAGAAATCATAGAACCCATAGTATTTCATAGCGACGCTCTTTCATTGTTAATTCGTCTATGTGAGGGAGCTAGGGAAACAGTAAAGAAGTAATTGTGCATCGGAAAGGAGATAGTCTTATCCCAAAAGAAAATCCTGTAGTTTCCATAGAAACGTTACTCGATTTAGAAGGAGAAGTTTTAGAACCCATAGTATTACATAGCAACGCAATTTCTGTGTTAATTCGTCAATGTGAGAGAACGAGGGATGCAGTAAAGACGGAATGCTGCGTCGGAAAGGAGATACTCGTATCCCCAAAAAAAAATCCTTTCGTTTCCATAGAAACGTCACTCGCTTTAGAAGGACAAGTCATAGAGCCCATAGTATTTCATAGCGACGCAATTTCTGTGTTAATTCGTCAATGTGAGAGAGCGATTGATGCAGTAGAGAAGGAATAGTGCATCTGAAAGGAGATAGTCTTATCTTTCCATAGAAACGTTACTCGATTTAGAAGGAGAAGTTATAGAACCCATAGTATTTCATAGCGACTCAAATTCTGTGTTAATTCGTCAATGTGAGAGAGCGATTGATGCAGTAGAGAAGGAATAGTGCATCTGAAAGGAGATACTCGAATCCCAAAAGAAAATCCTGTCGTTTAAATAGAAACGTTACTCGATTTAGAAGGAGATGCCATAGAACTCATAGTATTTCATAGCGACGCAATTTCTGTGCTTATTCATCAATGTGAGGGAGCGAGGTGTGCAGTAAAGAAGGAATAGTGCATCGGAGTGGAGATAGTTGCATCCCAAAAGAAAATCCTGTCGTTCCCAACTAAACGTTACTCGATTTAGAAGGAGAAGTTATAGAACGGATTGTATTTCAAGGCGACGCAATTCCTGTGTTAATTCGTCAATGTGAGGGAGAGAGGGTTGCTGAAAAGAAGGAATAGTGCATCGGAAAGGAGATACTCGTATACCAAAAAAAATCCTGTCGTATCCATAGAAACGTTACTCGATGTAGAAGGAGAGGTCATAGAAACCATAGTATTTTATTGCGACGTAATTTCTGTATTAATTCGTTAATGTGAGGGAGCCAGGGATGCAGGAAAGAAGGAATAGTGCATCGGAAAGGAGATGCTCGTATACCAAAAGAAAACCTGTTGTTTCCATAGAATCGTTATTCGATGTAGAAGGAGATGTTATAGAACCCACAGTATTTCATAGTGACGCAATTTCTGTGTTAATTCGTCAATGTGAGGGAGTTAGGGATGCAGTAAAGAAGGAGTAGTGCATCGGAAAAGAGATACTCGTATCCCAAAAGAAAATCCTGTCGTTTCCATAGAAACGTTACTCGATTGAGAAGGAGAAGTCATAGAACTCATAGTATTTCATAGCGACGCAATTTCTGTGCTTATTCGTCAATGTGAGGGATCGAGGTGTGCAGTAAAGATGGAATAGTGCATCGGAGAGAAGATAGTTGCATCCCAAAAGAAAATCCTGTCGTTCCCAACTAAACGTTACTCGATTTAGAAGGAGAAGTTATTGAACGCATTGTATTTCAAGGCGACGCAATTCCTGTGTTAATTCTTCAATGTGAGGGAGCGAGGGTTGCTGAAAAGAAGGAATAGTGCATCGGAAAGGAGATACTCGTATCCCCAAAGAAAATCCTGTCGTTTCCATAGAAATGTTACTAGATTTATAAGGTGAAATCATAGAACCCATAGTATTTCATAGCGACGAGATTTCTGCGGTAATTCGTCATTGTGAGGGAGCGAGGGATGCAGTAAAGAAGGAATAGAGCATCGGAAAGGTGATAGTCGTATTCCAAAAGAAAATCCCGTCGTTTCCATAGAAACGTTACTCGATATAGAAGGAGAAGTTATAGAACCCATAGTATTTCATAGCGCCGCAATTTCTGTGTTGTCAATGTGAGGGAGCCAGGGATGCAGTAAGGAGCAAATAGTGCACCGGAAAGTAGATACTCGTATCACAAAAGAAAATCCTGTCGTATCCATTGAAACGTTACTCGATTTAGAAGGAGAAGTCATAGAACACATAGTATTCCATAGCGACGCAATTTCTGTGTTGTCAATGTGAGGGAGCCAGGGATGCAGTATATAAGGAATAGTGCATCGGAAAGGAGATACTCGTATCCCAAAAGAAAATCCTGTCGTTTCCATAGAAACGTTACTGGATTTAGAAGGAGAAGTCATAGAACCCATAGTATGTCATAGCGACGAAATTTCTGTGTTAATTCGACAATGTGAGGGAGCGAGAGATGCAGTAAAGAAGGAAAAGGGAATCGGAAAGGAGATACTCGTATCAAAATAGAAAATCCTCTTGTTTCCATAGAAACGTTACGCGATTTAGAAGGAGAAGTCATAGAACCCATAGTATTTCATAGCGACGTAATTTCTGTGTTAATTGGTCAATGTGAGGGAGCCAGGGATGCAGTAAAGAAGGAATAGTGCATCGGAAAGGAGATACTCGTATCCCAAAAGAAAATCCTGTAGTCTCCATATAAACGTTACTCGATTTAGAAGGAAAAGTCATAGAACACTACGTATTTCATAGCAACGCAATTTCTGTATTAATTCGTCTATGTGGGGGAGCGAGGGATGCAGTAAAGAAGGAATAGTGCATCGGAAAGGAGATAGTCGTATCCCAAAAGAAAATCCTGTCATATCCATTGAAACGTTACTCGATTTAGAAGGAGAAGCCTTAGAACCCATAGTATTTCATAGCGACGCAATTACTGAGCTTCTTCGTCGATGTGATGGAGCGAGGGATGCAGTAAAAAAGGAATAGTGCATCAGAAAGGAGATAGTTGTATCCCAAAAGAAAATCCAGTAGTTCCCAAGTAAACGTTACTCGATTTAGAAAGAGAAGTTGTAGAACGCATAGTATTTCAAGGCGACGCAATTTCTGTGTTAATTCGTCAATGTGAGGGAGCGAGGGATGCAGTAAAGAAGGAAAAGGGCATCGGAAAGGAGGTACTCGAATCCCAAAAGAAAATCCTGTCGTTTCCATGGAAACGTTAATCGATTTAGAAGGAGAAGTCATATAATCCATAGTATTTCATAGCGGCGCAATTTCTGTGTTAATTCGTCAATGTGAGGAAGCGAGGGATGCAGTAAAGAAGGAAAAGGGCATCGGAAAAGAGTTACACGTTTCTCAAAAGAAATTCCTGCCGTTTCCGTAGAAACGTTACTCGATATAGAAGGAGAAGTCATAGAAATCATAGTATACCATAGCTACGCCATTTCTGTGTTAAATCGTCAATGTGAGGGAGCGAGGGATGCAGTAAACAACTAATAGTGCACCGGAAAGGAGATACTCGTATCCCAAAAGAAAAGCCTGTGGTTTCCATAGAAACGATACTCGATTTAGAAGGAGAAGTTATAGAACCCATAGTATTTCATAGCGACGCAATTTCTGTGCAATTCGTCAATGTGTGAGAGCGAGGGATGCAGTAAAGAGGGAAAAGTGCATCGGAAAAGAGATACTCGTATCCCAAAAGAAAATCCTGTCGTTTCCATAGAAACGTTACTCGATTGAGAAGGAGAAGTCATAGAACTCATAGTATTTCATAGCGACGCAATTTCTGTGCTTATTTGTCAATGTGAGGGAGCGAGGTGTGCAGTAAAGATGGAATAGTGCATCGGAGAGAAGATAGTTGCATCCCAAAAGAAAATCCTGTCGTTCCCAACTAAACGTTACTCGATTTAGAAGGAGAAGTTATTGAACGCATTGTATTTCAAGGCGACGCAATTCCTGTGTTAATTCTTCAATGTGAGGGAGCGAGGGTTGCTGAAAAGAAGGAATAGTGCATCGGAAAGGAGATACTCGTATCCCCAAAGAAAATCCTGTCGTTTCCATAGAAATGTTACTAGATTTATAAGGTGAAGTCATAGAACCCATAGTATTTCATAGCGACGAGATTTCTGCGGTAATTCGTCATTGTGAGGGAGCGAGGGATGCAGTAAAGAAGGAATAGAGCATCGGAAAGGTGATAGTCGTATTCCAAAAGAAAATCCCGTCGTTTCCATAGAAACGTTACTCGATATAGAAGGAGAAGTTATAGAACCCATAGTATTTCATAGCGCCGCAATTTCTGTGTTGTCAATGTGAGGGAGCCAGGGATGCAGTAAGGAGCAAATAGTGCACCGGAAAGTAGATACTCGTATCACAAAAGAAAATCCTGTCGTATCCATTGAAACGTTACTGGATTTAGAAGGAGAAGTCATAGAACACATAGTATTCCATAGCGACGCAATTTCTGTGTTGTCAATGTGAGGGAGCCAGGGATGCAGTATATAAGGAATAGTGCATCGGAAAGGAGATACTCGTATCCCAAAAGAAAATCCTGTCGTTTCCATAGAAACGTTACTCGATTTAGAAGGAGAAGTCATAGAACCCATAGTATTTCATAGCGACGAAATTTCTGTGTTAATTCGACAATGTGAGGGAGCGAGAGATGCAGTAAAGAAGGAAAAGGGAATCGGAAAGGAGATACTCGTATCAAAATAGAAAATCCTCTTGTTTCATAGAAACGTTACGCGATTTAGAAGAAGAAGTCATAGAACCCATAGTATTTCATAGCGACGTAATTTCTGTGTTAATTGGTCAATGTGAGCGAGCCAGGGATGCAGTAAAGAAGGAATAGTGCATCGGAAAGGAGATACTCGTATCCCAAAAGAAAATCCTGTAGTCTCCATATAAACGTTACTCGATTTAGAAGGAAAAGTCATAGAACACATCGTATTTCATAGCAACGCAATTTCTGTATTAATTCGTCTATGTGGGGGAGCGAGGGATGCAGTAAAGAAGGAATAGTGCATCGGAAAGGAGATAGTCGTGTCCCAAAAGAAAATCCTGTCATCTCCATTGAAACGTTACTCGATTTAGAAGGAGAAGCCATAGAACCCATAGTATTTCATAGCGACGCAATTACTGAGCTTATTCGTCGATGTGATGGAGCGAGGGATGCAGTAAAAAAGGAATAGTGCATCAGAAAGGAGATAGTTGCATCCCAAAAGAAAATCCTGCAGTTCCCAAGTAAACGTTACTCGCTTTAGAAAGAGAAGTTGTAGAACGCATAGTATTTCAAGGCGACGCAATTTCTGTGTTAATTCGTCAATGTGAGGGAGCGAGGGATGCAGTAAAGAAGGAAAAGGGCATCGGAAAGGAGGTACTCGAATCCCAAAAGAAAATCCTGTCGTTTCAGATGGAAACGTTAATCGATTTAGAAGGAGAAGTCATATAATCCATGGTATTTCATAGCGGCACAATTTCTGTGTTAATTCGTCAATGTGAGGAAGCGAGGGATGCAGTAAAGAAGGAAAATGGCATCGGAAAAGAGTTACACGTTTCCCAAAAGAAATTCCAGCCGTTTCCGTAGAAACGTTACTCGATATAGAAGGAGAAGTCATAGAAATCATAGTATACCATAGCTACGCCATTTCTGTGTTAATTCGTCAATGTGAGGTAGCGAGGGATGCAGTAAACAACTAATAGTGCACCGGAAAGGAGATACTCGTATCCCAAAAGAAAAGCCTGTGGTTTCCATAGAAACGATACTCGATTTAGAAGGAGAAGTTATAGAACCCATAGTATTTCATAGCGACGCAATTTCTGTGCAATTCGTCAATGTGTGAGAGCGAGGGATGCAGTAAAGAGGGAAAAGTGCATCGCAAAGGAGATACTTGTATCCGAGAAGAAAATCCTGTGGTTTCCATGGAAATGTTACTCGATTTAGAAGGAGAAGTCATAGAACACGTAGTATTCCATAGCGACGCAAATTCTGTGTTAAGTCGTCAATGTGAGGGAGCCAGGGATGCAGTAAATAAGGAATAGTGCATTGGAAAGGAGATACTCGTATCCCAAAAGAAAATCCTGTCGTTTCTACAGACACGTTACTCGATTTAGAAGGAGAACTCATAAAACCCATAAAATTTCATAGCGACGCAATTTCTGAGTTAATTCTTCAATGTGAGGGAGCAAGGGATGCAGTACAGAAGGAATAGTGCACCGAAATGGAGTAACTCGTATACCAAAAGAAAATCCTGTCGTTTATATATAATCGTTACTCGATTTTAAAGGAGAAGTCATAGAACACATAGTATTGCGTAGCGACGCAACTACTGTGCTAATTCGTCAATGTGAGGCAGCGAGGGATGCAGTAAAGAAAGAATAGTGTATCGGAGATACTCGTATCCCAAAAGAAAATCCTGCCGTTTTCATAGAAACGTTACTCGATTTAGAAGGAGAAGTCATAGAAATCATAGTATTCCGTAGCGACTCAATTTCTGTGTTAATTCGTCAATGTAAGGGAGCGAGGAATGCAGTATAGAAGTAATAATGCATCGGTAAGGAGATACTCGTATCCGAAAAGAAAATCCTGTCGTTCCAATAGAAGCGTTACTCGCTTTAGAAGGAGAAGTCATAGAACCCACAGTTTTTCATAGCGATGCAATTTCGGAGCTTGTTCGTCAATGTGAGGGAGCGAGGGATTCAGTAAAAAAGGAATAGTGCATCGGAAAGGAGATAGTTGCATCCCAAAAGAAAATCCTGTCGTTCCCAACTAAACGTTACTCGATTTAGAATGAGATAATATAGAACACATTGTATTTCAAGGCGACGCAATTTCTGTGTTAATTCGTCAATGTGAGGGAGCGAGGTATGCAGTAAAGAAGGAATTGTGCATCGGAAAGGAGATACTCGTATCCAAAAAGAAAATCCTGTCGTTTCCGTAGAAACGTTACTCGATTTAGAAGGAGAAGTCATATACCCCTTTGTGTTTCATAGCGACGCAATTTCTGTGTTAATTCGTCAATGTGAGGGAGCGAGGGATGCAGTAAAGAAGGAAAAGGGCATCGGAAAGGAGACACCCGTATCCCAAAAGAAAATCCTGTCGTTTCCATAGAAACGTTACTCGATTTAGAAGGAGAAGTCATAGAACCCATAGTACCTCATAGCGACGCAATTTCTGTGTTAATTCGTCAATGTGAGGGAACCAGGGATGCAGTAATGAAGGAATAGGGCATCGGAAAGGAGATAGTCGTATCCCAAAGGAAAATCCTGCCGTTTCCATAGAAATGTTACTCGATATAGAGAGAGAAGTCATAGAACTTATAGTATTTCATAGTGACGCAATTTCTGTTTTAATTGGTCAATGTGAGGGAGCGAGGGATGCTGTAAGGAAGGAATTGTGCATCGGAATGGCGATACTCGTATCCCAAAAGAAAATCTTGTTGTTTCCACGGAAACGATACCCGAAAATGAAGGAGAAGTCATAGAACCCATAGTATTTCATAGCGACGCAATTTCTGTGTTTATACGTTAATGTGAAGGAGCGAGGGATGCAGTAATGAAGGAATAGTGCATCGGATAGGAGATACTCGTAACCCGAAAGAGAATCCTGTCGTTTCCATAGATACGTTACTCGATTTAGAAGGAGAGGTCGCAGAACCGATACTATTTCATAGCGCCGCAAGTTCTGTGTTAATTCGTCAATGTGAGGGAGCGAGTATAAAGGCACATTTGCATGCCGAGCGTGAGTTTCCTCGGAAACGCGAAATATTAATTAAATAAATAATCAGTGACAAATAAATAAAGCCTATGGCACTCAACTGCAGCGCTGTGTCGCTGATAAAACAAAAGCACAATTACGTTACTCTTATGTTTGATTAAGAAAGAGAGAGCTCTGGTTGAAGTGGTGCGAGAAGCACGTATTTTATTTTATTGTCTGACACACCGCCATATTTCATGTTATAGAAGAATACTGCGAGTTGCAACCACACTAGGCACTCGATTTTGTAAAGAATTTATATTTATAAAAGTAAGTAGGATTATGAACTGTAGGCTTATTCATTGAATATATCTGATTTAACTAACTGTGTAAATTTTTTTATGTTTAGTAGACAATCACCTCTGTACGACGTATTGGCATGGCTGGCAAATTATTGTAATATTGATATTTAGATTATGAGTCCGCACCTACCGCAGCAGTCTTTGGAAACGATTTAATTACGAAGTCCGATTATTCAGTTTTATTTCACGGTCAACTACGAGTAACATTGCCTTTACGAAAAAGCCATTGTCAAGCGTCTGATATCGAATAATTAAACGTCCACGTTCCAGATAAGCAAATACAATTGCAATCACAATCACCATCATACAGATAGAATAATTAACATATTTAAAATAACAATATTTTTTTTATTCATTTTATTTATTTTATATTGGCGACTGCGTGTGGGACTTGTTATTTTGTCATTTGTTACATTGTTCTCTTTGTTTCATGTAAAAAATCAACTTTCTGGACCTGGACGTCAATGTATGAGAGATAACAAAATCTGAAGATATTTTCCAATTCTGAAATTTTGCGGGAAGACGCAATGAAACTTCCAGCAATATAAGGTAAGACGCAGCATCTTTGCATTGGTAGGCTTGACCAGACGTATAATTCAGTGTATTAGCTTTTCAGTAAATTCTGTAGTGTTTCTTTTCTGCATAACAGTTTCAGTGATAAATTTCATTCTCAGTACTTTTCCCTAAACAATAACGTAAGCAACAATACCAATACACGAGTGTACAATATGGCCGACTTCTGTACGATATCATGTAACATGGCTAGCAGCCATTACCAATAATCTCAAATTCAGTTTATATTTTTAAATTAACAGACAGCCATTGTTGCTACGAGCGATTCATGCTCAACTACATTTTATTTTAAAATCAGTGTCAAAAATTTTCTTGAAACATATATCACGTGTGGCATGGTAATAACTAGAAAACAATACGCAAAAATGGAACAGCAAGGACGTACTATTCAGACGCAATCCGACTCGGACGTGAGACAAGTGTTAGAAAATGACTTTACGACAGCAACCGGTAGTGACGATTCATCAAACATTGACGCAAGTGTTGACGAAAATTTTGACGATAGGCCGTCCACTACAAAAATTTCAAAATCTCAATCAGAGCCCATGTTAATGCATGACGTCACGTCTAATGACGCGGCGGGGGCAGAGACCTTGCAAACGGTAAACATTGCCGACATGTTACAAATGCTAATGAAACAAAACGCAGAAAATATGGCAACCATAAGGAAACAGAACGCCGAAAACATGGCAACCTTAAAGGCACAATTAGAGACACAAAATGAACAGTTAAAAACACAAAATGACGAAATCAAATCTGATCTCATAGCAATCAAGATAGGTAATGACACTTAGTGTAAACGTGTGGAACTTATAGACGCCACACTGACCAAACAGATGACTGAACTCAGTACTAAATTTTCCCAGCTTAATACGAGACAAGAAAAGACTACAACTGACGTAGCACTTTTACAGACACAAGTAAAAAACCTTAATGTCACGTGTGAAGTTCTTACTGAACAAATTCAAACATATCCGTCAGTACATGACAATCTTGAAAAACGAATTACTGACGTACAGAATAAATTTGACAATGTTGAACAACACCTGACTGACATCTTACAATTAGATGCCACAGCTCATTTTCAAAATATTAATAAAGAATTTCATGATTGGGTTGAGAACAAAGACAAACATTTTGATAGATGCTTACGTGAAAATTTACCAACAATTGTGCACGACTCCGTAGTGCAATACATTACTAATAACAAACAGCTGATCAGTGACGCAGTACAATCCGTCACTGCACCCATGAGACAATTCACCGATCAACTACAGTCTGAATGTAACGAAAATATCAGTCAAAATGTACAGTTCAGAAACCAATATACATTCGAGTATGATACACACATTCCGCACACGACAAATACACAAGAACAAAACTCACCACGACTACAACACATACCACGATGTGGAAACACAAACACAAGCTATTATCATGGTAAACCACAGCAACATTATCGTAATTACTCGCCAGCTGAACATACCAGTAATTACAGTGGAATAAATCCATATCACAATGCGAAGGAAGATGAAAGCTTAATGAAACACAGGCAATTTCAGATTTTTATCCCAGAAAAACGAACCATTCATCCGGTGATTTTTCTTAAATCTTTTAGTAACGCATTTCCACGCACTTGGAGTGACCGGAAAAAGATTTCATATATTGTCGGTTACATCCAAGGCGATGCAGCTGTCTGGGCATACAGTCAAGCTGACGTATGTACCACGTACAGTGAGTTTGAGCGTGCTTTTCTGAACAAATTCTGGTCGCAATCCGTCAAGGAGCGACTCAGAAGACAAATTTTAGAACCTGAAACTTTTAACAGTAAAAATGGTAACTTACGCAGATATTTTGAAAAATACTTGAACATGGGACATTTTTTAGACGAACCAGTCGCAACGCGTGATATACTCCGTGCGTTGAAGGCCAAATTGCCTTTCAACATTAAAGAAAAACTCCTACATATCCCGGATGACGATTCAGATTATTTTTTAACAGCCTTAGATTCGGTTGACATGTTACTT
The DNA here is from genome assembly GCF_023864345.2 of Schistocerca serialis cubense. Classification (NCBI taxonomy): domain Eukaryota; kingdom Metazoa; phylum Arthropoda; class Insecta; order Orthoptera; family Acrididae; genus Schistocerca; species Schistocerca serialis. The sequence continues at coordinate 52,652,004 of NC_064638.1, forward strand.
GAAGATCAGCGCTTCGCGCGGCAAAACAGCAGCCACAATGTTTACACTAGTGGTATGCAAAACATGCAGGCTTGCCAACTCAATTCTGGCGCGCCCACAGTTGGATACGCGGAACAGCAAAAACAGCAAACTCACATGCCGTCTCAATACGGAAATCAAAATCAACACGCGTATTCCAATACAAACAATAGTTACAACAGTAATAACATTTCATGCGGCAATCCATACAAAAGGCACCGCGGTAATAACTACAACGGTAACAACGGATACAAAGGTAATAACAAAAACACAAACAGAAATAGAAATAATAATAACTACGATCCAAGACAGCATCAAGGTTGGACTCGTAACGATCAGTACTTTCATTCAAACTCTGCTTTACCACAGCAGCCACCAGGTCAAAATTGGAGCATACCTTACGACCGACAGGTAAGTTATAATGCGCAACAGCAACAACAACCTCAAAAGTTTGGAGATCATAATAGGCAATATCCGAATGTGAATATAATAGAAATGACACCTGATGCACAACCTCAATCTGTGTCAGTACCTAGTACAAATGCTAATCCAACAAACTAGAAACAGTCACTACTTTGCCCCAGGTCGTGGCTGAAGAACTCTTGGGGGGCGACTTCAATGTTAATCAGTTATTTGACACCACACTTGAACAACAGAATAATGATATGCCGAGTAATTCTAAACAAAAACTACCTGTTTTATTTATAAGATACAACGACAATAATAATATATCAGATGAACTTTTACAAGACAGTACTCAATGTCGTTTAAACACAAATGAAATTGTATTAGCATCTACTACTGGTGTAGTAGGTGGGATTCCAACTACTATTATCCTAGATACAGGTGCAGCTGTGAGCGTTTTGTCTTTTAATTTCTATAAAAAGATGTGTGAATTGGAACCTGTGCCTGAGTTTCCTGCCCAAAACTGTAAAATAACTACTGCACTAGGTAATAAGTCATGTAGGGTTACGAAGCAAGTTTTTGTAAACGTTAAAATAGGTAATGGAACCGTACAATGGCCATTCCTGGTTGTACAAAACCTTGTGACAAATTGCATATTAGGAATAGATATTATGAGCGAGAAGGACTGCATTATAGACTTCTCCAAAGGTAAATGTATTTTAAATGATAAAGGCAGTGTAATTATTATTGATTTGGACAGGAGAACTCTAAAGCATGACAAACACTGTACAGGGTACAAGGTTCAGTTAGTACTTGACAAAGACATTCAAGACATGCAAACACACTCATCTGACACAGAGATAATGGACTTGAAAACATTGCTTGATCATAAGATAAGTGAAGCTACAGCTCTCAGTGTACATGAACGTATAAAACTACAGGAAGTGTTATCCAAATATTTACAAGTTTTTACCAAACGATTAGGTGTTATCAACACGTATGTGTACAAGATTGAAGTTAAGCCTCACAAGATCTTCTACCATAAGACATATAACGTACCGTTATCTCAACGACCTGCTGTGTGGCAAGAATTAAAACAAATGTTAGACTGGAAGGTCATTGAACCATCCACCTCACCTTATTGTAGTCCTCTACTTGTTGTCAAAAAATCAAATGGAAGCATTAGGTTAGTGTTAGACGCACGAGCTATTAATGAAATAATTTTACCGGTTCACACAAAACCTGAAAATTTAGAAGAGCAATTACAGAAATTTCTAGATGCAAAATATTTTTCCACAATAGATCTCGCTAATTCGTTTTGGCAGGTGGGTATCACTCCTGATTCTCGGAAATATACTGCATTTATGTTTGGGGGGCGAACCTATCAGTTTTGTGTTCTACCCTTCGGACTGAATGTCAGCTCGGGGGTATTCATTACAGCCCTGGATACCGTGCTTGGCGACGATTTAGTTGAGACAGTCACACACTATGTAGATGATATACTGATAGCTACACAATCTTGGAATGAACACGTTGACACTCTTCAAAGAATTTTAGAAAAATTTGCACAAGCTGGAGTCACATCCAACCTAAGAAAATCAAAATTTGGTTGCAGTGAGATAAAGTATTTAGGACATATCATTAATTCACAGGGCATACGTCCGGATCCCAGTAAATTAGATGCAATCAGAAACTTTCCTAGCCCTCGAACTAAAAAGCAGTTAAAATCATTCCTTGGGCTATGTTCATTTTTCAGACGTTTTTTGCCACAACCACTTTTGAACAGTAAACATCTGCTAAATCTACTCAGAAAGAATCAAGTTTGGATCTGGTCGGAACAGTGCCAAAATGACTTTAATACAATTAAACATGCTTTAGTGAATGCTAACATATTGAGCCATCCAGATTTCAATTTAGATTTTTGTGTGACTTGTGACGCTTCACGTACTGGCTTGGGCTGTTGCTTATTTCAAGTTGTAAAGAATAAAGAGGAGGAACAGATAAGAATTATTGGGTTTGCGAGTCGCACTCTAACTGAATGTGAGCGTACATACTCCACTACTGAGTTAGAAACACTTTCCATAGTATGGGCATTCAAGAAATTCAATTATTATTTATTTGGAAAACATACGGTAATTTACACCGATCACCAGGCCCTGACATTTTTGTTAACTTGTAAACTTGTACATCCTAGACTATCACGATGGGCAGTTACACTTCAGAACTACTCTTTTGAAATTAAGTACATAAGAGGTAAGGACAACACCATTGCAGACACTTTGTCTAGACTTCCAAAACGTATGAATGATACCAACAGTGACTTAGAAAATATAAATGACTACAGGATTCTCTTAATGCAAGACAAGCAGTATCACCAATATTATATTGATATGTGCAGAAACATGGCTGAATTACAAAAATCTGATCCTCACTGGTATAAGATAATAACATTACTGGTAGAAAAACACAATCATCCTTTGACTAAGTATTACAAGTTACACAATGATGTGTTATTTTACCGCCGACATCCAAATGCTACTAACTGGTGTGTATGCATTCCCAAAGAGTCTGAACGTAATCTAATTTGGCACACACACTTAGTTTGGGGTCATTATGGGACGAAAAAGTGTTTGGCAAAGCTCAGCACATACTGTTATTTTAGCAATATGAGAAGAAAAATTTACAGGGAACTAAAAACATGTGTCATATGTCAAAAATCAAAACCTCAGAATTTATCCACAAAAACAGATTTACATTCTATTTTACCCAGTAAACCCCTGGAAATTCTGTGTACTGACATCAGTGGACCGCATCCAGCAAGCTCTGGAGGCGTCAAATATATCTTAGCTTTTTACGATATATTTTCTAAACATGTAAAACTTTATGCTTTAAAATCCGCCACTGCAAATGCTATAATACGAAGATTCTCAAGTGATTACTTGACGCACGTGGGAAAACCTAAAGCAATTCTATCAGATAATGCAGCATACTACTCTGGGTACAAATGGAGAAATTTCTTGAAGGACAATAACATTAAAAGTATATTTATTTCGAGGTTTAGTCCACAATGTAACGCTACTGAGAGACTTTTCCGAGAATTAAATCGATTCATGAGGACCTATATTTCATCAAAACATACTAATTGGGTGTCCTACCTAAGTCTTTTCGAAGACGTACACAATAACTTAAATATTTACGATACGAATTACACACCTAGCGAGATCATGTTCAATTGCAAACAGAACGATCAGTGGATAGAACCATTACCTAAGTTGTCAGACAAGGAAATCACACCTGAACAGAAAATAAAAGAAGTATTGACTACATTGACACATCACGCACAAATACGAAACAAACATCACAGAAACATAATAAAAAGAAAACAAAAATTCGAGGTAGGAATGCTTGTACTACTTCGTACTCATCATAAATCTGTAGCACTCAAACGACGCAACGCTAAGTGGCGTCTGCTATATGAAGGACCTTACATAATTGTTAACATACCGCATCCTGGTGCTTATCTGTTACAACATCATAGAACTAACAAAATTATTGGGCTATACGCACACCGAGATCTTAGAGCATTTCATGCTGAATAATGTCAAAGTCATACCCATCAAAATATTGCTAAGCAACTCGAAAAACTCTGTTGTTACAACACAGATAGTAAGTAGTATAGAAATTTTCATTTCAGCGGTTCCAGTGACGCAGTTGAAGACAGAAGAACTCTTCTTTCAGCGCGCGTCTCCACCTGAAAGACGGAATATTAAAGTAAAATTTATGATTACGTAGCAGTGGATGACATATTAATTTTTCACGGAACATTTGTTACTGAAGGTACCACTGACTTGGTGTGACACCTGACGAACTGACAGACGTCATCTGTGAAGTGATCTTTTACTTTGAGAAATAGATTAGACGCACATCTCTCAACACGAAAAGCATCTATCAGTAGTCAAGGCCACACAGACACTCTACACACACGCACAAAACGCGAGGAATCGAACATTCTCTCTCTCTTACTATTTTGAATATTTATTGAGTAGTGAAAACGCCTGGTCTTGCCTACTGATGTAATGAATGTTGTGTCTAACCTATCTTAATTTCAGATCACATCACAAAAAAAAAACATCGATAATATCCCAGCAAAACCGCTAAAGAGGATGTAAATATCTGCAATTCATGAAATCAAATGTGACACAATGTAATAACCTATAGCGATGTAATGATGATGTAAACATGTTTATGTGCAACTATATTATGTTTATGCTAAGAAAATATGTGACGTGTGTATGTATAATTACTTATTTTTTTAACTGATGTATAGTGTAACTGTTACTATGTAAAAATTTGAACAAAACGAGTGCCAAAAAGACATTGCATAGTGAACCACTGTTCACGGACATTAACGAACATTACTAACTCTGCAACTACGCGGAAACCTATGTGAAAGAAACTGTTAATGCCATTCATTATGCAGCGTATCTATGTAAACGCGATGAACGATTTCCTTGATTAATAACTACGAACATTTAGATGAGCTATATTCAGCAAAAAACTGAAAATGTGAAGTGCATAATTCGTGCATCGTCTAGTGACATTACTACAGTACCCAACTTCAAGATGTTAACTGGATTAAATGGACACAAAGTGCCTGTCCAGGAAACAGCACGATGGGTGGAAGAATTTTGGTTGGAACTTCAGGGAATGAAATGTTCTCGAAAGGTGACGGACACTCTTACCTGGACTGTCCAAGGATCGACGCCAGCTATGTGCCGTCCGAGGTTCTGCAACCAAGCTTCCACGGAATGTAAAAAACGAACTGCACGTGGAACAATTACTCGACGGGTCACGTCTGATCTGTAATAAGCAATGCTTTTAGTCACAACGAACTGCATCACTACGACTATAATGGAAATGAGAAATGGACACGCTTATGTATTAATCACGTTGTTATACAACGATGTTACTGTGATCAAAAAACTTTACCACGACGATACTAACCTGTAAAAAAAATTATTGTGCAGCGGATGAATATGAACTGTAATAACGACACGATGTGTATAGGTCAACGCACCTGAAAAATACGGACATTTTTCTTTGAAGTATTTCAAAACAATACTATGTAACTAAGAACATTCAACAATCTAGTTGTATTGTGTTATAACAAATATTGTAAATTTAAAACTAAGTTACCTGTCATAGAATGTAGTCTTCATATGTAATCTTGGTTGAATATTTTCTTTGTGCAACGACTGAAAAACGCGCGCACACGAACAATATGAACTGCAATACTGTGCCGCGTGATCTAACTGTACGTTATAACGGCAGTGCCGCAGTTACACAGACGCTTCTGCGCATGCGCGCACTCTATCTGCCAACATAAGAACTTTTACGGCGCACCCGCGTCATTCAAATTTTGTATATAATGTGTATAATGTGTAATGTAAGTCATGTAAATAGTTGTAGATAACTTAGATTTTCTTGTGCCTTTAGGTGAATTGCTCGCCTGCAGGTGTGTCCTTTCGCCTCGCAATTCAGGGGGCAATATAAAGGCACATTTGCATGCCGAGCGTGAGTTTCCTCGGAAACGCGAAATATTAATTAAATAAATAATCAGGGACAAATAAATAAAGCCTATGGCACACAACTGCAGCGCTGTGTCGCTGATAAAACAAAAGCACAATTACGTTACTCTTATGTTTGATTAAGAAAGAGAGAGCTCTGGTTGAAGTGGTGCGAGAAGCACGTATTTTATTTTATTGTCTGGCACACCGCCATATTTCATGTTATAGAAGAATACTGCGAGTTGCAACCACACTAAGCACTCGATTCTCTAAAGAATTTATATTTATAAAAGTAAGTAGGATTATGAACTGTAGGCTTATTCATTGAATATATCTGATTTAACTAACTGTGTAACTTTTTTATGTTTAGTAGACAATCACCCCTGTACGACGTATTGGCATGGCTGGCAAATTATTGTAATATTGAGATTTAGATTATGAGTCCGCACCTACTGCAGCAGTCTTTGGAAACGATTTAATTACGAAGTCCGATTATTCAGTTTTATTTCACGGTCAACTACGAGTAACATTGCCTTTACGAAAAAGCCATTGTCAAGCGTCTGATATCGAATAATTAAACGTCCACGTTCCAGATAAGCAAATACAATTGCAATCACAATCACCATGATACAGATAGAATAATCAATAACTAATACAAATATATATATTTATTTATTTATTTTATTTATTTTATACGAGGGATGCAGTAAAGAAGGATAAGTGCATCGGAAAGGAGATACACGTATCCCAAAAGAAAATCCTGTCATTTCCTTAGAAACGTTACTGGATTTAGAAGGAGAAGTCATAGAACACATAGTATTTCATAGCGACGCAATTTCTGTGCTTATTCGTCAATGTGAGAGAGCGAGAAATGCAGTAAAGAAGGCATAGTGCATCGGAAAGGTGATAGTTGCATCCCAAAAGAAATTCCTGTCGTTCCCAACAAAACGTTACTCGATTTAGAAGGAGAAGTCATAGAACGCATAGTATTTCATAGCGACGCAATTTCATTGTTAATTCGTCAATGTGAGGGAGCGGAGGGTGCAGTAAAGGAGGAATAGATCATCGGAAAGGAGAAATTCGTCTCGCAAAAAAAAATTCTTTCGTTTCAATAGAAACATTCCTCGATTTAGAAGGAGAAGTTATAGAACCCATAGTATTTCATGGCGACGCAATTTCTGTGTTAATTCGTCAATGTGAGGGAGCGAGGGATGCTGTAAAGAAGGAATAGTGCTTCGGAAAGGAGATACTCTTATCTCAAAGAAAATCCTGTCGGATTCATAGAAACGTTACTCGATTTAGAAGGAGAAGTCATAGAATACTAAGTATCCCATAGTGTCGCAATTTCTGTGTTAATTCGTTAATGTGAGGGAGCCAGGTTTGCTGTAAAGAAGGAATAGTGCATCGGAAAGGTGATACTCGTATCCCAAAAGAAAATCCTGTCGTTTCAATTGAAACGTTACTATATTTAGAAGGAGAAGTCATAGAACACACAGTATTTCATAGAGACGCAATTACTGTGTTAATTCGTCAATGTGAGGGAGAGAGGGATGCAGTACAGAAGGAATAGTGCATCGGAAAGGAGATACTCGTATACCAAAAAAAAGTCCTGTCGTATCCATAGAAACGTTACTCGATTTGGAAGGAGAAGTCTTAGAACACATAGTATTTCATGGCGACGCAATTTCTGTGTTAATTCGTCAATGTGAGGGAGCGAGGGATGCTGTAAAGAAGGAATAGTGCTTCGGAAAGGAGATAGTTCAATCGCGAAACGAAATCCTGTCGTTTCCATAGAAACGTTACTCGATTTCGAAGGAGAAGTCATGGAACCCATAGTATTTCATAGCGACGCAATATCTGTGTTAATTCGTCAATGGGAGGGAGCGAGAGATGCAGTAAAGAGGGAATAGTGCATCGGAAAGGAGTACTCGTATCCCAAAAGAAAGTCCTGTCGTTTCAATAGAAACGTTACTCGATTTAGAAAGAGAATTTATAGAACCCATTGTATTTCATAGCGACGCAATCTCTGTGTTAATTCGTCAATGTGATGGTGCGAGGGAGGCAATAAAGAAGGAATAGTGCATCGGAATGGACATACTCCGATCCCAAAAGGAAATCCTGTCCTTTCCATAGAAACGTTACTCGATTTAGAAGGAGAAGTCATAGCGCACATAGTAATCCTTAGCGTCGTTATTTCTGTGTTAATTCGTCAATGTGAGGGAGCGAGGGATGCAGTAAAGAAGGAATAGTGCATCGGAAATCAGATACTAGTATCCCAAAAGAAAATCCTGTCGTTTCTATAGAAACGTTACTCGATTTAGAAGGAGAAGCCATAGAACAACTAGCATTTCATTGCGACGCAATTTCTGTGTTAATTAGTCAATGTGAGGGAGCGAGGGATGCAGTAAAGAAGGAATAGTGCATCGGAACGGAGATACTCGCATCCCAAAAGAAAATACTGTCGTTTCAATAGAAACGTTACACGATTTAGAAGGGGGAGTCATAGAACACATAGAATTTCATAGAAGCGGAGTTTCTGTGTTAATTCGTCAATGTGAGGGAGCGAGGGATGCAGCAGAGAAGGAATAGTGCATCACAAAAGGAAATACACGTATCCCAAAAGAAAATCCTGTCGTTTTATTCGATAAATTACTCGATATAGAAGGAGAAGTCATAGATCATATAGCATTTCATAGCCACACAATTTCAATGATAATTCGCCAAAGTGGGGGAACGATGGTTGCAGTACAGAGGGAATAGTGCATCGGAAAGACGACAGTCGTATCCTAAAAGAAAATCTTGTCGTTTCCATAGAAACTTTACTCAATTTAGAAGGAGAAGTCATAGAACCCATAGAATTTCATAGCGACGCAATTCCTGTGTGTTAATTCATCAATGTGAGGGACCGAGGGATGCAGTAAAGAAGGAATAGTGCATTGGAAAGGAGATGCTCGTATCCCAAAAAAAAAAAAAAATCCTGTCGTTTCAATAGAAACGTCACTCGATTTTGAAGGGGGAGTCGTAGAACGCATTGTATTTCAAAGCGACGCCATATCTGTGTTAATTCGTCAATGTGAGGGAGCGAGGGATGCAGTACAAAAGGAATAGTGCATCGGAAAGATGATACTCGTATCCCAAAAGAAAATCCTGTCGTTTCAATAGAAACATTACTCGATTTAGGAGGAGAACCCATAGAGCCCAGAGTATTTCATAGCCACGCAATTTCTGTGTTAATTCGCCGATGTGAAGGAGCGAGGGATGCACTACAGAAGGAATAGTGCATCGGAAAGGAGATAGTCGTATCCCAAAAGAAAATCCTGTCGTTTCCATAGAAACGTTACTCGATTTAGAAGGAGAAGTCACAGAACACTTAGGACTTCATAACGACGCAATTTCTGTGCATATTCGTCAATGTGAGGGAACGAGGGATGCAGTAAAGTAGGAATAGTGCATCGGAATGGAGATACTCGTATCCCAAAAGAAAATCCGGTCGTTTGCATAGAAACGTCACTCGATTTAGAAGGAGAAGTCATAGAACACATAGTATTTCATAGCGACGCAATTTCTGTGTTAATTCGTCAATGTGAGGGAGCGAGAGACGTTGGAAAGAAGGAATAAAGCATCGGAAATGAGATACTCGTGTCCCAAAAGAAAATTTTGTCGTTTCAATAGAATCGTTACTCGATTTAGAAGGAGAAGTAATAGAACACATAGTATTTCATAGCGACGCAATTTCAGTGTTAATTCGTCAATGTGAGGGATCGAGGAATGCAGTAGTGGAGGAATAGTGCATCGGAAAGGAGAAACTCGTATCCCAAAAGAAAATCCTGTCGTTTCCATAGAAACGTAACTCGATTTTGAAGGAGAAAACATAGAACCCATAGTATTTCATAACGACGCAATTTTTATGTTAATTCGACAATGTGAGGGAGCGAGGAATGCAGTAAAGAAGGAATAGTGCATCGGAAAGGAGATACTCGTAACCCATAAGAAAATCCTGTCGTTTCCTTTGATACGTTACTCGATTTAGAAGGAGAAGTCATAGAACACATAGAATTCCATGGACTCGCAATTTATGTATTAATTCGTGACGACGCAATTTCTGTGCATATTCGTCAATGTGAGGGAGCCAGAGATGCAGTAAAAGTGGAATATTGCATCGGAAAGGAGATACTCGTATCCCAAAAGAAATACTGTCGTTTCCACAGAAACGTTATTCGATTTAGACGGAGATGTCATAGAACGCATAGTATTTCATAGCGACGCAATTTCTGTGTGAATTCCTCAAACTGAGGGAGCGAGGGATGCAGTAATTAAGGAATATTGCATCGGAAAGGAGATACTCGTATCCCAAAAGAAAATCCTGTTGTTTCCATAGAAACGTTACTCGATTTAGAAGGAGATTTCATGGAACCAATGGTATTTCAGAGTGACGCAATTTCTGTGTTAATTTGTCAATGTGAGGGAGCTAGGGATGCAGTTAAGAGGGAATAGAGCATCGGAATGGAGACACTCGTATCGCAAAAGAAAATACCGACGTTTCCATTGAAACGTTACTCGTTTTAGAATGAGAATTCATAGAAACCATAGTATTTCATAGCGACGCAATTTCTGTGTTAATTCGTCAACGTGAGGGAGCGAGGGATGCAGTACAGAAGGAATAATGCATCGGAAAGGAGATACTCCTATACCATAAGTAAATCCTGTCGTTTCCGTAGAAACGTTAGTCGATTTAGAAGGAGAAGTCATGGGACACACAGTATTTCATAGTGACGCAATTTCTGTGTTAATTCATCAATGTGAGGGAGCGAGTGATGCAGTAAAGAAGGAATAGTGCATCGGAAAGGAGATCGTCGTATCCCAAAAAAAATCCTGTCGTTTCCATAGAAACGTTACTCGATTTAGAAGGAGAAGTCATAGACCCCAGAGTATTTCATAGCGCCGCAATTTCTGTGTTAATTCGTCAATGTGATCGAGCGAGGGATGATGTAAAGAAGGAATAGTGCATCGGAAAGGATATAGATGTATCCCAAAACGAAATCCTGTCGTTTCCATAGAAACGTTACACGATTTAGGAGTAGAAGTCGTAGAACACATAGTATTTCATAGCGACGCAATTTCTCTGTTAATTCGTCGATGTGAGGGAGCGGGGGATGCAGTAGGGAGGGAATAGTGCATCGGAAATTAGATCCTCGTATACCAGAAGAAAAACCTGTCGTTTCCATAGACACGTTACTCGTTTTAGAAGGTGAAGTCATAGAACCATTGTATCTAATAGCGACGAAATTTCTGTGTTAATTCGCCAATGTGAGGGAGCGAGGGACGCAGTAAAGAAGGAATAGTGCATCGGAAAGGTGACACTCGTATCCCAAAAGAAAATCCTGTCGTTTCCATAGAAACGTTACTTGATTTAGAAGGAGAAGTCATAGAATCCATAGTATTTCATAGCGACGCAATTTCTGTGTTAATTCTTCAATCTGAGGGAGCGATAGATTCAGTAACGAGGGAATAGTGCATCGGAAAGGAAATACTCGTATCCCAAAAGAAAATCCTGTCGTTGCAATAGAAACGATACTCGACGTATTGGCATGGCTGGCAAATTATTGTAATATTGAGATTTAGATTATGAGTCCGCACCTACTGCAGCAGTCTTTGGAAACGATTTAATTACGAAGTCCGATTATTCAGTTTTATTTCACGGTCAACTACGAGTAACATTGCCTTTACGAAAAAGCCATTGTCAAGCGTCTGATATCGAATAATTAAACGTCCACGTTCCAGATAAGCAAATACAATTGCAATCACAATCACCATGATACAGATAGAATAATCAATAACTAATACAAATATATATATTTATTTATTTATTTTATTTATTTTATACGAGGGATGCAGTAAAGAAGGATAAGTGCATCGGAAAGGAGATACACGTATCCCAAAAGAAAATCCTGTCATTTCCTTAGAAACGTTACTGGATTTAGAAGGAGAAGTCATAGAACACATAGTATTTCATAGCGACGCAATTTCTGTGCTTATTCGTCAATGTGAGAGAGCGAGAAATGCAGTAAAGAAGGCATAGTGCATCGGAAAGGTGATAGTTGCATCCCAAAAGAAATTCCTGTCGTTCCCAACAAAACGTTACTCGATTTAGAAGGAGAAGTCATAGAACGCATAGTATTTCATAGCGACGCAATTTCATTGTTAATTCGCCAATGTGAGGGAGCGGAGGGTGCAGTAAAGGAGGAATAGATCATCGGAAAGGAGAAATTCGTCTCGCAAAAAAAAATTCTTTCGTTTCAATAGAAACATTCCTCGATTTAGAAGGAGAAGTTATAGAACCCATAGTATTTCATGGCGACGCAATTTCTGTGTTAATTCGTCAATGTGAGGGAGCGAGGGATGCTGTAAAGAAGGAATAGTGCTTCGGAAAGGAGATACTCTTATCTCAAAGAAAATCCTGTCGGATTCATAGAAACGTTACTCGATTTAGAAGGAGAAGTCATAGAATACTAAGTATCCCATAGTGTCGCAATTTCTGTGTTAATTCGTTAATGTGAGGGAGCCAGGTTTGCTGTAAAGAAGGAATAGTGCATCGGAAAGGTGATACTCGTATCCCAAAAGAAAATCCTGTCGTTTCAATTGAAACGTTACTATATTTAGAAGGAGAAGTCATAGAACACACAGTATTTCATAGAGACGCAATTACTGTGTTAATTCGTCAATGTGAGGGAGAGAGGGATGCAGTACAGAAGGAATAGTGCATCGGAAAGGAGATACTCGTATACCAAAAAAAAGTCCTGTCGTATCCATAGAAACGTTACTCGATTTGGAAGGAGAAGTCTTAGAACACATAGTATTTCATGGCGACGCAATTTCTGTGTTAATTCGTCAATGTGAGGGAGCGAGGGATGCTGTAAAGAAGGAATAGTGCTTCGGAAAGGAGATAGTTCAATCGCGAAACGAAATCCTGTCGTTTCCATAGAAACGTTACTCGATTTCGAAGGAGAAGTCATGGAACCCATAGTATTTCATAGCGACGCAATATCTGTGTTAATTCGTCAATGGGAGGGAGCGAGAGATGCAGTAAAGAGGGAATAGTGCATCGGAAAGGAGTACTCGTATCCCAAAAGAAAGTCCTGTCGTTTCAATAGAAACGTTACTCGATTTAGAAAGAGAATTTATAGAACCCATTGTATTTCATAGCGACGCAATCTCTGTGTTAATTCGTCAATGTGATGGTGCGAGGGAGGCAATAAAGAAGGAATAGTGCATCGGAATGGACATACTCCGATCCCAAAAGGAAATCCTGTCCTTTCCATAGAAACGTTACTCGATTTAGAAGGAGAAGTCATAGCGCACATAGTAATCCTTAGCGTCGTTATTTCTGTGTTAATTCGTCAATGTGAGGGAGCGAGGGATGCAGTAAAGAAGGAATAGTGCATCGGAAATCAGATACTAGTATCCCAAAAGAAAATCCTGTCGTTTCTATAGAAACGTTACTCGATTTAGAAGGAGAAGCCATAGAACAACTAGCATTTCATTGCGACGCAATTTCTGTGTTAATTAGTCAATGTGAGGGAGCGAGGGATGCAGTAAAGAAGGAATAGTGCATCGGAACGGAGATACTCGCATCCCAAAAGAAAATACTGTCGTTTCAATAGAAACGTTACACGATTTAGAAGGGGGAGTCATAGAACACATAGAATTTCATAGAAGCGGAGTTTCTGTGTTAATTCGTCAATGTGAGGGAGCGAGGGATGCAGCAGAGAAGGAATAGTGCATCACAAAAGGAAATACACGTATCCCAAAAGAAAATCCTGTCGTTTTATTCGATAAATTACTCGATATAGAAGGAGAAGTCATAGATCATATAGCATTTCATAGCCACACAATTTCAATGATAATTCGCCAAAGTGGGGGAACGATGGTTGCAGTACAGAGGGAATAGTGCATCGGAAAGACGACAGTCGTATCCTAAAAGAAAATCTTGTCGTTTCCATAGAAACTTTACTCAATTTAGAAGGAGAAGTCATAGAACCCATAGAATTTCATAGCGACGCAATTCCTGTGTGTTAATTCATCAATGTGAGGGACCGAGGGATGCAGTAAAGAAGGAATAGTGCATTGGAAAGGAGATGCTCGTATCCCAAAAAAAAAAAAAAATCCTGTCGTTTCAATAGAAACGTCACTCGATTTTGAAGGGGGAGTCGTAGAACGCATTGTATTTCAAAGCGACGCCATATCTGTGTTAATTCGTCAATGTGAGGGAGCGAGGGATGCAGTACAAAAGGAATAGTGCATCGGAAAGATGATACTCGTATCCCAAAAGAAAATCCTGTCGTTTCAATAGAAACATTACTCGATTTAGGAGGAGAACCCATAGAGCCCAGAGTATTTCATAGCCACGCAATTTCTGTGTTAATTCGCCGATGTGAAGGAGCGAGGGATGCACTACAGAAGGAATAGTGCATCGGAAAGGAGATAGTCGTATCCCAAAAGAAAATCCTGTCGTTTCCATAGAAACGTTACTCGATTTAGAAGGAGAAGTCACAGAACACTTAGGACTTCATAACGACGCAATTTCTGTGCATATTCGTCAATGTGAGGGAACGAGGGATGCAGTAAAGTAGGAATAGTGCATCGGAATGGAGATACTCGTATCCCAAAAGAAAATCCGGTCGTTTGCATAGAAACGTCACTCGATTTAGAAGGAGAAGTCATAGAACACATAGTATTTCATAGCGACGCAATTTCTGTGTTAATTCGTCAATGTGAGGGAGCGAGAGACGTTGGAAAGAAGGAATAAAGCATCGGAAATGAGATACTCGTGTCCCAAAAGAAAATTTTGTCGTTTCAATAGAATCGTTACTCGATTTAGAAGGAGAAGTAATAGAACACATAGTATTTCATAGCGACGCAATTTCAGTGTTAATTCGTCAATGTGAGGGATCGAGGAATGCAGTAGTGGAGGAATAGTGCATCGGAAAGGAGAAACTCGTATCCCAAAAGAAAATCCTGTCGTTTCCATAGAAACGTAACTCGATTTTGAAGGAGAAAACATAGAACCCATAGTATTTCATAACGACGCAATTTTTATGTTAATTCGACAATGTGAGGGAGCGAGGAATGCAGTAAAGAAGGAATAGTGCATCGGAAAGGAGATACTCGTAACCCATAAGAAAATCCTGTCGTTTCCTTTGATACGTTACTCGATTTAGAAGGAGAAGTCATAGAACACATAGAATTCCATGGACTCGCAATTTATGTATTAATTCGTGACGACGCAATTTCTGTGCATATTCGTCAATGTGAGGGAGCCAGAGATGCAGTAAAAGTGGAATATTGCATCGGAAAGGAGATACTCGTATCCCAAAAGAAATACTGTCGTTTCCACAGAAACGTTATTCGATTTAGACGGAGATGTCATAGAACGCATAGTATTTCATAGCGACGCAATTTCTGTGTGAATTCCTCAAACTGAGGGAGCGAGGGATGCAGTAATTAAGGAATATTGCATCGGAAAGGAGATACTCGTATCCCAAAAGAAAATCCTGTTGTTTCCATAGAAACGTTACTCGATTTAGAAGGAGATTTCATGGAACCAATGGTATTTCAGAGTGACGCAATTTCTGTGTTAATTTGTCAATGTGAGGGAGCTAGGGATGCAGTTAAGAGGGAATAGAGCATCGGAATGGAGACACTCGTATCGCAAAAGAAAATACCGACGTTTCCATTGAAACGTTACTCGTTTTAGAATGAGAATTCATAGAAACCATAGTATTTCATAGCGACGCAATTTCTGTGTTAATTCGTCAACGTGAGGGAGCGAGGGATGCAGTACAGAAGGAATAATGCATCGGAAAGGAGATACTCCTATACCATAAGTAAATCCTGTCGTTTCCGTAGAAACGTTAGTCGATTTAGAAGGAGAAGTCATGGGACACACAGTATTTCATAGTGACGCAATTTCTGTGTTAATTCATCAATGTGAGGGAGCGAGTGATGCAGTAAAGAAGGAATAGTGCATCGGAAAGGAGATCGTCGTATCCCAAAAAAAATCCTGTCGTTTCCATAGAAACGTTACTCGATTTAGAAGGAGAAGTCATAGACCCCAGAGTATTTCATAGCGCCGCAATTTCTGTGTTAATTCGTCAATGTGATCGAGCGAGGGATGATGTAAAGAAGGAATAGTGCATCGGAAAGGATATAGATGTATCCCAAAACGAAATCCTGTCGTTTCCATAGAAACGTTACACGATTTAGGAGTAGAAGTCGTAGAACACATAGTATTTCATAGCGACGCAATTTCTCTGTTAATTCGTCGATGTGAGGGAGCGGGGGATGCAGTAGGGAGGGAATAGTGCATCGGAAATTAGATCCTCGTATACCAGAAGAAAAACCTGTCGTTTCCATAGACACGTTACTCGTTTTAGAAGGTGAAGTCATAGAACCATTGTATCTAATAGCGACGAAATTTCTGTGTTAATTCGCCAATGTGAGGGAGCGAGGGACGCAGTAAAGAAGGAATAGTGCATCGGAAAGGTGACACTCGTATCCCAAAAGAAAATCCTGTCGTTTCCATAGAAACGTTACTTGATTTAGAAGGAGAAGTCATAGAATCCATAGTATTTCATAGCGACGCAATTTCTGTGTTAATTCTTCAATCTGAGGGAGCGATAGATTCAGTAACGAGGGAATAGTGCATCGGAAAGGAAATACTCGTATCCCAAAAGAAAATCCTGTCGTTGCAATAGAAACGATACTCGACGTATTGGCATGGCTGGCAAATTATTGTAATATTGAGATTTAGATTATGAGTCCGCACCTACTGCAGCAGTCTTTGGAAACGATTTAATTACGAAGTCCGATTATTCAGTTTTATTTCACGGTCAACTACGAGTAACATTGCCTTTACGAAAAAGCCATTGTCAAGCGTCTGATATCGAATAATTAAACGTCCACGTTCCAGATAAGCAAATACAATTGCAATCACAATCACCATGATACAGATAGAATAATCAATAACTAATACAAATATATATATTTATTTATTTATTTTATTTATTTTATACGAGGGATGCAGTAAAGAAGGATAAGTGCATCGGAAAGGAGATACACGTATCCCAAAAGAAAATCCTGTCATTTCCTTAGAAACGTTACTGGATTTAGAAGGAGAAGTCATAGAACACATAGTATTTCATAGCGACGCAATTTCTGTGCTTATTCGTCAATGTGAGAGAGCGAGAAATGCAGTAAAGAAGGCATAGTGCATCGGAAAGGTGATAGTTGCATCCCAAAAGAAATTCCTGTCGTTCCCAACAAAACGTTACTCGATTTAGAAGGAGAAGTCATAGAACGCATAGTATTTCATAGCGACGCAATTTCATTGTTAATTCGCCAATGTGAGGGAGCGGAGGGTGCAGTAAAGGAGGAATAGATCATCGGAAAGGAGAAATTCGTCTCGCAAAAAAAAATTCTTTCGTTTCAATAGAAACATTCCTCGATTTAGAAGGAGAAGTTATAGAACCCATAGTATTTCATGGCGACGCAATTTCTGTGTTAATTCGTCAATGTGAGGGAGCGAGGGATGCTGTAAAGAAGGAATAGTGCTTCGGAAAGGAGATACTCTTATCTCAAAGAAAATCCTGTCGGATTCATAGAAACGTTACTCGATTTAGAAGGAGAAGTCATAGAATACTAAGTATCCCATAGTGTCGCAATTTCTGTGTTAATTCGTTAATGTGAGGGAGCCAGGTTTGCTGTAAAGAAGGAATAGTGCATCGGAAAGGTGATACTCGTATCCCAAAAGAAAATCCTGTCGTTTCAATTGAAACGTTACTATATTTAGAAGGAGAAGTCATAGAACACACAGTATTTCATAGAGACGCAATTACTGTGTTAATTCGTCAATGTGAGGGAGAGAGGGATGCAGTACAGAAGGAATAGTGCATCGGAAAGGAGATACTCGTATACCAAAAAAAAGTCCTGTCGTATCCATAGAAACGTTACTCGATTTGGAAGGAGAAGTCTTAGAACACATAGTATTTCATGGCGACGCAATTTCTGTGTTAATTCGTCAATGTGAGGGAGCGAGGGATGCTGTAAAGAAGGAATAGTGCTTCGGAAAGGAGATAGTTCAATCGCGAAACGAAATCCTGTCGTTTCCATAGAAACGTTACTCGATTTCGAAGGAGAAGTCATGGAACCCATAGTATTTCATAGCGACGCAATATCTGTGTTAATTCGTCAATGGGAGGGAGCGAGAGATGCAGTAAAGAGGGAATAGTGCATCGGAAAGGAGTACTCGTATCCCAAAAGAAAGTCCTGTCGTTTCAATAGAAACGTTACTCGATTTAGAAAGAGAATTTATAGAACCCATTGTATTTCATAGCGACGCAATCTCTGTGTTAATTCGTCAATGTGATGGTGCGAGGGAGGCAATAAAGAAGGAATAGTGCATCGGAATGGACATACTCCGATCCCAAAAGGAAATCCTGTCCTTTCCATAGAAACGTTACTCGATTTAGAAGGAGAAGTCATAGCGCACATAGTAATCCTTAGCGTCGTTATTTCTGTGTTAATTCGTCAATGTGAGGGAGCGAGGGATGCAGTAAAGAAGGAATAGTGCATCGGAAATCAGATACTAGTATCCCAAAAGAAAATCCTGTCGTTTCTATAGAAACGTTACTCGATTTAGAAGGAGAAGCCATAGAACAACTAGCATTTCATTGCGACGCAATTTCTGTGTTAATTAGTCAATGTGAGGGAGCGAGGGATGCAGTAAAGAAGGAATAGTGCATCGGAACGGAGATACTCGCATCCCAAAAGAAAATACTGTCGTTTCAATAGAAACGTTACACGATTTAGAAGGGGGAGTCATAGAACACATAGAATTTCATAGAAGCGGAGTTTCTGTGTTAATTCGTCAATGTGAGGGAGCGAGGGATGCAGCAGAGAAGGAATAGTGCATCACAAAAGGAAATACACGTATCCCAAAAGAAAATCCTGTCGTTTTATTCGATAAATTACTCGATATAGAAGGAGAAGTCATAGATCATATAGCATTTCATAGCCACACAATTTCAATGATAATTCGCCAAAGTGGGGGAACGATGGTTGCAGTACAGAGGGAATAGTGCATCGGAAAGACGACAGTCGTATCCTAAAAGAAAATCTTGTCGTTTCCATAGAAACTTTACTCAATTTAGAAGGAGAAGTCATAGAACCCATAGAATTTCATAGCGACGCAATTCCTGTGTGTTAATTCATCAATGTGAGGGACCGAGGGATGCAGTAAAGAAGGAATAGTGCATTGGAAAGGAGATGCTCGTATCCCAAAAAAAAAAAAAATCCTGTCGTTTCAATAGAAACGTCACTCGATTTTGAAGGGGGAGTCGTAGAACGCATTGTATTTCAAAGCGACGCCATATCTGTGTTAATTCGTCAATGTGAGGGAGCGAGGGATGCAGTACAAAAGGAATAGTGCATCGGAAAGATGATACTCGTATCCCAAAAGAAAATCCTGTCGTTTCAATAGAAACATTACTCGATTTAGGAGGAGAACCCATAGAGCCCAGAGTATTTCGTAGCCACGCAATTTCTGTGTTAATTCGCCGATGTGAAGGAGCGAGGGATGCAGTACAGAAGGAATAGTGCATCGGAAAGGAGATAGTCGTATCCCAAAAGAAAATCCTGTCGTTTCCATAGAAACGTTACTCGATTTAGAAGGAGAAGTCACAGAACACTTAGGACTTCATAACGACGCAATTTCTGTGCATATTCGTCAATGTGAGGGAACGAGGGATGCAGTAAAGTAGGAATAGTGCATCGGAATGGAGATACTCGTATCCCAAAAGAAAATCCGGTCGTTTGCATAGAAACGTCACTCGATTTAGAAGGAGAAGTCATAGAACACATAGTATTTCATAGCGACGCAATTTCTGTGTTAATTCGTCAATGTGAGGGAGCGAGAGACGTTGGAAAGAAGGAATAAAGCATCGGAAATGAGATACTCGTGTCCCAAAAGAAAATTTTGTCGTTTCAATAGAATCGTTACTCGATTTAGAAGGAGAAGTAATAGAACACATAGTATTTCATAGCGACGCAATTTCAGTGTTAATTCGTCAATGTGAGGGATCGAGGAATGCAGTAGTGGAGGAATAGTGCATCGGAAAGGAGAAACTCGTATCCCAAAAGAAAATCCTGTCGTTTCCATAGAAACGTAACTCGATTTTGAAGGAGAAAACATAGAACCCATAGTATTTCATAACGACGCAATTTTTATGTTAATTCGACAATGTGAGGGAGCGAGGAATGCAGTAAAGAAGGAATAGTGCATCGGAAAGGAGATACTCGTAACCCATAAGAAAATCCTGTCGTTTCCTTTGATACGTTACTCGATTTAGAAGGAGAAGTCATAGAACACATAGAATTCCATGGACTCGCAATTTATGTATTAATTCGTGACGACGCAATTTCTGTGCATATTCGTCAATGTGAGGGAGCCAGAGATGCAGTAAAAGTGGAATATTGCATCGGAAAGGAGATACTCGTATCCCAAAAGAAATACTGTCGTTTCCACAGAAACGTTATTCGATTTAGACGGAGATGTCATAGAACGCATAGTATTTCATAGCGACGCAATTTCTGTGTGAATTCCTCAAACTGAGGGAGCGAGGGATGCAGTAATTAAGGAATATTGCATCGGAAAGGAGATACTCGTATCCCAAAAGAAAATCCTGTTGTTTCCATAGAAACGTTACTCGATTTAGAAGGAGATTTCATGGAACCAATGGTATTTCAGAGTGACGCAATTTCTGTGTTAATTTGTCAATGTGAGGGAGCTAGGGATGCAGTTAAGAGGGAATAGAGCATCGGAATGGAGACACTCGTATCGCAAAAGAAAATACCGACGTTTCCATTGAAACGTTACTCGTTTTAGAATGAGAATTCATAGAAACCATAGTATTTCATAGCGACGCAATTTCTGTGTTAATTCGTCAACGTGAGGGAGCGAGGGATGCAGTACAGAAGGAATAATGCATCGGAAAGGAGATACTCCTATACCATAAGTAAATCCTGTCGTTTCCGTAGAAACGTTAGTCGATTTAGAAGGAGAAGTCATGGGACACACAGTATTTCATAGTGACGCAATTTCTGTGTTAATTCATCAATGTGAGGGAGCGAGTGATGCAGTAAAGAAGGAATAGTGCATCGGAAAGGAGATCGTCGTATCCCAAAAAAAATCCTGTCGTTTCCATAGAAACGTTACTCGATTTAGAAGGAGAAGTCATAGACCCCAGAGTATTTCATAGCGCCGCAATTTCTGTGTTAATTCGTCAATGTGATCGAGCGAGGGATGATGTAAAGAAGGAATAGTGCATCGGAAAGGATATAGATGTATCCCAAAACGAAATCCTGTCGTTTCCATAGAAACGTTACACGATTTAGGAGTAGAAGTCGTAGAACACATAGTATTTCATAGCGACGCAATTTCTCTGTTAATTCGTCGATGTGAGGGAGCGGGGGATGCAGTAGGGAGGGAATAGTGCATCGGAAATTAGATCCTCGTATACCAGAAGAAAAACCTGTCGTTTCCATAGACACGTTACTCGTTTTAGAAGGTGAAGTCATAGAACCATTGTATCTAATAGCGACGAAATTTCTGTGTTAATTCGCCAATGTGAGGGAGCGAGGGACGCAGTAAAGAAGGAATAGTGCATCGGAAAGGTGACACTCGTATCCCAAAAGAAAATCCTGTCGTTTCCATAGAAACGTTACTTGATTTAGAAGGAGAAGTCATAGAATCCATAGTATTTCATAGCGACGCAATTTCTGTGTTAATTCTTCAATCTGAGGGAGCGATAGATTCAGTAACGAGGGAATAGTGCATCGGAAAGGAAATACTCGTATCCCAAAAGAAAATCCTGTCGTTGCAATAGAAACGATACTCGATTTAGAAAGAGAAGTTATAGAACCCATAGTATTTCATAGCGACGCAATTTCTGTGTTAATTCGTCAATGTGAGGGTGCGAGGGATGCAATTAAGAAGGAATAGTGCATCGGAAAGGAGATACTTGGATCCCAAAAGAAAATCCTGTCCTTACCATAGAAACGTTACTCGATTAAGAAGGAGAAGTCATAGAACCCATAGTATTTCATAGCGACGCAATTTCACTGTTAATTCGACAATGTGAGGGTGCGAAGGATGCAATAAAGAAGGAATAGTGCATCGGAAAGGAGATACTCGTATCCCAAAAGAAAATCCTGTCGTTTCCATAGAAACGTTACTTGACGTAGAAGGAGAAGTCATAGAATCCATAGAATTTCATAGCCACGCAAGTTCTGTGTTAATTCGTCAATGTGAGGGAGCCAGGGACGCAGTAAAGAAGGAATAGTGCATCGGAAAGGAGATACTCGTATCCCAAATGAAAATCCTGTTGTTTCCATAGAAACGTTACTCGATTTAGAAGGAGAAGTCATAGAACCCATAGCATTTCATAGCGACGCAATTTCTGTGTTAATTCGTAAATGTGAGGGAGCGAGGGATGCAGTAAAGAAGGAATAGTGCATCGGTAAGGTGATACTCGTATCCCAAAAGAGAATCCTGTCGTTACAATGGAAACGTTACTCGACTCAGGAGGGATGTGCTAGAACGCATTATATTTCAAAGCGTCGCAATATCTGTGTTAATTCGTCAATATGAGGGAGCGAGGGATGCAGCACAGAAGGAATAGTGCATCGGAAATCAGATACACGTATCCCAAAAGAAAATCCTGTCGTTTCATTTGAAAAATTACTCGATATAGAAGGAGAAGTCATAGATCTTATAGTATATCATAGCCACGCAATTTCAGTGTAAATTCGCCAAAGTGAGGGAGCGAGAGATTCAGTTAAGAAGCAATAGTGCATCGGAAATCAGATACTAGTATCCCAATAGAAAATCTGGTCGTTTGCATAGAAACGTTATTCGATTTAGAAGGAGAAGTCGTAGAACCCATAGTATCATAGCGACGCAATATCTGTGTTAATTCATCAATGTGAGGGAGCGAGGGATGCAGTACAGAAGGAATAGTGCATCGGAAAGGAGATACTCCTATACCATAAGTAAATCCTGTCGTTTCCATAGAAACATTAGTCGATTTAGACGGAGAAGTCATGGGACTTACAGTATTTCATAGCAACGCAATTTCTGTGTTAATTCATCAATGTGAGGGAGCGGGTGATGCAGTAAAGAAGGAATAGTGCATCGGAAAGGAGATCCTCGTATCCCAAAAAAAAACCTGCCTCTTCCATAGAAACGTTACTCGATTTAGAAGGAGATGTCATAGAACCAATAGTATTTCATAGCGACGCAATTTCTGTGTTAATTTGTCAAATTGTGGGAGCGAGGGATGCAGTGAAACAGGAATAGTGCATCGGAAAGGAGATACTCGTATCCCAAAAGAAAATCCTGTCGTTTCCATAGAAACGTTTCTCGATTTAGAAGGAGAAGACATAGAACACATAGTATTTCATAGCGACGCCATTTCTGTGTTAATTCGTCAATGTGGGGGAGCGAGGGATGCAGTAAAAAAGGAATAGTGCATGGGAAAGTAGATACTCGTATTTCAAAAGAAAATACTGTCGTTTCCATAGGAACGTTACTCGATTTAGAAGGAGAAGTCATAGACCCCAGAGTATTTCATAGCGCCGCAATTGCTGTGTTAATTCGTCAATGCGATCGAGCGAGGGATGATGTAAAGAAGGAATAGTGCATCGGAAAGGAGATAGATGTATCCCAAAACGCAATCCTGTCGTTTCCATAGCAACGTTACTCTATTTAAAAGGAGAAGTTATAGAACAGATAGTATTTCATGGCGAAGCAGTGTCTCTGCTAATTCGTCAAAGTGAGGCAGCGAGGGATGCAGTAAAGAACTAATAGTGCATAGGAAAGGAGATACTCGTATCATAAAAGAAAATCCTGTCGTATCCATAGAAACATTACTCGATTTAGAAGGAGAAGTCATGAAACCCATAGTATTTCATAGCGACGCAATTTCTGTGTTAATTCGTCAATGTGAGGGAGCGAGAGATGCAGTAAAGAGGGAATAGTGCAACGGAAAGGAGATAGTCGTATCCCAAAAGAAAATCCTGTCGTTTCCATAGAAACGTTACCCGAATTAGGAGTAGAAGTCATAGAACACATAGTATTTAATAGCGATGCAATTTCTCTGTTAATTCGTCGATGTGAGGGAGCGGGGGATGCAGTAGGGAAGGAATAGTGCATCGGAAAGGAGATCCTCGTATACCAGAAGAAAAACCTGTCGTTTCCATAGACACGTTACTCGATTTAGAAGGAGAAGTCATAGAACCATAGTATCTCATAGCGACGCAATTTCTGTGATAATTCGCCAATGTGAAGGAGCGAGGGACGCAGTAAAGAAGGAATAGTGCATCGGAAAGGTGACACTCGTATCCCAAAAGAAAATCCTGTCGTTTCCATAGAAACGTTACTTGATTTAGAAGGAGAAGTCATAGAATCCATAGTATTTTATAGCGACGCAATTTCTGTGTTAATTCTTCAATGTGAGGGAGCGAGAGATTCAGTAAAGAAGGAATAGTGCATCGGAAAAGAGATACTCGTATCCCAAATGAAAATCCTGTCGTTGCAATACAAACGTTACTCGATTTAGAAAGATAAGTTATAGAACCCATAGTATTTCATAGCGACGCAATTTCTGTGTTAATTCGTCAATGTGAGGGTGCGAGGGATGCAATTAAGAAGGAATAGTGCTTCGGAAAGGAGATACTCGGATCCCAAAAGAAAATCCTGTCCTTTCCATAGAAACGTTACTCGATTTAGAAGGACAAGTCATAGAACCCATAGTATTTCATAGCGACGCAATTTCGCTGTTAATTCGGCAATGTGAGGGTGCGAGGGATGCAATAAAGAAGGAATAGTGCACCGGAAAGGAGATACTCCAATCATAAATAAAAATCCTGTCGTTTTCATAGAAACATTTCTCAATTTAGAAGGAGAAGTCATGACACCCATAGTATTTCATAGCGACGCAATTTCTGTGTTAATTTGTCAATGTGAGGGAGCGAGAGATGCAGTAAAGAGGGAATTGTGCATCGGAAAGGAAATTGCTGTATCCCAAAAGAAAATTCTCTCGTTTCAATGGAAACGTTACACGATTTAGAAAGACATGTTATAGAAACCATAGTATTTCATAGCGACGAAATTTCTTTGTAAATTCGTCAATGTGAGGGTGCGAGAGATGCAATAAAGAAGGAATAGTGCATCGGAAAGGAGATACTCGTATTCAAAAGAAAATTCTGTCGTTTCCATAGAAACGTTACTTGATTTAGAAGGAGAAGTCATTGAACAGATACAATTTCATAGCCACGCAATTTCTGTGTTAATTCGTCAATGTGAGGGAGCCAGGGACGCAGTAAAGAAGGAATAGTCCATCGGATATCAGATACTAGTATCCCAAAAGAAAATCGTGTCGTTTCCATAGAAACGTTACTCGATATAGAAGGAGAAGTCATAGAACCCATAGTATTTCATAGCGACGCAATTTCAGTGTTAATTCGACAATGTGAGGGTGCGAGGGACGCAATAAAGAAGGTATAGTGCATCGGAAAGGAGATACTCGTATCCCAAAAGAAAATTCTGTCGTTTCCATAGAAACGTTACTTGATGTAGATGGAGAAGTCATAGAACCCATAGAATTTCATAGCAACGTAATTTCTGTGTTAATTCGTCAAAGTGAGGGAGCCAGGGACGCAGTAAAGAAGGAATAGTGCATCGGAAAGGGGATACTCGTATCCCAAAAGAAAATCCTGTTGTTTCCATAGAAACGTTACTCGATATAGAAGGAGAAGTCATAGAACCCATAGTATTTCATAGCGACACAATTTCTGTGTTAATTCGTGAATGTGAGGGAGCGAGGGATGCAGTAAAGAAGGAATAGTGCATCGGAAAGGAGATACTCCTATCCCAAAAGAAAATCCCGTCGTTTCCATAGAAACGTTACTTGATTTAGAAGGAGAAGTCATAGAACCCATAGAATTTCATAGCCACTCAAATTCTGTGTTAATTCGTCAATGTGAGGGAGCCAGGGACGCAGTAAAGAAGGAATAGTGCATCGGAACGGAGATACCCGTATCCCAAAAGAAAATCCTGTCGTTTCCATAGAAACGTTACTCGATTTAGGAGGAGAAGTCATAGAACCCATAGCATTTCATTGCGACGCAATTTCTGTGCTAATTCGTAAATGTGAGGGTGCGATGGATGCAGTAAAGAAGGAATAGTGCATCGGAAAGGAGATACTCGTATCCCAAAAGAGAATCCTTTCGTTTCAATAGAAACGTTACTCGACTTAGAAGGGATGTCCTAGAACGCATTGTATTTCAAAGCGTCGCAATATCTGCGTTAATTCGTCAATGTGAGGGAGCGTGGGATGCAACACATAAGGAATAGTACATCGGAAAGGAGATACACGTATCCCAAAAGAAAATCCTGTCGTTTCATTCGAGAAATTACTCGATATAGAAGGAGAAGTCATAGATCTTATAGTATTTCATAGCCACGTAATTACAGTGTTAATTCGCCAAAGTGAGGGAGCGAGGGATGCAGTACAGAAGGAATAGTGCATCGGAAAGAAGACAGTCGTATCCTAAAAGAAAATCCTGTCGTTTCCATAGAAACGTTACTCGATTCAGAAGGAGAAGTCGTAGAACCCATAGTATTTCATAGCGACGCAATTTCTGTGTTAATTCGTCAATGTGAGGGAGCGAGGGATACAATAAAGAAGGAATAGTGCATCGGACAGGAGATACTCGTATACCAGAAGAAAATCCTGTCGTTTCCATAGAAACGTTACTCGATTTAGAAGGAGAAGTCATAGAACCCACAGTATTTCATAAATACACAATTTCTGTGTTAATTCGTCAATATGAGGTAGCGAGGGATGCAGTAAAGAAGGAATGGTGCATCAAAAAGGAGATACTCGTATCCCAAAAGAAAATTCTGTCGTTCGCATAGAAACGTTACTCGATTTAAGAGGAGAAGTCATAGAACCCATAGTATTTCATAGCGACGCAATTTCTGTGTTAATTCGTCAAAGAGAGGTAGCGAGGGATGCCGTAAAGAAGGAATAGTGCATCGGAAAGGAGGTACTCGTATTCAAAAGAAAATTCTGTCGTTTCCATAGAAACGTTACTTGATTTAGAAGGAGAAGTCATAGAACCCATACAATTTCATAGCCACGCAATTTCTGTGTTAATCCGTCAATGTGAGGGAGCGAGGGATGCAGTACAGAAGGAATAGTGCATCGGAAAGATGATACTCGTATCCCAAAAGAAAATCCTGTCCTTTCAATAGAAACATTACTCGATTTAGGAGGAGAACCAATATATCCCATAGTATTTCATAGCCACGCAATTTCTGTGCTAATTCGCCAATGTGAAGGAGCGAGGGATGCAGTACAGAAGGAATAGTGCATCGGAAAGGAGATAGTCGTATCCCAAAAGAAAATGCTGTCGTTTCCATAGAAACGTTACTCGATTTAGAAGGAGAAGTCACAGAGCACATAGGACTTCATAACGACGCAATTTCTGTGCTTATTCGTCAATGTGAGGGAACGAGGGATGCAGTAAAGTAGGAATAGTGCATCGGAAAGGAGATACACGTATCCCAAAAGAAAATCCTGTCGTTTGCATAGAAACGTCACTCGATTTAGAAGGAGAAGTCATAGAACACATAGTATTTCATAGCGACGCAATTTCTGTGTTAAATCGTCAATGTGCGGGATCGAGGGATGCGGTAAAGAAGGAATAGTGCATCGGAAGGAGATAGTCGTATCACAATAAAAATGGTTCTGAGCACTATGGGACCCAACTGGTGAGGTCATTAGTGACCTAGAACTTAGAACTACTTAAACCTAACTAACCTAAGGACATCACAAACATCCATCCCCGAGGCAGGATTCGAACCTGCGACGGTAGCGGTCTTGCGGTTCCAGACTGCAGCGCCTTTAACCGCACGGCCACTTCGGCCGGCCGTATCACAAAAGAACATCCGCTCGTCTCCATTGAAACGTTAATCGATCTAGAAGGAGAAGTCATAGAACGCATAGTATTCCATAGCAACGCAATTTCTGTGTTAATTCGTCAATGTGAGGGAGCCAGGGATGCAGTAAAGAAGGAATAGTGCATCGGAAAGGAGATACTCGTATCCCAAAAGAAAATCCTTTCGTTTCCATAGAAACGTTACTCGATTTAGAAGGAGAAGTCATGGAACCCATAGTATTTCATAGAGACGCATTTTCATTGTTAATTCGTCAATGTGAGGGAGCGAGAGATGTAGTAAAGAAGGAATAATGCATCGGAAAGGAGTTACTCGAATCCCAAAAGAAAATCCTGTCGTTTCCATAGAAACGTAACTCGATTTTGAAGGAGAAATCATAGAACCCATAGTATTTCATAACGACGATATATGTGAGTTAATTCGACAAAGTGAGGGAGCGAGGGATGCAGTAAAGAAGGAATAGTGCATCGGAAAGGAGATACTCGTAACCCATAAGAAAATCCTGTCGTTTCCACGGAAACGTTACACGATTTAGAAGGGGAAGTCATAGACCCCATAGTAATTCATAGCGACGCAATCTCTGCGTTATTCGTCAATGTGAGGGAGCGAAGGGTGATGTAAAGAAGGAATAGTGCATCGGAAAGGAGATAGATGTATCCCAAAACGAAATCCTGTCGTTTCCATAGAAACGTTACTCTATTTAAAAGGAGAAGTTATAGAACAGATAGTATTTCATGGCGAAGCATTGTCTCTGCTAATTCGTCAAAGTGAGGGAGCGAGGGATGCAGTAAAGAACTAATAGGGCATCGGAAAGGAGATACTCGTATACCACAAGAAAATCCTGTCGTTTCCAAAGAAACATTACTCGATTTAGAAGCAGAATTCATACAACCCATAGTAGTTCATAGCGACACAATTTCTGTGTTAATTCGTCAATGTGAGGCAGCGAGGTATGCAGTAAAGAAGGAATAGTGCATCGGAAAGGAGATACTCGTATCCCAAAAGAAAATCCTGTTGTTTCCATAGAAACGTTACTCGATTTAGAAGGAGAATTCATAGAACCCATAGTATTTCATAGCCACGCAATTTCTGTGTTAATTTGTCAATGTGAGGGAGCCAGGGACGCAGTAAAGAAGGAATAGTGCATCGGAACGGAGATACCCGTATCCCAAAAGAAAATCCTGTCGTTTCCATAGAAACGTTACTCGATTTAGAAGGAGAAGTCATAGAACACATAGCATTTCATTGCGACGCAATTTCTGTGCTAATTCGTAAATGTGAGGGTGGGAGGGATGCAGTAAAGAAGGAATAGTGCATCGGAAAGGAGATACTCGTATCCCAAAAGAGAATCCTGTCGTTTCAATAGAAACGTTACTCGACTTAGAGGGGATGTCCTAGAACGCATTGTATTTCAAAGCGTCGCAATATCTGTGTTAATTCGCCAATGTGAGGGAGCGTGGGATGCAGCACAGAAGGAATAGTGCATCGGAAAGGAAATACACGTAGCCCAAAAGAAAATCCTGTCGTTTCATTCGAAAAATTACTCGATGTAGAAGGAGAAGTCATAGATCTTATAGTATTTCATAGCCACGTAATTACAGTGTTAATTCGCCAAAGTGAGGGAGCGAGGGATGCAGTACAGAAGGAATAGTGCATCGGAAAGAAGACAGTCGTATCCTAAAAGAAAATCCTGTCGTTTCCATGGAAACGTTATTCGATTTAGCGGGAGAAGTCACAGAACCTATAGTAATTCACAGCGACGCAAATTCTGTGTTAATTCGTCAATGTGAGTAAGCGTGGGATGAAGTAAAGAAGGAATAGTGCATCGAAAAGGAGATAGTCGTATCCCAAAACGAAAACCAGTCGTTTCCATAGAAACGTTACTCGATTTAGAAGGAGCGGACATAGAATCCATAGTATTTCATAGCGACACAATTTCTGTGTTAATTCGTCAATAAGAGGGAGCGAGGAATGCAGTAAAGAAGGAATAATGCATCGGAAAGGAGATACTCATATACCAGAAGAAATTCCTGTCGTTTCCATAGAAACGATACTCGATTGAGAAGGAGAAGTCATAGAACACATAGTAGTCCATAGCGACGCAATTTCTGTGATAATTCGTCAATGTGAGGGAGCGAGGAATGCAGTAAAAAAAGGAATAGTGCAGCGGAAAGGAGATACTCGTAACCCAAACGAAATACGTGTCGTATCAATAGAAACGTTACTCGAATTACAAGGGAGAGCCATAGAACGCAATGCATTTCAAAGCGACGCAATTTATGTGTTAATTCGTCAATGTCAGGGAGCGAGGGATGTAGTACAGAAGGAATAGTGCATCGGAAAGGAGATACTCGTATAACAGAAGAAAATCCTATCGTTTACATAGAAACGTTACTCGAATTTGAATCAGATGTCATAGAACCCGTAGTATTTCATAGCCACACAATTTCTGTGTTAATTCGGCAATGTGAGGGAGCGAGGGATGCAGTAAAGAAGGAATAGTGCATCGGATAGGAGATACTCGTATCCCAAAAGAAAATCCTGTCGTTTCAATACAAACGTTACTCGATTTAGAAGGAGAAGTCATAGAACACATAGTATTCCATAGCCACGCAATTTCCGTGTTAATTCGTCAATGTGAGGGAGCGAACGATGCAGTAAAGAAGGAATAGTGCATCGGAAAGGAGATACTCGTATCCCAAAAGAAAATCCTGTCGTGTCAATTGAAACGTTACTCGATTTAGGAGGAATAGTGCATCGGATAGAACACTTAGTATTCGATAGCGTCGCTATTACTGTGATAATTCGTCAATGTGAGGGAACCAGGGAAGCTGTAAAGAAGGAAAAGTGCATCGGGATGGAGATACTCGTATACCAGAAGAAAATCCTGTAGTATCCATAGAAGCGTTACTCGAATTAGAAGGAGATGTCATAGAGCATATAGTATTTAAGAGTCACGCAATTTCTGTCTTAATACGTCAAAGTCAGGGTGCGAGGGATGCAGTAAACAAGGAATAGTGCAGCGGAAAGGAGGTACTCGTATCCCAAAAGAAAATCCTGTAGTTTCCATAGAAACGTTACTCGAATTAGAAGGAGATGTCATCGAACCCATAGTATTTAATAGCCACGCAATTTCTGTCTTAATTCGTCAAAGTCAGGGAGCGAGGGGATGCAGTAAAGAAGGAATAGTGCAGCGGAAAGGAGGTACTCGTATCCCAAAAGAAAATCCTGTCGTATCCATAGGAACGTTACTCGATTTAGACGGAGAAGTCATAGAACCCATAGTATATCATAGGGAACCAATTTCCGCGTTACTTCGTCAATGTGATAGACCGAGGTATGCAGTAAAGAGGGAATAGTGCATCGGAAAGGAGATACTCGTATCCCTAAAGAAATTCCTGTCGTTTCCATAGAAACGTTACTCGATTTAGAATGAGATGTCATAGAACCCATAGTATTTCATAGCGACGCAATTTCTGTGTGTTAATTCATCAATGTGAGGGACCGAGGGATGCAGTAAAGAAGGAATAGTGCATTGGAAAGGAGATGCTCGTATCCCAAAAGAAAATCCTGTCGTTTCAATAGAAACGTTATTCGATTTTGAAGGGGGAGTAATAGAACGCATTGTATATCAAAGCCACGCAATATCTGCTTTAATTCTTCAATGTGAGGGAGCGAGGGATGCAGTACAGAAGGAATAGGGCATCGTAAAAATGATACTAGTATCCCCAAAAAAAATCCTGTCGTTTCAATAGAAACATTACTCGATTTAGGAGGGGCTGCCATAGATCCCATAGTATCTCATAGCCACGCAACTTCTGTGTTACTTCGCCAATGTGAGGAGGAGGGATGCAGTACAGAAGGAATAGTGCATCGGAAAGGAGATAGACTTATCCCAATAGAAAATCCTGTCGTTTGCATAGAAACGTTACTCGATTATGAAGGAGAAGTTATAGAACCTACAGTATTTCATAGCGACGCAATTTCTGTGCTTATTCGTCAATGTGAATGAGCAAGGGATGAAGTAAAGATGGAATAGTGCAGCGGAAAGGAGATGCTCGTATCCCAAATGAAAACTTTGTCGTTTGAATAGAAACGTTACTCGATTTTGAAGGGGGAGCCATAGAACGCATTTTATTTCAAAGCGACGCCATATCGGTGTTAATTCGTCAATGTGAGGGAGCGAGGGATAAAGTACAGAGGGAATAGTGCATCGGAAATGAGATACTCGCATATCAAAGAAAATCCTGTCGTTTCAATAGCAACATTACTCGATTTTGGAGGAGAAGCCATAGATCCCATAGTATATCATAGCCACACGATTTCTGTGTTAATTCGCCCATGTGAGGGAGCGAGGGATGCAGTACAGAAGGAATAGTGCATCGGAAGGAGATAGTCGTATCCCAAAAGCAATTCCTGTCGTTTCCATACAAACGTTACTCGATTTAGCAGGAGATGTCTTAGAATCCATAGTATTTCATAACGACGCAATTTCTGTGTTAATTCGTCATTGTGAGGGAGCGAGGGATGCAGTAAACAAGGAATAGTGCATCGGAAAGGAGCTACTCGTATACCAGTAGAATATCCTGTCGTTACCATAGAAACGTTACTCGATTTAGAAGGAGAAGTCATAGAACCCATAGTATTTCATAGCCACGCAATTTCAGTGCTAATTCGTCAATGTGAAAGAGCGAGGGATGCAGTAAAGAAGGAATAGTTCATCGGAAAGGTGATACTCGTATCCCAAAAGAAAATCCCGTTGTTTCCATAGAAACGTTACTCGATTTAGAAGGAGAAGTTATAGAACCTATAGTATTTCATAGCGACACATTTTCTGTGCTTATTCGTCAATGTGAGGGAGCGAGGGATGCAGTATAGAACTAATAGTGAATCGGAAAGGAGATACACGTATCATAAAAGAAAATCCTATTGTTTCCATAGAAACGTTACTCGATTTAGAAAGAGAGGTCATGGAACCCATAGTATTTCATAGCGACGCATCTTCTGTGTTAATTCGTCAATGTGATGGAGCGAGGGATGCAGTACAGAAGGAATAGTGCATCGGAAAGAAGACAGTCGTATCCTAAAAGAAAATCCTGTCGTTTCCATAGAAACGTTACTCGAATTAGAAGGAGATGTCATCGAACCCATAGTATTTCATAGCGACGCAATTTCTGTGTTAATTCGTCAATGCCAGGTGGCGAGGGATGCAGTAAAGAAGGAATAGTGCAGCGGAAAGGAGATACTCGTATCCCAAAAGAAAATCCTGTCGTTTCCATAGAAACGTTACTTGATTTAGAAGGAGAAGTCATAGAGCCCATAGTTTTTCATAGCAACACAATTATTGTGTTAATTCGTCAATGTGAGGCAGCGAGAGATACCGTAAAGGCGGAATAGTGCATCGGAAAGGAGATACTCGTACCCCAAAAGAAAATCCTGTCGTTTCAATAGAAACGTTACTCGATTTAGAAGAGGTCATAGAACACATAGTATATCATAGCGACGCAATTTCAATGTTAATTCGCCAATCTGAGGAATCGAGGGATGCAATACAGAACGAATAGTGCATCGGAAAGGAGATAGTCGTATCCCAAAAGAAAATCCCGTCGTTTCCTGAGAGTCGTTACTCGACTTAGAAGGGATGTCCTAGAACGCATTGTATTTCAAGGCGTCGCAATATCTGTGTTAATTCGTCAATGTGCGGGAGCGTGGGATGCAGCACAGAAGGAATAGTGCATCGGAAAGGAGATACACGTATCCCAAAAGAAAATCCTGTCGTTTTATTCGAAAAATTACTCGATATAGAAGGAGAAGTCATAGATTTTCAATGTTAATTCGCCAAAGTGAGGGAGCGAGGGATGCAGTACAGAAGGAACAGTGCATCGGAAAGAAGACAGTCGTATCCTAAAAGAAAATCCTGTCGTTTCCATAGAAACGTTATTCGATTTTGAAGGAGAAGTCGTAGAACCCATAGTATTTCATAGCGACGCAATTTCTGTGTTAATTCGTCATTGTGAGGGAGCGAGGGATGCAGTAAAGAAGGAATAGTGCTTCGGAAAGGAGATACTCGTATACCAGAAGAAAATCCTGTCGTTTCCATAGAAACGTTACTCGATTAAGAAGGAGAAGTCATTGAACCCACAGTATTTCATAAATACGCAATTTCTGCGTTATTTCGTCAATGTGGAGGAGCGTGGGATGCAGTAAAGAGGGAAAAGTGGATCGGAAAGGAGATACTCGTATCGAAAAAGAAATTCCTGTCGTTTCGATAGAAACTATACTCGATTTAGAAGAGGTCATAGAACACATAGTATTTCATAGCAACGCAATTTCAATGTTAATTCGCCAATCTGAGTGATCCAAGGATGCAATACAGAAGGAATAGTGCATCGGAAAGAAGACAGTCGTATCCTAAAAGAAAATCCTGTCGTCTCTATAGAAACGTTATTCGATTTAGAAGGAGAAGTCATAGAACCCACAGTATTTCATAAATACGCAATTTCGGTGTTAATTCGTCAATGTGAGGTAGCGAGGGATGCAGTAAAGAAGGAATGGTGCATTGGAAAGGAGTTACTCGTATCCCAAAAGAAATTTCTGTCGTTTCCATAGAAACGTTACTCGATTTAGAAGGAGAAGTCATAGAACGCATAGTATTTCATAGCGACGCAATTTCTGTGTTAATTCGTCAATGTGTTGGAGCGCGGGATGCACTAAAGAAGGAATAGTGCATCGGAAAGGAGGTACTCGTATCCCAAAAGAAAATCCTTTCGTTTCCATGGAAACGTTACTCGATTTAGAGGGAGAAGTCACAGAACCCATAATAATTCATAGCGACGCAATTTCTGTGTTAATTCGTCAATGTGAGTAAGCGAGGGATGAAGTAAAGAAGGAATAGTGCATCGGAAAGTAGATACTCGTATCCCAAAACAAAATCCTTTCGTTTTAATAGAAACGTTACTCGATTTAGAAGGAGAAGTCACAGAACACATAGTATTACATAGCGACGCAATTTCTGCGTTAATTCGTCAATGTGAAAGGGCGAGGGATGCAGTAAAGAGGGAAAAGTGGATCGGAAAGGAGATACTCGTATTCCAAAAGAAATTCCTGTCGTTTCGATAGAAACTGTACTCGATTTAGAAAGAGAAGTCATAGAACCCATAGTAATTCATAGCCACGCAAGTTCTGTGTAAATTCGTCAATGTGAGGGAGCGAGCTTTGCAGTAAAGAAGGAATAGTGCAGCGGAAAGGAGATACTCGTATCACAAAAGAAATTCCTGTCGTATCAATAGAAACGTTACTCGAGTTAGAAGGGGGAGTCATAGAACGCATTGAATTTGAAAGCGACGCATTATCTGTGTGAATTCGTCAATGTGAGGGAGCGAGCGATGCCGTACAGAATGAATAGTGCGTCACAAAGGAGATAGACCTATCCCAAAAGAAAATCCTGTCGTTTCCATAGAAACGTTACTCGATTTAGAAGGAGAAGTCATAGAAGCCACAGTATTCCATAGCGACGCAATTTCTGTGTTAATTCGTCAATGTGATCGAGCGAGGGAAGCAGTAAAGAAGGAATAGTACATCGGAAAGAAGATACTCGTATAAGAAATGAAAATCCTGTCGATTGCGTTGTAACGTTACTCGATTTGGAAGGAGAAGTCATAGAACCCATAGTATTACATAGCGACGCAATATCAGTGCTAATTCGTCAATGTCAGGGATCAAGGGATGCAGTAGAGGAGGAATAGTGCATCAGAAAGGAGATACTCGTATCCCAAAAGAAAAACCTGCCGTTTCCATAGAAACATAAGTCGATTTAGAAGGAGAAGTCATAGAACCCATAGTATTTCATAGCGACACAATTTCTGTGTTAATTGGTTAATGTGAGGGAGCGATGGATGCAGTAAAGAAGGAATAGGGCATCGGAAAGGAGATAGTCGTATCCCAAAAGAATATCCTGTCGTTTCCACAGAAACGTCATTCGATTTAGAAGAATATGTCATAGAACACATAGTATTTCATGGCGACGAAATTCTGTGTTAAATCGTCAATGTGAGGGAGCGAGGGATGAAGTAAAGAAGGAATAGTGCATCGGAAAGGAGATACTCGTACCCCAAAAGAAAATCCTGTCATTGCCATGGAAACGTTACACGATTTAGAAGGAGAAGCCATTGCACCCATAGTAATTCATAGCGACGCAATTTCCGCGTTAATTCGTCGACGAGAGGGAGCGAGGGATGCAGTAAAGAGGGAATAGTGCATCGGAAATGAGATACTCGTATCCCAAAGGAAATTACTATCGTTTCCATAGAAACGTTACTCGTCTTAGAAGGAGAAGTCATAGAACCCATAGCATTTCATTGCGACGCAATATCTGAGTTAATTCGTCAATGTGAGGGATCGAGGGATGCAGTAAAGAAGGAATAGTGCATCGGAAAGGAGATACTCGTATACCAGAAGAAAATCCTGTCGTTTCCATAGACACGTTACTCGATTTTGAAGGAGGAGTCATAGAATCCATAGTATTTCATTGCCACGCAATTT
The DNA here is from genome assembly GCF_023864345.2 of Schistocerca serialis cubense. Lineage (NCBI taxonomy): Eukaryota > Metazoa > Arthropoda > Insecta > Orthoptera > Acrididae > Schistocerca > Schistocerca serialis. The sequence continues at coordinate 52,688,613 of NC_064638.1, forward strand.
CGTGTTAATTCGTCAATGTGAGGGAGCGAGGGATGCGGTATAGAAGGAATAGTGGATCCGAAAGGAGATACTCGTATCCCAAAAGAAATTCCTGTCGGTTCCATAGAAACGATACTCGACTTAGAAAGGGAAGTCATTGAACCCATAGTATTTCAGTCCGACACAATTTCTGTGTTCATTCGTCAGTGTGAGGGAGCGGGGGATGCAGTAAAGAGGGAATAGTGCAGCGGAAAAGAGATACTCGTAACCCAAAAGAAAATTCTGCCGTTTCTTTAGAAACGTTACTCGATTTAGCAGGGGGAGTCATAGAACGCATTGAATTTGAAAGCGACGCAATATCTGTGTGAATTCGTCAATGTGAGGAAGCGAAGGATGCAGTACAGAAGGAATAGTGCATCGGAAAGGAGATAGACCTATCCCAAAAGAAAATCCTGTCGTTTCCATAGAAACGTTACTCGATTTAGAAGGAACGGTCATAGAATCCATAGTATTTCATAGCGACGCAATTTCTGTGTTAATTCGTCAATGTGAGGGAGCAAGAGACGCAGTAATGAAAGAATAGTGCATCGGAAGGGACATACTCGTATCCCAAAAGCAAATCCTGTCGTCTCTATAGAAACGTTACGCGAATTTGAAGGGGGAGTCATGGAATCCATAGTATTTCATTGCCACGCAATTTCGTGTTAATTCGTCAATGTGAGGGAGCGAGGGACGCGGTATAGAAGGAATAGTGCATCGGAAAGTAGATACTCGTATCCCATAACAAAATCCTTTCGTTTTAATAGAAGCGTTACTCGATTTAGAAGGAGAAGTCACAGAACACATAGTATTTCATAGCGACGCAATTTCTGCGTTATTTCGTCAATGTGAAGGTGCGTGGGATGCAGTAAAGAGGGAAAAGTGGATCGGAAAGGAGACACTCGTATCCCAAAAGAAATTCCTGTCGTTTCGATAGAAACTATACTCGATTTAGAAGAGGTCATTTGAACACATAGTATTTCATAGCAACGCAATTTCAATGTTAATTCGCCAATCTGAGTGATCCAAGGATGCAATACAGAAGGAATAGTGCATCGGAAAGAAGACAGTCGTATCCTAAAAGAAAATCCTGTCGTCTCCATAGAAACGTTATTCGATTTAGAAGGAGAAGTCATAGAACCCACAGTATTTCATAAATACGCAATTTCGGTGTTAATTCGTCAATGTGAGGAAGCGAGGGATGCAGTAAAGAAGGAATGGTGCATTGGAAAGGAGTTACTCGTATCCCAAAAGAAATTTCTGTCGTTTCCATAGAAACGTTACTCGATTTAGAAGGAGAAGTCATAGAACGCATAGTATTTCATAGCGACGCAATTTCTGTGTTAATTCGTCAATGTGTTGGAGCGCGGGATGCACTAAAGAAGGAATAGTGCATCGGAAAGGAGGTACTCGTATCCCAAAAGAAAATCCTTTCGTTTCCATGGAAACGTTACTCGATTTAGAGGGAGAAGTCACAGAACCCATAATAATTCATAGCGACGCAATTTCTGTGTTAATTCGTCAATGTGAGTAAGCGAGGGATGAAGTAAAGAAGGAATAGTGCATCGGAAAGGAGATAGTCGTATCCCAAAACGAAAACCAGTCGTTTCCATAGAAACGTTACTCGATTTAGAAGGGGAAGTCATGGAACCCATAGTATTTCATAGCGACGCAATTTCTGTGCTTATTCGTCAATGTGAGGGAGCGGGGGATGCAGTAAAGATCTAATAGTGCATCGGAAAGGAGATACTCGCATGATAAAAGAAAATCCTGTCGTTTCCATAGAAACATTAGTCGATTTAGAAGGAGAAGTCATGGAACCCATAGTATTTCATAGCGACACAATATCTGTGTTAATTCGTCAATGCGAGTGAGCTAGAGACGCAGTAAAGAAGGAGTAGTGCATCGGAAAGGACATACACGTATCCCAAAAGAAAATCCTGTTGCTTCGATAGAAACGTTACTTGATTTAGAGAGAGAAGTCATAGAACCCATAGTATATCTTAGCGACCCAATTTCCGCGGTACTTCGTCAATGTGATTGACCGAGGGATGCAGTAAAGAGGGAATAGTGCATCGGAAAGGAGATACTCGTATCCCAAAAGGAATTCCAGTCGTTTCCATAGAAACGTTACTCGATTTAGAAGGAGATGTCATAGAACCAACAGTATTTCATTGCGACGTATTTCTGTGTGTTAATTCATCAATGTGAGGGACCGAGGGACACAGTAAAGAAGTAATAGTGCATTGGAAAGGAGATGCTCGTAACCCAAAAGAAAATCCTGTCGTCTCTATAGAAACGTTACGCGAATTTGAAGGGGGAGTCATGGAATCCATAGTATTTCATTGCCACGCAATTTCGTGTTTATTCGTCAATGTGAGGGAGCGAGGGACGCGGTATAGAAGGAATAGTGCATCGGAAAGTAGATACTCGTATCCCAAAACAAAATCCTTTCGTTTTAATAGAAACGTTACTCGGTTTAGAAGGAGAAGTCACAGAACACATAGTATTACATAGCGACGCAATTTCTGCGTTAATTCGTCAATGTGAAGGAGCGAGGGATGCAGTAAAGAGGGAAAAGTGGATCGGAAAGGAGATACTCGTATTCCAAAAGAAATTCCTGTCGTTTCGATAGAAACTGTACTCGATTTAGAAAGAGAAGTCATAGAACCCATAGTAATGCATAGCCACGCAAGTTCTGTGTAAATTCGTCAATGTGAGGGAGCGAGCTTTGCAGTAAAGAAGGAATAGTGCAGCGGAAAGGAGATACTCGTATCACAAAAGAAATTCCTGTCGTATCAGTAGAAACGTTACTCGAGTTAGAAGGGGGAGTCATAGAACGCATTGAATTTGAAAGCGACGCATTATCTGTGTGAATTCGTCAATGTGAGGGAGCGAGCGATGCCGTACAGAATGAATAGTGCGTCACAAAGGAGATACACCTATCCCAAAAGAAAATCCTGTCGTTTCCATAGAAACGTTACTCGATTTAGAAGGAGAAGTCATAGAAGCCACAGTATTCCATAGCGACGCAATTTCTGTGTTAATTCGTCAATGTGATCGAGCGAGGGAAGCAGTAAAGAAGGAATAGTACATCGGAAAGAAGATACTCGTATAAGAAATGAAAATCCTGTCGATTGCGTTGTAACGTTACTCGATTTGGAAGGAGAAGTCATAGAACCCATAGTATTACATAGCGACGCAATTTCAGTGCTAATTCGTCAATGTCAGGGATCAAGGGATGCAGTAGAGGAGGAATAGTGCATCAGAAAGGAGATACTCGTATCCCAAAAGAAAAACCTGCCGTTTCCATAGAAACATAAGTCGATTTAGAAGGAGAAGTCATAGAACCCATAGTATTTCATAGCGACACAATTTCTGTGTTAATTCGTTAATGTGAGGGAGCGATGGATGCAGTAAAGGAGGAATAGGGCATCGGAAAGGAGATAGTCGTATCCCAAAAGAATATCCTGTCGTTTCCACAGAAACGTCATTCGATTTAGAAGAATATGTCATAGAACACATAGTATTTCATGGCGACGAAATTCTGTGTTAAATCGTCAATGTGAGGGAGCGAGGGATGAAGTAAAGAAGGAATAGTGCATCGGAAAGGAGATACTCGTACCCCAAAAGAAAATCCTGTCATTGCCATGGAAACGTTACACGATTTAGAAGGAGAAGACATTGCACCCATAGTAATTCATAGCGACGCAATTTCCGCGTTAATTCGTCGACGAGAGGGAGCGAGGGATGCAGTAAAGAGGGAATAGTGCATCGGAAATGAGATACTCGTATCCCAAAGGAAATTACTATCGTTTCCATAGAAACGTTACTCGTCTTAGAAGGAGAAGTCATAGAACCCATAGCATTTCATTGCGACGCAATATCTGAGTTAATTCGTCAATGTGAGGGAGCGAGGGATGCGGTATAGAAGGAATAGTGGATCCGAAAGGAGATACTCGTATCCCAAAAGAAATTCCTGTTGGTTCCATAGAAACGATACTCGACTTAGAAAGGGAAGTCATTGAACCCATAGTATTTCAGTCCGACACAATTTCTGTGTTCATTCGTCAGTGTGAGGGAGCGGGGGATGCAGTAAAGAGGGAATAGTGCAGCGGAAAAGAGATACTCGCAACCCAAAAGAAAATTCTGCCGTTTCTTTAGAAACGTTACTCGATTTAGAAGGGGGAGTCATAGAACGCATTGAATTTGAAAGCGACGCAATATCTGTGTGAATTCGTCAATGTGAGGAAGCGAAGGATGCAGTACAGAAGGAATAGTGCATCGGAAAGGAGATAGACCTATCCCAAAAGAAAATCCTGTCGTTTCCATAGAAACGTTACTCGATTTAGAAGGAACGGTCATAGAATCCATAGTATTTCATAGCGACGCAATTTCTGTGTTAATTCGTCAATGTGAGGGAGCAAGAGACGCAGTAATGAAGGAATAGTGCATCGGAAAGGACATACTCGTATCCCAAAAGCAAATCCTGTCGTCTCTATAGAAACGTTACGCGAATTTGAAGGGGGAGTCATGGAATCCATAGTATTTCATTGCCACGCAATTTCGTGTTAATTCGTCAATGTGAGGGAGCGAGGGACGCGGTATAGATGGAATAGTGCATCGGAAAGTAGATACTCGTATCCCAGAACAAAATCCTTTCGTTTTAATAGAAGCGTTACTCGGTTTAGAAGGAGAAGTCACAGAACACATAGTATTTCATAGCGACGCAATTTCTGCGTTAATTCGTCAATGTGAAGGAGCGAGGGATGCAGTAAAGAGGGAAAAGTTGATCGGAAAGTAGATACTCGTATTCCAAAAGAAATTCCTGTCGCTTCGATAGAAACTATACTCGATTTAGAAGGAGATGTCATAGAACCAACAGTATTTCATTGCGACGTAATTTCTGTGTGTTAATTCATCAATGTGAGGACCGAGGGACACAGTAAAGAAGTAATAGTGCATTGGAAAGGAGATGCTCGTATCCCAAAAGAAAATCCTGTCGTCTCTATAGAAACGTTACGCGAATTTGAAGGGGGGTCATGGAATCCATAGGATATCATTGCCACGCAATTTCGTGTTAATTCGTCAATGTGAGGGAGCGAGGGACGCGGTATAGAAGGAATAGTGCATCGGAAAGTAGATACTCGTATCGCAAAACAAAATCCTTTCGTTTTAATAGAAACGTTACTCGATTTAGAAGGAGAAGTCACAGAACACATAGTATTTCATAGCGACGCAATTTCTACGTTAATTCGTCAATGTGAAGGTGCGAGGGATGCAGTAAAGAGGGAAAAGTGGATCGGAAAGGAGATACTCGTATTCCAAAAGAAATTCCTGTCGTTTCGATAGAAACTATACTCGATTTAGAAAGAGAAGTCATAGAACCCATAGTAATTCATAGCCAAGCAAGTTCTGTGAAAATTCGTCAATGTGAGGGAGCGAGGAATGCAGTAAAGAAGGAATAGTGCAGCGGAAAGGAGATACTCGTATCACAAAAGAAATTCCTGTCGTTTCAATAGAAACGTTACTCGAGTTAGAAGGGGAGTCATAGAACGCATTGAATTTGAAAGCGACGCATTATCTGTGTGAATTCGTCAATGTGAGGGAGCGAGCGATGCCGTACAGAATGAATAGTGCGTCACAAAGGAGATAGACCTATCCCAAAAGAAAATCCTGTCGTTTCCATAGAAACGTTACTCGATTTAGAAGGAGAAGTCATAGAAGCCATAGTATTCCATAGCGACGCAATTTCTGTGTTAATTCGTCAATGTGATCGAGCGAGGGAAACAGTAAAAAAGGAATAGTACATCGGAAAGAAGATACTCGTATAAGAAATGAAAATCCTGTCGTTTACGTTGTAACGTTACTCGATTTGGAAGGAGAAGTCATAGAACCCATAGTATTTCATAGCGAAGCAATTTCAGTGCTAATTCGTCAATGTGAGGGATCAAGGGATGCAGTAGAGGAGGAATAGTGCATCAGAAAGGAGATACTCGTATCCCAAAAGAAAAACCTGCCGTTTCCACAGAAACATAAGTCGATTTAGAAGGAGAAGTCATAGAACCCATAGTATTTCATAGCGACACAATTTCTGTGTTAATTCGTTAATGTGAGGGAGCGATGGATGCAGTAAAGATGGAATAGGGCGTCGGAAAGGAGATAGTCTTATCCCAAAAGAATATCCTGTCGTTTCCACAGAAACGTCATTCGATTTAGAAGAATAAGTCATAGAACACATAGTATTTCATGACGACGAAATTCTGTGTTAAATCGTCAATGTGAGGGAGCGAGGGATGAAGTAAAGAAGGAATAGTGCATCGGAAGGGAGATACTCGTACCCCAAAAGAAAATCCTGTCATTGCCATGGAAACGTTACACGATTTGGAAGGATAAGCCATTGAACCCATAGTAATTCATAGCGACGCAATTTCTGTGTTAATTCGTCAATGTGAGGGAGCAAGAGACGCAGTAATGAAGGAATAGTGCGTCGGAAAGGACATACTCGTATCCCAAAAGCAAATCCTGTAGTTTCCATAGAAACGTTACTCGATTTAGAAGGAGAAGTCATAGAAGCCATAGTATTCCATAGCGACGCAATTTCTGTGTTAATTCGTCAATGTGATCGAGCGAGGAAAGCAGTAAAGAAGGAATAGTACATCGGAAAGAAGATACTCGTATAAGAAATGAAAATCCTGTCGTTTGCGTTGTAACGTTACTCGATTTGGAAAGAGAAGTCATAGAACCCATAGTATTTCATAGCGACGTAATTTCAGTGCTAATTCGTCAATGTGAGGGATCAAGTGATGCAGTAGAGGAGGAATTGTGCATCAGAATGGAGATACTCGTATCCCAAAAGAAAAACCTGCCGTTTCCATAGAAACATAAGTCGATTTAGAAGGAGAAGTCATAGAACCCATAGTATTTCATAGCGACACAATTTCTGTGTTAATTCGTTAATGTGAGGTAGCGATGGATGCAGTAAAGAAGGAATAGGGCATCGGAAAGGAGATAGTCGTATCCCAAAAGAATATCCTGTCGTTTCCACAGAAACGTCATTCGATTTAGAAGAATAAGTCATAGAACACATAGTATTTCATGGCGACGAAATTCTGTGTTAATTCGTCAATGTGAGGTAGCGAGGGATGAAGTAAAGAAGGAATAGTGCATCGGAAAGGAGATACTCGTACCCCAAAAGAAAATCCTGTCGTTGCCATGGAAACGTTACACGATTTAGAAGGAGAAGCCATTGAACCCATAGTAATTCATAGCGACGCAATTTCCGCCTTAATTCGTCGACGAGAGGTAGCGAGGGATGCAGTAAAGAGGGAATAGTGCATCGGAAATGAGATACTCGTATCCCAAAGGAAATTACTATCGTTTCCATAGAAACGTTACTCGTCTTAGAAGGAGAAGTCATAGAACCCATAGCATTTCATAGCGACGCAATATCTGAGTTAATTCGTCAATGTGAGGGATCAAGGGATGCAGTAAAGAAGGAATAGTGCATCGGAAAGGAGATACTCGTATACCAGAAGAAAATCCTCTCGTTTCCATAGACACGTTACTCGATTTTGAAGGAGGAGTCATAGAATCCATAGCATTTCATTGCCACGCAATTTCGTGTTAATTCGTCAATGTGAGGGAGCGAGGGATGCGGTATAGAAGGAATAGTGGATCCGAAAGGAGATACTCGTATCCCAAAAGAAATTCCTGTCGGTTCCATAGAAACGATACTCGACTTAGAAAGGGAAGTCATTGAACGCATAGTATTTCATTCCGACACAATTTCTGTGTTAATTCGTCAGTGTGAGGGAGCGAGGGATGCAGTAAAGAGGGAATAGTGCAGCGGAAAAGAGATACTCGAAACCCAAAAGAAAATCCTGTCGTTTCATTAGAAACGTTACTCGATTTAGAAGGGGGAGTCATAGAACGCATTGAATTTGAAAGCGACGCAATATCTGTGTGAATTCGTCAATGTGAGGAAGCGAAGGATGCAGTACAGAAGGAATAGTGCATCGGAAAGGAGATAGACCTATCCCAAAAGAAAATCCTGTCGTTTCCATAGAAACGTTACTCGATTTAGAAGGAACGGTCATAGAATCCATAGTATTTCATAGCGACGCAATTTCTGTGTTAATTCGTCAATGTGAGGGAGCAAGATACGCAGTAATGAAGGAATAGTGCATCGGAAAGGACATACTCGTATCCAAAAAGCAAATCCTATCGTTTCCATAGAAACGTTACTCGATTTAGACGGTGAAGTCATAGAATCCATAGTATTTCATAGCGACGCAATTTCCGTGTTAATTCGTCAATGTGAGGGAGCGAGGAATGCAGTAAAGTAGGAATAGTGCATCGGAAATTAGATACTCGTGTACCAGAAGAAATTCCTTTCGTTTCCATAGAAACGATACTCGATTTACAAGGAGAAGTCATAGAACACATAGTAGTTGATAGCAACGCAATTTCTGTGATAATTCGTCAATGTGAGGGAACGAGCGATGCAGTAAAGAAGGAATAGAGCATCGGAAAGGAGATACTCGTATCCCAAAAGATAATCCTGTCGCTTCAATGGAAACGTTACTCGATTTAGGAGGAGAAGTCATAGAACACATAGTATTCGATAGCGTCGATATTACTGTGTTAATTCGTCAATGTGAGGGAGCCAGTGAAGCAGTAAAGAAGGAAAAGTGCATCGGGAAAGGGATACTCGTATACCAGAAGAAAATCCTGTAGTTTCCATAGAAACGTTACTCGAATTAGAAGGAGATGTCATAGAACCCATAGTATTTAATAGCCACGCAATTTCTGTCTTAATTCGTCAAAGTCAGGGAGCGAGGGATGCAGTAAAGAAGGAATAGTGCAGCGGAAAGGAGGTACTAGTATCCCAAAAGATAAACCTGTCGTTTCCGTAGAAACGTTACTCGATTTAGATGGAGAAGTCATAGAACCCATAGTATTTCTTAGCGATGCAATTACTGTGTTAATTCGTCAATGTGAGGGAGCGAGAGATGCAGTAAAGACGGAATAGTGCATTGGAAAGGTAATACTCGTATCCTAAAAGATAATCCTGTCGTCTCAATTGAAACGTTACTCGATTTAGACGGAGAAGTCATGGAACACATAGTATTTCATAGCGACGCAATTTCTGTGTTAATTCGCCAATGTGAGGAAGCGAGGGATGCAGTACAGAAGGATTAGTGCATCGGAAAGGAGATGGTCGTATCCCAAAAGAAAATCCTGTCGTTTCAATAGAAATGTTATTCGATTTTGAAGGGGGAGTAATACAACGCATTGTATATCAAAGGCACGCAATATCTGTTTTAATTCTTCAATGTGAGGGAGCGAGGAATGCAGTACAGAAGGAATAGTGCATTGTAAAGATGATACTCGTATCCCAAAAAAAAAATCCTGCCGTTTCAATAGAAACATTACTCGATTTAGGAGGGGAAGCCATAGATCCCATAGTATCCCATAGCCACGCAATTTCTGTGTTAATTCGCCAATGTGAGGGAGGAAGGATGCAGTACAGAAGGAATAGTGCATCGGAAAGGAGATAGTCGTATCCCAAAAGCAAATCCTGTCGTTTCCATAGAAACGTTACTCGATTTAGAAGGAGAAGTCATAGAACCCATAGTATTTCATAGCGACGCAATTTCTGCGTTAATTTGTCAATGTGAAGGAGCGAGGGATGCAGTAAAGCGGGAATAGTGGATCGGAAAGGAGATAAACCTATCCCAAAAGAAAATCCTGTCGTTTCCATAGAAACGTTACTCGATTTAGAAGGAGAAGTAATAGAACCCATAGTATTTAATAGCCACGCAATTTCTGTCTTAATTCGTCAATACAAGGGGCGAGGGATGCAGTAAAGAATGAATAGTGCAGCGGAAAGGAGATACTCGTATCCCAAAAGAAAATCTTGTTGTTTCCATAGAAACGTTACTCGATTTAGAAGGAGAAGTCGTTGAACACATAGTATTCCATAGCGATGCAATTTCTGTGATAATTCGTCAATGTGAGGGAGCCAGGGATGCAGTAAAGACGGAATAGTGCATCGGAAAGGAGATAATCGTATCCCAAAACAAAATCCTGTTGTTTCAATAGAAACGTTACTCGATTTAGGAGGAGAAGCCGTAGAACCCATAGTATTTTTTATCGACGCAATTTCTGCGTTAATTCGTGAATGTGAGGGAGCGAGAGATGCAGTAAAGAAGGAATCGTGCATCGGAAATGAGATATTCGTATCCCAAAAGAAAATGCTGTCGTTTCCATAGAAACGTTACTCGATTTAGAAGGAGAAGTTATAGAACCCATTCTATTTCATAGCGACGCAATTTGTGTGTTATTTCGTCAATGTGAGGGAGCGAGGGATGCAGTAAAGACGGAATAGTGCATCGGGAAGAAGATACTCGTATTCCAAAACTAAATCCTGTCGTTTCCATAGAAACGTTACGCGATTTAGAAGGAGACGTTATAGAACCTATAGTATTTCATAGCGACGCAATTTCAGTGCTTATTCGTCGATGTGAGGGAGCGAGGGATGCACTAAAGAACTAACAGTGCATCGGAAAGGAGATACTCGTATCATAAAAGAAAATTCTGTTGTTTCCTTAGAAACGTTACTCGATTTAGAAGGAGAAGTCATAGAACCCATAGTATTTCATAGCGACGCAATTTCTGCGTTAATTCGAGAATGTGTGGGAGCGAGAGATGCAGTAAAGAAGGAATCGTGCATAGGAAATGAGATATTCGTATCCCAAAAGAAAATGCTGTCGTTTCCATAGGAACGTTACTCGATTTAGAAGGAGAAGTTATAGAACCCATACTATTTCATAGCGACGCAATTTCTGTGTTTATTCGTCAATGTGAGGGAGCGAGGGAAGCAGTAAAGAAGGAATAGTACATCGGAAAGAAGATACTCGTATAAGAAATGAAAATCCTGTCGTTTGCGTTGTAACGTTACTCGATTTGGAAGGAGAAGTCATAGAACCCATAGTATTTCATAGCGACGCAATTTCAGTGCTAATTCGTCAATGTGAGGGAGCGAGGGATGCGGTATAGAAGGAATAGTGGATCCGAAAGGAGATACTCGTATCCCAAAAGAAATTCCTGTCGGTTCCATAGAAACGATACTCGACTTAGAAAGGGAAGTCATTGAACCCATAGTATTTCATTCCGACACAATTTCTGTGTTAATTCGTCAGTGTGAGGGAGCGAGGGATGCAGTAAAGAAGGAAAAGTGCAGCGGAAAGGAGGTACTAGTATCCCAAAAGATAATCCTGTCGATTCCGTAATAAACGTTACTCGATTTAGAAGGAGAAGTCATAGAACCCATAGTATTTCATAGCGATGCAATTACTGTGTTAATTCGTCAATGTGAGGGAGCGAGAGATGCAGTAAAGACGGAATAGTGCATCGGAAAGGAGATACTCGTATCCTAAAAGATAATCCTGTCGTCTCAATTAAAACGTTACTCGATTTAGACGGAGAAGTCATGGAACACATAGTATTTCATAGCGACGCAATTTCTGTGTTATTTCGCCAATGTGAGGAAGCGAGGGATGCAGTACAGAAGGATTAGTGCATCGGAAAGGAGATAGTCGTATCCCAAAAGAAAATCCTGTCGTTTCAATAGAAACGTTATTCGATTTTGAAGGGGGAGTAATACAACGCATTGTATATCAAAGGCACGCAATATCCGTTTTAATTCTTCAATGTGAGGGAGCGAGGGATGCAGTACAGAAGGAATAGTGCATTGTAAAGATGATACTCGTATCCCAAAAAAAAATCCTGCCGTTTCAATAGAAACATTACTCGATTTAGGAGGGGAAGCCATAGATCCCATAGTATTTCTTAGCGACGCAATTTCTGCGTTAATTCGTGAATGTGAGGGAGCGAGAGATGCAGTAAAGAAGGAATCGTGCATCGGAAATGAGATATTCGTATCCCAAAAGAAAATGCTGTCAATTCCATAGAAACGTTACTCGATTTAAGAGGAGAAGTTATAGAACCCATACTATTTCATAGCGACGCAATTTCTGCGTTAATTCGTCAATGTGAAGGAGCGAGGGATGCAGTAAAGAGGGAAAAGTGGATCGGAAAGGAGATACTCGTATTCCAAAAGAAATTCCTGTCGTTTCGATAGAAACTATACTCGATTTAGAAAGAGAAGTCATAGAACCCACAGTAATTCATAGCCACGCAAGTTCTGTGTAAATTCGTCAATGTGAGGGAGCGAGGGATGCAGTAAAGAAGGAATAGTGCAGCGGAAAGGAGATACTCGTATCACAAAAGAAATTCCTGTCGTTTCAATAGAAACGTTACTCGAGTTAGAAGGCGGAGTGATAGAACGCATTGAATTTGAAAGCGACGCATTATCTGTGTGAATTCGTCAATGTGAGGGAGCGAGGGATGCCGTACAGAATGAATAGTGCGTCACAAAGGAGATAGACCTATCCCAAAAGAAAATCCTGGCGTTTCCATAGAAACGTTACTCGATTTAGAAGGAGATGTCATAGAAGCCATAGTATTCCATAGCGACGCAATTTCTGTGTTAATTCGTCAATGTGATCGAGCGAGGGAAGCAGTAAAGAAGGAATAGTACATCGGAAAGAAGATACTCGTATATGAAATGAAAATCCTGTCGTTTGCGTTGTAACGTTACTCGATTTGGAAGGAGAAGTCATAGAACCCATAGTATTTCATAGCGACGCAATTTCAGTGCTAATTCGTCAATGTGACGGATCAAGGGATGCAGTAGAGGAGGAATAGGGCATCAGAAAGGAGATACTGGTATCCCAAAAGAAAAACCTGCCGTTTCCATAGAAACATAAGTCGATTTAGAAGGAGAAGTCATAGAACCCATAGTATTTCATAGCGACACAATTTCTGTGTTAATTCGTTAATGTGAGGGAGCGATGGATGCAGTAAAGAAGGAAAAGGGCATCGGAAAGGAGATAGTCGTATCCCAAAAGAATATCCTGTCGTTTCCACAGAAACGTCATTCGATTTAGAACAATAAGTCATAGAACACATAGTATTTCAAGGCGACGAAATTCTGTGTTAATTCGTCAATGTGAGGGAGCGAGGGATGAAGTAAAGAAGGAATAGTGCATCGGAAAGGAGATAGTCGTATCCCAAAAGCAAATCCTGTCGTTTCCATAGAAACGTTACTCGATTTAGAAGGAGAAGTCATAGAACCCATAGTATTTCATAGCGACGCAATTTCTGCGTTAATTCGTCAATGTGAAGGAGCGAGGGATGCAGTAAAGCGGGAATAGTGGATCGGAAAGGAGATAAACCTATCCCAAAAGAAAATCCTGTCGTTTCCATAGAAACGTTACTCGATTTAGAAGGAGAAGTAATAGAACCCATAGTATTTAATAGCCACGCAATTTCTGTCTTAATTCGTCAATACAAGGGGCGAGGGATGCAGTAAAGAATGAATAGTGCAGCGGAAAGGAGATACTCGTATCCCAAAAGAATATCCTGTCGTTTCCACAGAAACGTCATTCGATTTACAACAATAAGTCATAGAACACATAGTATTTCAAGGCGACGAAATTCTGTGTTAATTCGTCAATGTGAGGGAGCGAGGGATGAAGTAAAGAAGGAATAGTGCATCGGAAAGGAGATACTCGTACCCCAAAAGAAAATCCTGTCGTTGCCATGGAAACGTTACACGATTTAGAAGGAGAAGCCATTGAACCCATAGTAATTCATAGCGACGCAATTTCCGCGTTAATTCGTCGACGAGAGGGAGCGAGGGATGCAGTGAAGAGGGAATAGTGCATCGGAAATGAGATACTCGTATCCCAAAGGATATAACTATCGTTTCCATAGAAACGTTACTCGTCTAAGAAGGAGAAGTCATAGAAGCCATAGCATTTCATAGCGACGCAATATCTGAGTTAATTCGTCAATGTGAGGGATCGAGGGATGCAGTAAAGAAGGAATAGTGCATCGGAAAGGAGATACTCGTATACCAGAAGAAAATCCTGTCGTTTCCATAGACACGTTACTCGATTTTGAAGGAGGAGTCATAGAATCCATAGTATTTCATTGCCACGCAATTTCGTGTTAATTCGTCAATGTGAGGGAGCGAGGGATGCGGTATAGAAGGAATAGTGGATCCGAAAGGAGATACTCGTATCCCAAAAGAAATTCCTGTCGGTTCCATAGAAACGATACTCGACTTAGAAAGGGAAGTCATTGAACCCATAGTATTTCATTCCGACACAATTTCTGTGATAATTCGTCAGTGTGAGGGAGCGAGGGATGCAGTAAAGAGGGAATAGTGCAGCGGAAAAGAGATACTCGTAACCCAAAAGAAATTCCTGTCGTTTCATTAGAAACGTTACTCGATTTAGAAGGGGGAGTCATAGAACGCATTGAATTTGAAAGCGACGCAATATCTGTGTGAATTCGTCAATGTGAGCAAGCGAAGGATGCAGTACAGAAGGAATAGTGCGTCACAAAGGAGATAGACCTATCCCAAAAGAAAATCCTGGCGTTTCCATAGAAACGTTACTCGATTTAGAATGAGATGTCATAGAAGCCATAGTATTCCATAGCGACGCAATTTCTGTGTTAATTCGTCAATGTCATCGAGCGAGGGAAGCAGTAAAGAAGGAATAGTACATCGGAAAGAAGATACTCGTATATGAAATGAAAATCCTTTCGTTTGCGTTGTAACGTTACTCGATTTGGAAGGAGAAGTCATAGAACCCATAGTATTTCATAGCGATGCAATTTCAGTGCTAATTCGTCAATGTGACGGATCAAGGGATGCAGTAGAGGAGGAATAGGGCATCAGAAAGGAGATACTGGTATCCCAAAAGAAAAACCTGCCGTTTCCATAGAAACATAAGTCGATTTAGAAGGAGAAGTCATAGAACCCATAGTATTTCATAGCGACACAATTTCTGTGTTAATTCGTTAATGTGAGGGAGCGATGGATGCAGTAAAGAAGGAAAAGGGCATCGGAAAGGAGATAGTCGTATCCCAAAAGAATATCCTGTCGTTTCCACAGAAACGTCATTCGATTTAGAACAATAAGTCATAGAACACATAGTATTTCAAGGCGACGAAATTCTGTGTTAATTCGTCAATGTGAGGGAGCGAGGGATGAAGTAAAGAAGGAATAGTGCATCGGAAAGGAGATAGTCGTATCCCAAAAGCAAATCCTGTCGTTTCCATAGAAACGTTACTCGATTTAGAAGGAGAAGTCATAGAACCCATAGTATTTCATAGCGACGCAATTTCTGCGTTAATTCGTCAATGTGAAGGAGCGAGGGATGCAGTAAAGCGGGAATAGTGGATCGGAAAGGAGATAAACCTATCCCAAAAGAAAATCCTATCGTTTCCATAGAAACGTTACTCGATTTAGAAGGAGAAGTAATAGAACCCATAGTATTTAATAGCCACGCAATTTCTGTCTTAATTCGTCAATACAAGGGGCGAGGGATGCAGTAAAGAATGAATAGTGCAGCGGAAAGGAGATACTCGTATCCCAAAAGAAAATCCTGTCGTTTCCATAGAAACGTTACTGGATTTAGAAGGAGAAGTTGTTGAACACATAGTATTCCATAGCGATGCAATTTCTGTGATAATTCGTCAATGTGAGGGAGCCAGGGATGCAGTAAAGACGGAATAGTGCATCGGAAAGGAGATAATCGTATCCCAAAACAAAATCCTGTTGTTTCAATAGAAACGTTACTCGATTTAGGAGGAGAAGCCATAGAACCCATAGTATTTCTTAGCGACGCAAGTTCTGCGTTAATTCGTGAATGTGAGGGAGCGAGAGATGCAGTAAAGAAGGAATCGTGCATCGGAAATGAGATATTCGTATCCCAAAAGAAAATGCTGTCAATTCCATAGAAACGTTACTCGATTTAGAAGGAGAAGTTATAGAACCCATACTATTTCATAGCGACGCAATTTCTGCGTTATTTCATCAATGTGAAGGGCGAGGGATGCAGTAAAGAGGGAAAAGTGGATCGGAAAGGAGATACTCGTATTCCAAAAGAAATTCCTGTCGTTTCGATAGAAACTATACTCGATTTAGAAAGAGAAGTCATAGAACCCATAGTAATTCATAGCCACGCAAGTTCTGTGTAAATTCGTCAATGTGAGGGAGCGAGGGATGCAGTAAAGAAGGAATAGTGCAGCGGAAAGGAGATACTCGTATCACAAAAGAAATTCCTGTCGTTTCAATAGAAACGTTACTCGAGTTAGTAGGGGGAGTCATAGAACGCATTGAATTCGAAAGCGACGCATTATCTGTGTGAATTCGTCAATGTGAGGGAGCGAGGGATGCCGTACAGAATGAATAGTGCGTCACAAAGGAGATAGACCTATCCCAAAAGAAAATCCTGGCGTTTCCATAGAAACGTTACTCGATTTAGAATGAGATGTCATAGAAGCCATAGTATTCCACAGCGACGCAATTTCTGTGTTAATTCGTCAATGTGATCGAGCGAGGGAAGCAGTAAAGAAGGAATAGTACATCGGAAAGAAGATACTCGTATATGAAATGAAAATCCTGTCGTTTGCGTTGTAACGTTACTCGATTTGGAAGGAGAAGTCATAGAACCCATAGTATTTCATAGCGACGCAATTTCAGTGCTAATTCGTCAATGTGACGGATCAAGGGATGCAGTAGAGGAGGAATAGGGCATCAGAAAGGAGATACTGGAATCCCAAAAGAAAAACCTGCCGTTTCCATAGAAACATAAGTCGATTTAGAAGGAGAAGTCATAGAACCCACAGTATTTCATAGCGACACAATTTCTGTGTTAATTCGTTAATGTGAGGGAGCGATGGATGCAGTAAAGAACGAAAAGGGCATCGGAAAGGAGATAGTCGTATCCCAAAAGAATATCCTGTCGTTTCCACAGAAACGTCATTCGATTTAGAACAATAAGTCATAGAACACATAGTATTTCAAGGCGACGGAATTCTGTGTTAAATCGTCAATGTGAGGGAGCGAGGGATGAAGTAAAGAAGGAATAGTGCATCGGAAAGGAGATAGTCGTATCCCAAAAGCAAATCCTGTCGTTTCCATAGAAACGTTACTCGATTTAGAAGGAGAAGTAATAGAACCCATAGTATTTAATAGCCACGCAATTTCTGTCTTAATTCGTCAATACAAGGGGCGAGGGATGCAGTAAAGAATGAATAGTGCAGCGGAAAGGAGATACTCGTATCCCAAAAGAATATCCTGTCGTTTCCACAGAAACGTCATTCGATTTACAACAATAAGTCATAGAACACATAGTATTTCAAGGCGACGAAATTCTGTGTTAATTCGTCAATGTGAGGGAGCGAGGGATGAAGTAAAGTAGGAATAGTGCATCGGAAAGGAGATACTCGTACCCCAAAAGAAAATCCTGTCGTTGCCATGGAAACGTAACACGATTTAGAAGGAGAAGCCATTGAACCAATAGTAATTCATAGCGACGCAATTTCCGCGTTAATTCGTCGACGAGAGGGAGCGAGGGATGCAGTGAAGAGGGAATAGTGCATCGGAAATGAGATACTCGTATCCCAAAGGAAATTACTATCGTTTCCATAGAAACGTTACTCGTCTAAGAAGGAGAAGTCATAGAACCCATAGCATTTCATAGCGACGCAATATCTGAGTTAATTCGTCAATGTGAGGGATCGAGGGATGCAGTAAAGAAGGAATTGTGCATCGGAAAGGAGATACTCGTATACCAGAAGAAAATCCTGTCGTTTCCATAGACACGTTACTCGATTTTGAAGGAGGAGTCGTAGAATCCATAGTATTTCATTGCCACGCAATTTCGTGTTAATTCGTCAATGTGAGGGAGCGAGGGATGCGGTATAGAAGGAATAGTGGATCCGAAAGGAGATACTCGTATCCCAAAAGAAATTCCTGTCGGTTCCATAGAAACGATACTCGACTTAGAAAGGGAAGTCATTGAACCCATAGTATTTCATTCCGACACAATTTCTGTGTTAATTCGTCAGTGTGAGGGAGCGAGGGATGCAGTAAAGAGGGAATAGTGCAGCGGAAAAGAGATACTCGTAACCCAAAAGAAATTCCTGTCGTTTCATTAGAAACGTTACTCGATTTAGAAGGGGGAGTCATAGAACGCATTGAATTTGAAAGCGACGCAATATCTGTGTGAATTCGTCAATGTGAGCAAGCGAAGGATGCAGTACAGAAGGAATAGTGCATCGGAAAGGAGGTAGACCTATCCCAAAAGAAAATCCTGTCGTTTCCATAGAAACGTTACTCGATTTAGAAGGAACGGTCATAGAATCCATAGTATTTCATAGCGACGCAATTTCTGTGTTAATTCGTCAATGTGAGGGAGCAAGAGACGCAGTTATGAAGGAATAGTGCATCGGAAAGGACATACTCGTATCCCAAAAGCAAATCCTGTCGTTTCCATAGAAACGTTACTCGATTTAGAAGGAGAAGTCATAGAAGCCATAGAATTCCATAGCGACGCAATTTCTGTGTTAATTCGTCAATGTGATCGAGCGAGGGAAGCAGTAAAGAAGGAATAGTACATCGGAAAGAAGATACTCGTATAAGAAATGAAAATCCTGTCGTTTGCGTTGTAACGTTACTCGATTTGGAAGGAGAAGTCATAGAACCCATAGTATTTCATAGCGACGCAATTTCAGTGCTAATTCGTCAATGTGAGGGATCAAGGGATGCAGTAGAGGAGGAATAGTGCATCAGAAAGGAGATACTCGTATCCCAAAAGAAAAACCTGCCGTTTCCATAGAAACATAAGTCGATTTAGAAGGAGAAGTCATAGAACCCATAGTATTTCATAGCGACACAATTTCTGTGTTAATTCGTTAATGTGAGGGAGCGATGGATGCAGTAAAGAAGGAATACGGCATCGGAAAAAAGATAGTCGTATCCCAAAAGAATATCCTGTCGTTTCCACAGAAACGTCATTCGATTTAGAAGAATAAGTCATAGAACACATAGTATTTCATGGCGACGAAATTCTGTGTTAATTCGCCAATGTGAGGGAGCGAGGGATGAAGTAAAGAAGGAATAGTGCATCGGAAAGGAGATACTCGTACCCCAAAAGAAAATCCTGTCGTTGCCATGGAAATGTTACACGATTTAGAAGGAGAAGCCATTGAACCCATAGTAATTCATAGCGACGCAATTTCCGCGTTAATTCGTCGATGAGAGGTAGCGAGGGATGCAGTAAAGAGGGAATAGTGCATCGGAAATGAGATACTCGTATCCCAAAGGAAATTACTATCGTTTCCATTGAAACGTTACTCGTCTTAGAAGGAGAAGTCATAGAACCCATAGCATTTCATAGCGACGCAATATCTGCGTTAATTCGTCAATGTGAGGGATCGAGGGTTGCAGTAAAGAAGGAATAGTGCATCGGAAAGGAGATACTCGTATACCAGAAGAAAATCCTCTCGTTTCCATAGACACGTTACTCGATTTTGAAGGAGGAGTCATAGAATCCATAGTATTTCATTGCCACGCAATTTCGTGTTAATTCGTCAATGTGAGGGAGCGAGGGATGCGGTATAGAAGGAATAGTGGATCCGAAAGGAGATACTCGTATCCCAAAAGAAATTCTTGTCGGTTCCATAGAAACGATACTCGACTTAGAAAGGGAAGTCATTGAACGCATAGTATTTCATTCCGACACAATTTCTGTGTTAATTCGTCAGTGTGAGGGAGCGAGGGATGCAGTAAAGAGGGAATAGTGCAGCGGAAAAGAGATACTCGTTACCCAAAAGAAAATCCTGTCGTTTCATTAGAAACGTTACTCGATTTAGAAGAGGGAGTCATAGAACGCATTGAATTTGAAAGCGACGCAATATCTGTGTGAATTCGTCAATGTGAGGAAGCGAAGGATGCAGTACAGAAGGAATAGTGCATCGGAAAGGAGATAGACCTATCCCAAAAGAAAATCCTGTCGTTTCCGTAGAAACGTTACTCGATTTATAAGGAACGGTCATAGAATCCATAGTATTTCATAGCGACGCAATTTCTGTGTTAATTCGTCAATGTGAAGGAGCAAGAGACGCAGTAATGAAGGAATAGTGCATCGGAAAGGACATACTCGTATCCCAAAAGCAAATCCTGTCGTTTCCATAGAAACGTTACTCGATTTAGAAGGTGAAGTCATAGAACCCATAGTATTTCATAGCGACGCAATTTCCGTGTTAATTCGTCAATGTGAGGGAGCGAAGAATGCAGTAAAGAAGGAATAGTGCATCGGCAATTAGATACTCGTATACCAGAAGAAATTCCTGTCGTTTCCATAGAAACGATACTCGATTTACAAGGAGAAGTCATAGAACACATAGTAGTTCATAGCGACGCAATTTCTGTGATAATTCGTCAATGTGAAGGAACGAGGGATGCAGTAAAGAAGGAATAGAGCATCGGAAAGGAGATACTCGTATCCCAAAAGAAAATCCTGTCGCTTCAATGGAAACGTTACTCGATTTAGAAGTAGAAGTCATAGAACACATAGCATTCCATAGCCACGAAATTTCTGTGGTAATTCGTCAATGTGAGGGAGCGAGCGATGCAGTTAAGAAGGAATAGTGCATCGGAAAGGAGATACTCGTATCCCAAAAGAAAATCCTGTCGTTTCAATAGAAACGTTACTCGATTTAGGAGGAGAAGTCATAGAACACATAGTATTCGATAGCGTCACTATTACTGTGTTAATTCATCAATGTGAGGGAGCCAGGGAAACAGTAAAGAAGGAAAAGTGCATCGGGAAGGGGATACTCGTATACCAGAAGAAAATCCTGTAGTTTCCATAGAAACGTTACTCGAATTAGAAGGAGATGTCATAGAACCCATAGTATTAATTGGCCACGCAATTTCTGTCTTAATTCGTCAAAGTCAGGGAGCGAGGGATGCAGTAAAGAAGGAATAGTGCAGCGGAAAGGAGGTACTAGTATCCCAAAAGAAAATCCTGTCGTTTCCGTAGAAACGTTACTCGATTTAGAAGGAGAAGTCATAGAACCCATAGTATTTCATAGCGACGCAATTACTGTGCTTTCGTCAATGTGAGGGAGCGAGAGATGCAGTAAAGACGGAATAGTGCATTGGAAAGGAGATACTCGTATCCTAAAAGATAATCCTGTCGTCTTAATTGAAACGTTACTCGATTTAGACGGAGATGTCATGGAACACATAGTATTTCATAGCGACGCAATTTCTGTGTTAATTCGCCAATGTGAGGAAGCGAGGGATGCAGTACAGAAGGATTAGTGCATCGGAAAGGAGATAGTCGTATCCCAAAAGAAAATCCTGTCGTTTCAATAGAAACGTTATTCGATTTTGAAGCGGGAGTAATACAACGCATTGTATATCAAAGGCACGCAATATCTGTTTTAATTCTTCAATGTGAGGGAGCGAGGGATGCAGTACAGAAGGAATAGTGCATTGTAAAGATGATACTCGTATCCCAAAAAAAAATCCTGCCGTTTCAATGGAAACATTACTCGATTTAGGAGGGCTAAGCCATAGATCCCATAGTATCTCATAGCCACGCAACTTCTGTGTTAATTCGCCAATGTGAGGGAGGAGGGATGCAGTACAGAAGGAATAGTGCATCGGAAAGGAGATAGTCGTATCCCAAAAGCAAATCCTGTCGTTTCCATAGAAACGTTACTCGATTTAGAAGGAGAAGTCATAGAACCCATAGTATTTCATAGCGACGCAATTTCTGTGTTAATTCGTCAATGTGAAGGAGCGAGGGATGCAGTAAAGCGGGAATAGTGGATCAGAAAGGAGATAAACCTATCCCAAAAGAAAATCCTGTCGTTTCCATAGAAACGTTACTCGATTTAGAAGGAGAAGTAATAGAACCCATAGTATTTAATAGCCACCCAATTTCTGTCTTAATTCGTCAATACAAGGGGCGAGGGATGCAGTAAAGAATGAATAGTGCAGCGGAAAGGAGATACTCGTATCCCAAAAGAAAATCCTGTCGTTTCCATAGAAACGTTACTTGATTTAGAAGGAGAAGTTATAGAGCACATAGTATTTCATAGCGACGCTATTTCTGTGTTAATTGGTCAATGTCAGGGAGCGAGGGATGCAGTTGAGAAGGAATGGTGCATTGGAATGGAGATACTCATATTCCAAAAGAAAATCCTCTCGTTTCCATAGAAACGTTACTCGATTTAGTAGGAGAAGTCATGGAGCCAAAGTATTTCGAAAGACGCAATTTCTGTGTTATTTCGTTAATGTGATGGAGCGAGGGATGCAGTAAAGAAGCAATAGTGCATCAGAAAGGAGATACTCGTATCCCAAACGAAAATCTTGTCGTTTCCATTGAAACGTTACTCGATTTAGAAGGAGAAGCCATAGAACCCATAGTATTTCTTAGCGACGCAATTTCTGCGTTAATTCGTGAATGTGAGGGAGCGAGAGATGCAGTAAAGAAGGAATCGTGCATCGGGAATGAGATATTCGTATCCCAAAAGAAAATGCTGTCGTTTCCATAGGAACGTTACTCGATTTAGAAGGAGAAGTTATAGAACCCATACTATTTCATAGCGACGCAATTTCTGTGTTTATTAGACAATGTGAGGGAGCGAGGGATGCAGTAATGAACTAATAGTGCAGGGGAAAGGAGATACTCGTATCCCAAAAGAAAATTCTGTCGTTTCAATAGAAACGTTACTCGGTTTAGAAGGAGAAGTCATCGAACCCATAGTATCTCATAGCGACGCAATTTGTGTGTTATTTCGTCAATATGAGGGAGCGAGGGATGCAGTAAAGACGGAATAGTGCATCGGGAAGAAGATACTAGTATCCCAAAACTAAATCCTGTCGTTTCCATAGAAACGTTACGCGATTTAGAAGGAGACGTTATAGAACCTATAGTATTTCATAGCGACGCAATTTCTGTGCTTATTCGTCGATGTGAGGGAGCGAGGGATGCACTAAAGAACTAATAGTGCATCGGAAAGGAGATACTCGTATCATAAAAGAAAATTCTGTTGTTTCCATAGAAACGTTACTCGATTTGGAAAAAGAAGTCATGGAACCCATAGTATTTCATAGCGACGCATGTTCTGTGTTAATTCGTCATTGTGATTGAGCGAGAGATGCAGTAAAGAGGGAATAGTGCATCGGAAAGGAGATACTCGTATCCCAAAAGAAAATGCTGTCGTTTCCATAGAAACGTTACACGATTTAGAAGGAGAAGTCATATAACCCATAGTATTTCATAGCGACACAATTTCATTGTTAATTCGCCAATGTAAGGGAGCGAGGGATGCAGTACAGAAGGAATAGTGCATCGGAAAGGAGATAGACGTATCCCAAAAACAAAATCCCGTTGTTTCCTTAGAAACGTTACTCGATTTAGAAGGAGAAGTCATAGAACCCATAGTATTTCATAGCGACGCAATATCAGTGTTAATTCGTCAATGTCAGGGAGCGAGGGATGCAGTAAAGAAGGAATAGTGCATCCGAAAGGAGAAACTCGTATACCAAAAGAAAATCCTTTCGTTTCCATTGAAACGTTAGTCGATTTTAAAGGATGAGTCATAGAACCCACAGTATTTCATAGCGACGCAATCTCTGTGTTATTCGTCAATGTGAGGGAGCGAGGGATGCAGTAATGAACTAATAGTGCAACGGAAAGGAGATACTCGTATCCCGAAAAATAATCTTGTCGTTTCCATAGATATATTACTTGATTAAGAAGGAGAATTCAAGGAACCCATAGTATTTCGTAGCGACGCAATCTCTGTGTTAATTCGTCAATGTGAGGGCCGAGGGATGCAGTAAAGAAGGAATAGTGCATCGGAAAGGAGATACTCGTATCCCAAATGAAAATTTTGTCGTTTCCATTGAAACGTTACTCGATTTAGAAGGAGAAGTCGTTGAACACATAGTATTCCGTAGCGATGCAATTTCTGTGATAATTCGTCAATGTGAGGGAGCCAGGGATGCTGTAAAGACGGAATAGTGCATCGGAAAGGAGATACTCGTATCCCAAAACAAAATCCTGTTCTTTCAATAGAAACGTTACTCGATTTAGGAGGAGAAGCCATAGAACCCATCCTTTATTGTGAAGAATTTTAACAGTTGCTGCTGCAGCCATGTTTAAAATCTTGAGAACCCATAGTATTTCTTAGCGACGCAATTTCTGCGTTAATTCGAGAATGTGTGGGAGCGAGAGATGCAGTAAAGAAGGAATCATGCATAGGAAATGAGATATTCGTATCCCAAAAGAAAATGCTGTCGTTTCCATAGAAACGTTACTCGATTTAGAAGGAGAAGTTATAGAACCCATACTATTTCATAGCGACGCAATTTCTGTGTTTATTCGTCAATGTGAGGGAGCGAGGGTTGCAGTAAAGATGGAATAGTGCATCGGAGAGGAGATACTCGTATCCCAAAAGAAAATCCTGTCTTTTCCATAGAAAAGTTACTCGATTTGATAGGAGAAGTAATAGAACCCATTGTATTTCACAGCGACGCAATTTCTGTGCTTATTCTACAATGTGAGGGAGCGAGGGATGCAGTAAAGACGGAATAGTGCATCTGAAAGGAGAGACTCCTATCCCAAAAGAAAATTCTGTCGTTTCAATAGAAACGTTACTCGGTTTTGGAAGGAGAAGTCATAGAACCCATAGTATATGATGGCCACGCAATTTCTGTGTTAAATCGTGAAAGTGAGGGAGCGAGGGATGCAGTAAAGAAGGAATAGTGCATCGGAAAGGAGATACTCGTATCCCAAAAGAAAATACTGTCGTGTCCATAGAAAAGTTACTCGATTTGAAAGGAGAAGTCATAGAACCCAAATTATCACACAACAACGCAATTTCTGCTCTTATTCGTCAATTTGAGGGAGCGAGGGATGCAGTAAAGAACTAATAGTGCATCGGAAAGGAGATACTCGTATCCCAAAAGAAAATCCTGTCGTTTCCATAGACACGTTACTCGATTTAGAAGGATAAGTCATGGAACCCATAGTATTTCATAGCGACGCAATTTGTGTGTTATTTCGTCAATGTGAGGAGCGAGGGATGCAGTAAAGACGGAATAGTGCATTGGAAAGAAGATACTCGTATCCCAAAAGAAAATCCTGTCGTTTCCATAGAAACGTTACTCGATTTAGAAGGAGAAGTCGTATAACCCATAGTATTTCATAGCGGCGCAATTTCATTGTTAACTCGCCAATGTGAGAGAGCGAGGGATGCAGTACAGAGGGAATAGTGCATCGGAAAGGATATAGTCGCATCCCAAAAGAAAATCCTGTCGTCTCCATAGAAACGTTACTCGATTTAGAAAGAGAAGTCATAGAACCCATAGTATTTCATAGCCACGCAATTTCTGTGTTAATTCGTCAATGTGAGGGAGCGAGGGATGCAGTAAAGAAGGAATAGTGCATCGGAAAGGAAATAGTCGTATCCCAAAGGAAAATTCTGTCGTTTCAATGGAAACGTTATTCGATTTTGATGGGGGAGTAATAGATCGCATTGTATTTCAAAGCCACGAAATTTCTGTGTTAATTCTTCAATGTGAGGGACCGAGGGATGCAGTCAAGAGGGAATAGTGGATTGGAAAGGAGATAAACCTATCCCAAAAGAAAATCCTGTCGTTTCCATAGAAACGATACTCGATTTTGAAGGAGAAGTTATAGAACCTATAGTATTTCATAACGACGTAATTTCTGTGCTTATTCGTCAATGTGAGGGAGCAAGGGATGAAGTAAAGAAGGAATAGTGGAGCGGAATTGGAGATACTCGTATCCCAAATGAAAACTCTGTCGTTTCAATAGAAACGTTACTCGATTTAGAAGGGGGAGACATAGAACGCATTGAAATTGAAAGCGACGCCATATCTGCGGTAATTCGTCAATGTGAGGGAGCGAGGGATGCAGTACAGAAGGAGTAGTGCATCGGAAAGGAGATAAACCTATCCCACAAGAAAATCCTGTCGTTTCCATTGAAACGTTACTCGATTTAGAAGGAGAGGTCTTAGAATCCATAGTATTTCTGAGCGACGCAATTTCGGCGATAATTCGTCAATGTGAGGGAGCGAGGGATGAAGTAAAGAAGGAATACCACATCGGAAAGGAGATTGTCGTATCCCAAAACCAAATCCTGTCGTATCCATAGAAACGTTACTCGATTTAGAAGGAGAAGTTATACAACCTATAGTATTTCATAGCGACGCAATTTCTGTGCTTATTCGTCAATGTGAGGGAGCGAGGGATGCAGTAAAGAACTAATAGTGCATCGGAAAGGAGATACTCGTATCATAAAAGAAAATCCTATTATTTCCATAGAAACGTTACTCGATTTAGAAAGAGAAGTCATGGAACCCATAGTATTTCATAGCGACGCATCTTATGTGTTAATTTGTCAATGTGAGGGAGCGAGGGATGCTGTAAAGAAGGAATAGTGCATCGGAAAGGAGATATTCGTATCCTAAAAGAAAATCCTATCGTTTCCATAGAAACGTTACTCGATTTGATATGGGAAGTTATGGAACCCATAGTATTTAACAGCGACTCTATTTCTGTTCTTATTCTTCAATGTGAGGGAGCGAGGGATGCAGTAAAGTACTAATAGTGCATCGGAAAGGAGATACTCGTATACCGAAAGAAAGTCCTGTCGTTTCCATAGAATCGTTACTCGATTTAGAAGGAAAAGTCATGGAGCCCGAAGTATTTCATAGCGACGCAATTTCTGTGTTATTTCGTCAATGTGAGGGAGCGAGGGATGCAGTAAAGAAGGAATAGTGCATAGGAAAGGAGATACTCGTATCGCAAAAGAAAATCTTGTCGTTTCCAATGAAACGTTACCCGATTTAGAAGGAGAAGTCGTTGAAGACATTGTATTATATAGCGATGCAATTTCTG
The DNA here is from genome assembly GCF_023864345.2 of Schistocerca serialis cubense. Classification (NCBI taxonomy): domain Eukaryota; kingdom Metazoa; phylum Arthropoda; class Insecta; order Orthoptera; family Acrididae; genus Schistocerca; species Schistocerca serialis. The sequence goes on from NC_064638.1 coordinate 52,715,510, forward strand.
TGATAATTCGTCAATGTGAGGGAGCCAGGGATGCAGTAAAGAAGGAATAGTGGTCGGAAAGGAGATACTCCTATCCCAAAATATAATCCTGTCGTTTCAATAGAATCGTTACTCGATTTAGGAGGAGAAGTCATAGAACCCATAGTATTTCTTAGCGACGCAATTTCTGCGTTAATTCGTGAATGTGAGGGAGCGAGAGATGCAGTAAAGAAGGAAACGTGCATCGGAAATGAGATATTCGTATCCCAAAAGAAAATGCTGTCGTTTCCATAGAATCGTTACTCGATTTAGAAGGAGAAGTAATACAACACAAACTATTTTATAGCGACGCAATTTCTGTGTTTATTCGTCAATGTGTGGGAGCGAGGGATGCAGTAATGAACTAATAGTGCAGGGGAAATGAGATACTCGTATCCGAAAGAAAATTCTGTCGTTTCAATAGAAACGTTACTCGGTTTAGAAGGAGAAGTCATAGAACACATTGTATTTCACAGCGACGCAGTTTCTGTGCTTATTCTTCAATGTGAGGGGGCGAGGGATGCGGTAAAGACGGAATAGTGCATCGGAAAGGAGATACTCGTATCCCAAAAGAAAATCCTGTCGTTTCAATAGAAACGTTACATGATTTAGAAGGAGAAGTCATAGAACCCACAGTATTTCATAGCGACGCAATATCTGTGTTATTTGGTCAATGTGAGGGAGCGAATGATGCAGTAAAGATGGAATAGTGCATCGGAAAGGAGATACTCGTATCCCAAAAGAAAATCCTGTCGTTTCAATAGAAACGTTACACGATTTAGAAGGAGAAGTCATAGAACCCACAGTATTTCATAGCGACGCAATATCTGTGTTTTTTGGTCATTGTGAGGGATCGAATGATGCAGTAAAGACGGAATAGTGCATCGGAAAGGAGATACGCGTATCCCAAAAGAAAATACTGTCGTGTTCATAGAAACGTTACTCGTTTTGATAGGAGAAGTCATAGAACCCAAATTATCTCACAGCGACGCAATTTCTGCTCTTATTCGTCAATTTGAGGGAGCGAGGGATGCAGTAAAGAACTAATAGTGCATCGGAAAGGAGATACTCATATCCCAAAAGAAAATCCTATCGTTTCCATAGATCCGTTACTCGATTTAGAAGGATAAGTCATGGAACCCATAGTATTTCATAGCCACGCAATTTGTGTGTTATTTCGTCAATGTGAGGGAGCGAGGGATGCAGTAAAGACGGAATAGTGCATCGGAAAGGAGATACCCGTATCCCAAAACAAAATCCTATAGTTTCCATAGAAACGTGACGCGATTTAGAAGGAGACGTTATAGAACCTATAGTATTTCATAGCGACTCACTTTCTGTGCTTATTCGTCAATGTGAGCGAGCGAGGGATGCAGCAAAGAACTAATAGTGCATCGGAAAGGAGATACTCGTATCATAAAAGAAAATTCTGTTGTTTCCATAGAAACGTTACTCGATTTGGAAAAAGAAGTAATGGAACCCATAGTATTTCATAGCGACGCATCTTCTGTGTTAATTCGTCAATGTGATTGAGCGAGAGATGCAGTAAAGAGGGAATAGTACATCGGAAAGGAGATACTCGTATCCCAAAAGAAAATCTGTCGTTTCAATAGAAACGTTACTCGATTTAGAAGGAGAAGTCATAGAACCCATAGTATTTCATAGCGACGCAATATCAGTGTTAATTCGTCAATGTCAGGGAGCGAGGGATGCAGTAAAGAAGGAATAGTGCATCCGAAAGGAGATACTCGTATACCAAAAGAAAATCCTTTCGTTTCCATTGAAACGTTAGTCGATTTAAAAGGATGAGTCATAGAACCCACAGTATTTCATAGCGACGCAATCTCTGTGTTATTCGCCAATGTGAGGGAGCGAGGGATGCAGTAATGAACTAATAGTGCAACGGAAAGGAGATACTCGTATCCCGAAAGATAATCTTGTCGTTTCCATAGATATATGACTCGATTAAGAAGGAGAATTCAAGGAACCCATAGTATTTCGTAGCGACGCAATTTCTGTGTTAATTCGTCAATGTGAGGGAACGAGGGATGCAGTAAAGACGGAATAGTGCATGGGAAAGAAGATACTCGTATCCCAAAAGAAAATCCTGTCGTTTCCATAGAAACGTTACTCGATTTGAAAGGAAAAGTTATAGAACACATAGTATTTCACAGCGACGCCATTTCTGTGCTTATTCTTCAATGCGAGGGAGCGAGGGATGCTGTAAAGAACTAATAGTGCATCGGAAAGGAGATACTCGTATCCCAAAAGAAAACCCTGTCGTTTCCATAGAAACGTTACTCGACTTAGAAGGAGATGTCATGGAACCCATAGTATTTCATAGCGACTCAATATCTGCGTTATTTGGTCAATGTGAGGGAGCGAGGAATGCAGTAAAGACGGAATAGTGCATCGGAAAGGAGATACTCTCATCCCAAAATAAAATGTTGTCGTTCCAATAGAAACGTTACTCGATTTAGAAGGTGAAGTCATAGAACCCATAGTATTTTATAGCGACGCAATTTCCGCGTCAATTCGCCAATGTGAGGGAGCGAAGGATGCAGTGCAGAAGGCATAGTGCATCGGAAAGGAGGTAGTCGTATCCCAAAAGAAAATGTTGTCGTTTCCACAGAAACGTTACTCGATTTAGAAGGAGATATCATAGAACCCATAGTATTATACAGCGACGCAATTTCTGCGCTTATTCGTCAATCTGAGGGACCGAGGGATGCAGTGAAGAACTAATAGTGCATCAGAAAGGAGATACTCGTATCCCAAAATAAAATCCTGTCGTTTCCATAGAAACGTTACTCGATTTAGAAGGAGAAGTCATGGAACCCATAGTATTTAATAGCCACGCAATTTCTGTGTTAAATCGCCAATGTGAGGGAGCGAGGGATGCAGTAAAGACGGAATAGTGCATCGGAAAGGAGATACTCGTATCCCAAAAGAAAATCCTGTCGTCTCAATATTAACGTTACTCGATTTAGAAGGAGAAGTCATAGAACACATAGTATTTCATAGCGACGCAATTTCTGTGTTAATTCGCTAATGTGAGGAAGCGAGGGATGCAGTACATAAGGATTAGTGCATCGGATGGGAGTTAGTCGAATCCCAAAAGAAAATCCCGTCGTTTCCTTAGAAACGTTACTCGGTTTAGAAGGAGAATTCATAGAACCCATAGTATTTCATAGCGACGCAATCTCTGTGTTAATTCGTCAATGTCAGGGAGCGGGGGATACAGTAAGGAACTAATAGTGCATCGGATAGGAGATTCTCGCATCATAAAAGAAAATCCTGTCGTTTCCATAGAAACGTTGCTCGATTTAGAAGGAGAAGTCGTGGAACCCATAGTATTTCATAGCGACACAATATCTGTGTTAATTCGTCAATGTGATTGGCGACGGATGCAGTAAAGAGGGAATAGTGCATCGGAAAGGAGATACTCGTATCCCAAAAGAAATTCCTGCCGTTTCCATAGAAACGTTACTCGATTTTGAAGAAGGAGTAATAGAACGCATTGTATTTCAAAGCGACGCTATATCTGTGTTAATTCGACAATGTGAGGGAGCGAGGGATGCAGTAAAGAAGGAATCGTGCATCGGAAAGGAGATACTCGTATCCCAAAATATAATCCTGTCGTTTCAATAGAAACGTTACTCGATTTAGGGGGAGAAGTCATAGAACCCACAGTATTTCTTAGCGACGCAATTTCCGCGTTAATTCGTGAATGTGAGGGAGCGAGAGATGCAGTAAAGAAGGAATCGTGCATCGGAAATGAGATATTCGTATTCCAAAAGCAAATGCTGTCGTTTCCAAAGAATCGTTACTCGATTTAGAAGGAGAAGTTATAGAACCCATCCTATTTTATAGCGACGCAATTTCTGTGTTTATTCGTCAATGTGTGGGAGCGAGGGATGCAGTAATGAACTAATAGTGCAGGGGAAATGAGATACTCGTACCCCAAAAGAAAATTCTGTCGTTTCAATAGAATCGTTACTCGGTTTAGAAGGAGAAGTCATAGAACCCATAGTATTTGATAGCCACGCAATTTCTGTGTTAATTCGTGAATGTGAGGGATCGAGGGATGCAGTAAAGATGGAATAGTGCATCGGAAAGGAGATACTCGTATCCCAAAAGAAAATCCTGTCGTTTCCCTAGAAACGTTACTCGATTTGATAGGAGAAGTAATAGAACCCATTGTATTTCACAGCGACGCAATTTCTATGCTTATTCTTCAATGTGAGGGAGCGAGGGATGCAGTAAAGACGGAATAGTGCATCGGAAAGGAGATACTCGTATCCCAAAAGAAAATCCTGTCGTTTCAATAGAAACGTTACACGATTTAGAAGGAGAAGTCATAGAACCCACAGTATTTCATAGCGACGCAATATCTGTGTTATTTGGTCAATGTGAGGGAGCGAATGATGCAGTAAAGATGGAATAGTGCATCGGAAAGGAGATACTCGTATCCCAAAAGAAAATCCTGTCGTTTCAATGGAAACGTTACACGATTTAGAAGGAGAAGTCATAGAAAACACAGTATTTCATAGCGACGCAATATCTGTGTTTTTTGGTCATTGTGAGGGATCGAATGATGCAGTAAAGACGGAATAGTGCATCGGAAAGGAGATACTCGTATCACAAAAGAAAATACTGTCGTGTCCATAGAAAAGTTACTCGTTTTGATAGGAGAAGTCATAGAAACCAAATTATCTCACAGCGACGCAATTTCTGTTCTTATTCGTCAATTTGAGGGAGCGAAGGATGCAGTAAAGAACTAATAATTCATCGGAAAGGAGATTTTCGTACCCCCAAAAGAAAATCCTCTCGTTTCCATAGATACGTTACTCGATTTAGAAGGATAAGTCATGGAACCCATAGTATTTCATAGCGACGCAATTTGTGTGTTATTTCGTTAATGTGAGGGAGCGAGGGATGCAGTAAAGACGGAATAGTGCATCGGAAAGGAGATACTTGTATCCCAAAACAAAATCCTGTCGTTTCCATAGAAACGTTACGCGATTTAGAAGGAAACGTAATAGAACCTATAGTATATCATAGCGACGCATTTTCTGTGCTTATTCGTCAATGTGAGTGAGCGAGGGATGCAGTAAAGAACTAATAGTGCATCGGAAAGGAGATACTCGTATCCCAAAATAAAATCCTTTCGTTTCCATTGAAACGTTAGTCGATTTAAAAGGATGAGTCATAGAACCCACAGTATTTCATAGCAACTCAATATCTGTGTTATTTGGCAATGTGAGGGAGCGAGGAATGCAGTAAAGTCGGAATAGTGCATCGGAAAGGAGATACTCTCATCATAAAAGAAAATTCTGTCGTTCCAATAGAAAAGTTACTCCATTTAGAAGGAGAAGTCATAGAACCCATAGTATTTCATAGCGACGCAATTTCCGCGTTAATTCGCCAATGTGAGGGAGCGAAGGATGCAGTGCAGAAGGCATAGTGCACCGGAAAGGAGGTAGTCGTATCCCAAAAGAAAATCTTGTCGTTTCCATACCCAAAAGGTAATCCAGTCGTTTCCATAGAAACGTTACTAGATTTGAAAGGAGAAGCTATAGAACCCATAGTATCTCACAGCGACGCAATTTCTGCGCTTATTCGTCAATGTGAGGGACCGAGGGATGCAGTAAAGAACTAATAGTGCATCGGAAAGGAGATACTCGTATCCCAAAAGAAAACCCTGTCGTTTCCATAGAAACGTTACTCGACTTTGAAGGAGATGTCATGGAACCCATAGTATTTCATAGCAACTCAATATCTGTGTTATTTGGTCAATGTGAGGGAGCGAGGAATGCAGTAAAGACGGAATAGTGCATCGGAAAGGAGATACTCTCATCCCAAAAGAAAATGATGTCGTTCCAATAGAAACGTTACTCCATTTAGAAGGAGAAGTCATAGAACCCATAGTATTTCATAGCGACGCAATTTCCGCGTTAATTCGCTAATGTGAGGGAGCGAAGGTTGCAGTGCAGAAGGCATAGTGCACCGGAAAGGAGGTAGTCGTATCCCAAAAGAAAATTCTGTCGTCTCAATATAAACGTTTCTCGATTTAGAAGGAGAAGTCATAGAACACATAGTATTTCACAGGGACGCAATTTCTGTGTTAATTCGCTAATGTGAGGAAGCGAGGGATGCAATACAGAATGATTAGTGCATCTGATGGGACTTAGTCGAATCCCAAAAGAAAATCCCGTTGTTTCCTTAGAAACGTTACTCGAATTAGAAGGAGAATTCATAGAACCCATAGTATTTCATAGCGACGCAATCTCTGTGTTAATTCGTCAATGTCAGGGAGCGGGGGATACAGTAAGGAACTAATAGTGCATCGGATAGGAGATACTCGCATCATAAAAGAAAATCCTGTCGTTTCCATAGAAACATTACTCGATTTAGAAGGAGAAGTCGTGGAACCCATAGTATTTCATAGCGACACAATATCTGTGTTAATTCGTCAATGTGATTGAGCGACGGATGCAGTAAAGCGGGAATAGTGCATCGGAAAGGAGATACTCGTATCCCAAAAGAAATTCCTGTCGTTTCCCTAGAAACGTTACTCGATTTTGAAGGGGGAGTAATAGAACGCATTGTATTTCAAAGCGACGCAATATCTGTGTTAATTCGACAATGTGAGGGAGCGAGGGATGCAGTAAAGAAGGAATAGCGCATCGGAAAGGAGATACTCGTATACCAGAAGAAAATCCTGTCGTTTCCATAGAAACGTTATTCGATTTAGAAGTAGAAGTCATAGAATCAATAGTATTTCATTGCCACGCAATTTCTGTGTTAATTCGTCAATGTGAGGGAGTGAGGGATGCAGTGAAGAAGGGATAGTGCATCGGAAAAGAGATACTCGTATCCCAAAAAAAATCCTGTCATTTCAATAGAAACGTTACTCGATTTAGAAGGAGAAGTCATAGAACCCATAGTACCTCATAGCGACACAATATCTGTGTTAATTCGTCAATGTGAGGGAGTGGGGGATGCAGTAAAGAAGGAGGAGTGCATCGGAAAGGAGATACTCGTATCCCAAAAGAAAATCCTGTCGTTTCCATAGAAACGTTACTCGATTCGGAAGGAGAAGTCATAGAAGCCATAGTATTTCATAGCGACGCAATTTCTGTGTTAATTCGTCAATGTGAGGGAGCGAGAGACGTAGTAAAGAAGGAATAGCGCATCGGAAAGGACATACACGTATCCCAAAAGAAAATCCTGTCGCTTACATAGAAACGTTACTCGATTTAGAGGGTGAAGTCATAGAACACATAGTATATCATAGCGAGCCAATTTCCGCGTTAGTTCGTCAATGTGATTGACCGAGGGATGCAGTAAAGAGGGAATAGTGCATCGGAAAGGAGATACTCGTATCCCAATAGAAATTCCTGTCGTTTCCATATAAACGTTACTCGATTTTGAAGGGGGAGTAATAGAACGCATTGTATTTCAAAGCGACGCAATATCTGTGTTAATTCGTCAATGTGCGGGAGCGAGGGATGCAGTACAGAGGGGATAGTGCATCGGAAAGGTGATACTCGTATCCCAAAAGAAAATCCTGTCGTTTCGATAGAAACATTACTCGATTTAGGAGGGGAAGCCATATATCCCATAGTCTTTCATAGCCACGCAATTTTGTGTGTTAATTCGCCAATGTGAGGGAGCGAGGGATGCAGTACAGAAGGAATAGTGCATCGGAAAGGATATAGTCGTATCCCAAAAGCCAAACCTGTCGTTTCCATAGCAACGTTACTCGATTTAGACGGAGAAGTCATAGAACCCATAGCATTTCATAGCGACGCAATACCTGTGTTAATTCGTCAATGTGAGGGAGCGAGGGATGCAGTAAAGAAGGAACAGCGCATCGGAAAGGAGATGCTCGTATACCAGGAGAAAATCCTGTCGTTTCCATAGAAACGTTACTCGATTCAAAAGGACAAGTCATAGAATCAATAGTATTTCATTGCCACGCATATTCTGTGTTAATTCGTCAATGTGAGGGAGCGAGGGATGCAGTGAAGTAGGGGTAGTGCATCGGAAAGGAGATACTCGTATCCTAAAACAAAATCCTGTCATTTCAATAGAAACGTTACTCGATTTAGAAGGAGAAGTCATAGAACCCAGAGTATTTCATAGCGACGCAATTTCTGCGTTACTTCGTCAATGTGAAGGAGCGAGGGATGCAGTAGAGAGGGAATATTGGATTGGAAAGGAGATACTCGTATCCCAATAGATATTCCTGCCGTTTCCACAGAAACGATACTCGTTTTAGAAAGAGAAGTCATAGAACCCATAGTATTTCATAGCGACGCAATTTCCGCGTTAATTCGTCAATGTGAGAGAGCGAGGGATGCAGTAAAGAGGGAATAGTGCATCGGAAAGGAGATTCTCGTATCCCAAAAGAAAATCCTGTGGTTTCAATAGAAAAGTTACTCGATTTTGAAGGGGAAGTCATAGAACGCATTGTATTTCAAAGCGATGCAATTTCCGCGTTAATTCGTCAATGTGAAAGAGCGAGGATTGCAGTAAAGAGGGAATAGTGCTTCGGAAAGGAGATACTCGTATCCCAAAAGAAAATCCTGGGGTTTCAATAGAAACGTTACTCGATTTTGAAGGGGGAGTCATAGAACGCATTGTATTTCAAAGCGAGACAATATCAGTGTTAAATCGTCAATGTGAGGGAGCGAGGGATAAAGTACAGATAGAATAGTGCATGGGAAAAGAGATACTCGTATGCCAGAAGAAATTCCTGTCGTTACCATAGAAACGTTACTCGATTTAGAAGGAGAAGTCGTAGAACCCATAGTATATCATAGCCACGCAATTTCAGTGCTAATTCATCAATGTGAAAGTGCGAGGGATGCAGTAAAGAAGGAATAGTTCATCCCAAAAGAAAATCCTGTCGTTTCCACAGAAACGTTACTCGACTTTGAAGGAGAACTCATAGAACCCATAGTATTTCATAGCGAGCCAATTTCCGCGTTAATTCGTCAATGTGATTGATCGAGGGATGCAGTAAAGAGGGAATAGTGCATCGAAAAGGAGATACTCGTATCCCAAAAGAAATTTCTGTCGTTTCCATAGAAACGTTACTCGATTTTGAAGGGGGGGTAATAGAACGCATTGTATTTCAAAGCGACGCAATATCTGTGTTAATTCGTCAATGTGCGGGAGCGAGGGATGCAGTACCGAGGGCATAGTGCATCGGAAAGGTGATACTCGTATCCCAAAAGAAAATCCTGTCGTTTCAATAGAAACATTACTCGATTTAGGAGGGGAAGCCATATATCCCATAGTCTTTAATAGCCACGCAATTTCTGTGTTAATTCGCCAATGTGAGGGAGCGAGGGATGCAGTACAGAAGAAATAGTGCATCGGAAAGGAGATAGTCGTATCCCAAAAGCAAAACCTGTCGTTTCCATAGAAACGTTACTCGAATTAGAAGGAGAAGTCATAGAACCCATAGCATTTCATAGCGACGCAATACCTGTGTTAATTCGTCAATGTGAGGGAGCGAGGGATGCAGTAAAGAAGGAATAGCGCATCGGAAAGGAGATGCTCGTATACCAGGAGAAAATCCAGTCGTTTCCATAGAAACGTTACTCGATTCAAAAGGAGAAGTCATAGAATCAATAGTATTTCATTGCCACGCAATTTCTGTGTTAATTCGTCAATGTGAGGGAGCGAGGGATGCAGTGAAGAAGGGATAGTGCATCGGAAAGGAGATACTCGTATCCCAAAACAAAATCCTGTCATTTCAATAGAAACGTTACTCGATTTAGAAGGAGAAGTCATAGAACCCAGAGTATTTCATAGCGACGCAATTTCTGCGTTACTTCGTCAATGTGAAGGAGCGAGGGATGCAGTAGAGAGGGAATATTTGATCGGAAAGGAGATACTCGTAACCCAATAGATATTCCTGCCGTATCCACAGAAACGATACTCGTTTTGGAAAGAGAAGTCATAGAACCCATAGTATTTCATAGCGACGCAATTTCCGCGTTAATTCGTCAATGTGAGATAGCGAGGGATGCAGTAAAGAGGGAATAGTGCATCGGAAAGGAGATACTTTTATCCCAAAAGAAAATCCTGTGGTTTCAATAGAAACGTTACTCGATTTTGAAGGGGGAGTCATAGAACGCATTGTATTTCAAAGCGACGCAATATCAGTGTTAAATCGTCAATGTGAGGGAGCGAGGGATAAAGTACAGATAGAATAGAGCATGGGAAAAGAGATACTCGTATGCCAGAAGAAATTCCTGTTGTTACCATAGAAACGTTACTCGATTTAGAAGGAGAAGTCGTAGATCCCATAGTATATCATAACCACGCAATTTCAGTGCTAATTCATCAATGTGAAAGTGCGAGGGATGCAGTAAAGAAGGAATAGTTCATCGGAAAGGAGATACTCGTATCCCAAAAGAAAATCCTGTCGTTTCCATAGAAACGTTACTCGATTTAGAAGGAGAACTCATAGAACCCGTAGTATTTCATAGCGACGCAATTTCTGCGATAATTCGTCAAAGTGAGGGAGCGAGGGATGAAGTAAAGAAGGAAGAGTGCATCGGAAAGGAGATACTCGTATCCCAAAAGAAAATCCTGTCGTTTCCATAGAAACATTACTCGATAGAGAAGGAGAAGTCATAGAACCCATAGTATTTCATAGAGATGCAATTTCATTGATAATTCGCCAATGTGAGGGAGCGAGGGAGCAGTACAGAAGGAATAGTGCATCGGAAAGGATTTAGTCGTATCTCAAAAGAAAATCCTGTCGTTTCTATAGAAACGTTACTCGACTTAGAAAGCGAAGTCATAGAACACAAAGTATTGCATAGCGTCGCTATTACTGTGTTAATTCGTCAATGTGAGGGAGCCAAGGAAGCAGTAAAGAAGGAAAAGTGCATCGGAAAGGAGATACTCGTGTCCCAAAAGAAATTCCTCTCGTTTCCATAGAAACGTTACTCGATTTTGAAGGGGGAGTAATAGAACGCATTGTATTACAAAGCGACGCAATATCTGTGTTAATTCGTCAATGTGCGGGAGCGAGGGATGGAGTGAAGAAGGGATAGTGCATCGGAAAGGAGATACTCGTATCCCAAAAGAAAATCCTGTCATTTCAATAGAAACGTTAATCGATTTAGAAGGAGAAGTCATAGAACAAAGAGTATTTCATAGCGACGCAATTACCGCGTTAATTCGTCAATGTGGGAGAGCGAGGGATGCAGTAAAGAGGGAATAGTGCATCGGAAAGGAGATACTCGTATCCCAAAAGAAAATTCTGTCGTTTCCATAGAAACGTTACTCGATTTAGATGGAGAAGTCATAGAACCCATAGTATTCCATAGCGACGCAATATCGGTGTTAATTCGTCAATGTCAGGGAGCGAGGGATGCAGTAAAGAAGGAATAGCGCATCGGAAACGAGATACTCGTATACCAGAAGAAAATCCTTTCGTTTCCATAGAAACGTTACTCGATTTAGATGTAGAAGTCATAGAATCAATAGTATTTCATTGCCACGCAATTTCTGTGTTAATTCGTCAATGTGAGGGAGTGAGGGATGCAGTGAAGAAGGGACAGTGCATCGGAAAAGAGATACTCGTATCCCAAAACAAAATCCTGTCATTTCAATAGAAACGTTACTCGATTTAGAAGGAGAAGTCATAGAACTGAGAGTATTTCATAGCGACGCAATTTCTGCGTTACTTCGTCAATGTGAAGGAGCGAGGGATGCAGTAGAGAGGGAATATTGGATTGGAAAGGAGATACTCGTATCCCAATAGATATTCCTGCCGTTTCCACAGAAACGATACTCGTTGTAGAAAGAGAAGTCATAGAACCCATAGTATTTCATAGCGTCGCAATTTCCGCGTTAATTCGTCAATGTGAGAGAGCGAGGGATGCAGTAAAGAGGGAATAGTGCATCGGAAAGGAGATACTCGTATCCCAAAAGAAAATCCTGTGGTTTCAATAGAAAAGTTACTCGATTTTGAAGGGGAAGTCATAGAACGCATTGTATTTCAAAGCGATACAATTTCCGCGTTAATTCGTCAATGTGAAAGAGCGAGGATTGCAGTAAAGAGGGAATAGTGCTTCGGAAAGGAGATACTCGTATCCCAAAAGAAAATCCTGTGGTTTCAATAGAAACGTTACTCGATTTTGAAGGGGGAGTCATAGAACGCATTGTATTTCAAAGCGAGACAATATCAGTGTTAAATCGTCAATGTGAGGGAGCGAGGGATAAAGTACAGATAGAATAGTGCATGGGAAAAGAGATACTCGTATGCCACAAGAAATTCCTGTCGTTACCATAGAAACGTTACTCGATTTAGAAGGAGAAGTCGTAGAACCCATAGTATATCATAGCCACGCAATTTCAGTGCTAATTCATCAATGTGAAAGTGCGAGGGATGCAGTAAAGAAGGAATAGTTCATCCCAAAAGAAAATCCTGTCGTTTCCACAGAAACGTTACTCGACTTTGAAGGAGAACTCATAGAACCCATAGTATTTCATAGCGACGCAATATCGGTGTTAATTCGTCATTGTGAGGGAGCGAGGGATGCAGTAAAGAAGGAATAGCGCATCGGAAAGGAGATACTCGTATACCAGAAGAAAATCCTGTCGTTTCCATAGAAACGTTACTCGATTTAGAAGTAGAAGTCATAGAATCAATAGTATTTCATTGCCACGCAATTTCTGTGTTAATTCGTCAACGTGAGGGAGTGAGGGATGCAGTGAAGAAGGGATAGTGCATCGGAAAAGAGATACTCGTATCCCAAAAAAAAATCCTGTCATTTCAATACAAACGTTACTCGATTTAGAAGGAGAAGTCATAGAATCCATAGTACCTCATAGCGACACAATATCTGTGTTAATTCGTCAATGTGAGGGAGGGGTGATGTAGTAAAGAAGGAGGAGTGCATCGGAAAGGAGATACTCGCATCCCAAAAGAAAATCCTGTCGTTTCCATAGAAACGTTACTCGATGTAGAGGGAGAAGTCATAGAACCCATAGTATATCACAGCGAGCCAATTTCCGCGTTAATTCGTCAATGTGATTGATCGAGGGATGCAGTAAAGAGGGAATAGTGCATCGGAAAGGAGATACTCGTATCCCAAAAGAAATTTCTGTCTTTTCCATAGAAACGTTACTCGATTTTGAAGGGGGAGTAATAGAACGCATTGTATTTCAAAGCGACGCAATATCTGTGTTAATTCGTCAATGTGCGGGAGCGAGGGATGCAGTACCGAGGGCATAGTGCATCGGAAAGGTGATACTCGTATCCCAAAAGAAAATCCTGTCGTTTCAATAGAAACATTACTCGATTTAGGAGGGGAAGCCATATATCCCATAGTCTTTCATAGCCACGCAATTTCTGTATTAATTCGCCAATGTGAGGGAGCGAGGGATGCAGTACAGAAGAAATAGTGCATCGGAAAGGAGATAGTCGTATCCCAAAAGCAAAACCTGTCGTTTCCATAGAAACGTTACTCGAATTAGAAGGAGAAGTCATAGAACCCATAGCATTTCATAGCGACGCAATACCTGTGTTAATTCGTCAATGTGAGGGAGCGAGGGATGCAGTAAAGAAGGAATAGCGCATCGGAAAGGAGATGCTCGTATACCAGGAGAAAATCCCGTCGTTTCCATAGAAACGTTACTCGATTCAAAAGGAGAAGTCATAGAATCAATAGTATTTCATTGCCACGCAATTTCTGTGTTAATTCGTCAATGTGAGGGAGCGAGGGATGCAGTGAAGAAGGGATAGTGCATCGGAAAGGAGATACTCGTATCCCAAAACAAAATCCTGTCATTTCAATAGAAACGTTACTCGATTTAGAAGGAGAAGTCATAGAACCCAGAGTATTTCATAGCGACGCAATTTCTGCGTTACTTCGTCAATGTGAAGGAGCGAGGGATGCAGTAGAGAGGGAATATTTGATCGGAAAGGAGATACTCGTAACCCAATAGATATTCCTGCCGTTTCAATAGAAACGTTACTCGATTTTGAAGGGGGAGTCATAGAACGCATTGTATTTCAAAGCGACGCAATATCAGTGTTAAATCGTCAATGTGAGGGAGCGAGGGATAAAGTACAGATAGAATAGAGCATGGGAAAAGAGATACTCGTATGCCAGAAGAAATTCCTGTTGTTACCATAGAAACGTTACTCGATTTAGAAGGAGAAGTTGTAGATCCCATAGTATATCATAACCACGCAATTTCAGTGCTAATTCATCAATGTGAAAGTGCGAGGGATGCAGTAAAGAAGGAATAGTTCATCGGAAAGGAGATACTCGTATCCCAAAAGAAAATCCTGTCGTTTCCATAGAAACGTTACTCGATTTAGAAGGAGAACTCATAGAACCCGTAGTACTTCATAGCGACGCAATTTCTGCGATAATTCGTCAAAGTGAGGGAGCGAGGGATGAAGTAAAGAAGGAAGAGTGCATCGGAAAGGAGATACTCGTATCCCAAAAGAAAATCCTGTCGTTTCCATAGAAACGTTACTCGATAGAGAAGGAGAAGTCATAGAACCCATAGTATTTCATAGAGACGCAATTTCATTGATAATTCGCCAATGTGAGGGAGCGAGGGAGCAGTACAGAAGGAATAGTGCATCGGAAAGGATTTAGTCGTATCTCAAAAGAAAATCCTGTCGTTTCTATAGAAACGTTACTCGACGTAGAAAGCGAAGTCATAGAACACATAGTATTGCATAGCGTCGCTATTACTGTGTTAATTCGTCAATGTGAGGGAGCCAAGGAAGCAGTAAAGAAGGAAAAGTGCATCGGAAAGGAGATACTCGTGTCCCAAAAGATATTCCTGTCGTTTCCATAGAAACGTTACTCGATTTTGAAGGGGGAGTAATAGAACGCATTGTATTACAAAGCGACGCAATATCTGTGTTAATTCGTCAATGTGCGGGAGCGAGGGATGGAGTGAAGAAGGGATAGTGCATCGGAAAGGAGATACTCGTATCCCAAAAGAAAATCCTGTCATTTCAATAGAAACGTTAATCGATTTAGAAGGAGAAGTCATAGAACAAAGAGTATTTCATAGCGACGCAATTACCGCGTTAATTCGTCAATGTGAGAGAGCAAGGGATGCAGTAAAGAGGGAATAGTGCATCGGAAAGGAGATACTCGCATCCCAAAAGATAATCCTGTGGTTTCAATAGAAACGTTACTCGATTTTGAAGGGGGAGTCATAGAACGCATTGTATTTTAATGCGATACAATTTCCGCGTTAATTCGTCAATGTGAAAGAGCGAGGAATACAGTAAAGAGGGAATAGTGCTTCGCAAAGGAGATACTCGTATCCCAAAAGAAAATCCTGTGGTTTCAATAGAAACGTTACTCGATTTTGAAGGGGGAGTCATAGAACGCATTGTATTTCAAAGCGACGCAATATCAGTGTTAAATCGTCAACGTGAGGGAGCGAGGACCAAAGTACAGATAGAATAGTGCATGGGAAAGGAGATACTCGTATGCCAGAAGAAATTCCTGTCGTTACCATAGAAACGTTACTCGATTTAGAAGGAGAAGTCATAGAACCCATAGTATATCATAGCCACGCAATTTCAGTGCTAATTCATCAATGTGAAAGTGCGAGGGATGCAGTAAAGAAGGAATAGTTCATCGGAAAGGAGATACTCGTATCCCAAAAGAAAATCCTGTCGTTTCCATAGAAACGTTACTCGATTTAGAAGGAGAACTCATAGAACCCGTAGTATTTCATAGCGACGCAATTTCTGCGATAATTCGTCAATGTGAGGGAGCGAGGGATGAAGTAAAGAAGGAATAGTGCATCGGAAAGGAGATAGTCGTATCCGAAAACAAAATCGTGTCGTTTCCATAGAATCGTTATTTGATTTAGAAGGAGAAGTTATAGAACCTATAGTATTTCATAGCGACGCAATTTCTGTGCTTATTCGTCAATGTGAGGGAGCGAGGGATGCAGGAAAGAGGGAATAGTGCATCGGAAAGGAGATACTCGTATCCCAAAAGAAAATTCTGTCGTTTCCATAGAAACGTTACTCGATTTAGATGGAGAAGTCATAGAACCCATAGTATTTCATAGCGACGCAATTTCTGTGTTAATTCGTCAATGTGAGGGAGCGAGGGACGTAGTAAAGAAGGAATAGTGCATCGGAAAGGAAATACACGTATCCCAAAAGAAAATCCTGTCGCTTACATAGAAACGTTACTCGATTTAGAGGGAGAAGTCATAGAACCCATAGTATATCATAGCGAGCCAATTTCCGCGTTAGTTCCTCTATGTGATTGACCGAGGGATGCTGTAAAGAGGAAATAGTGCATAGGAAATGAGATATTCGTATCCCAAAAGCAAAACCTGTCGTTTCCATAGAAACGTTACTCGATTTAGAAGGAGAAGTCATAGAACCAATAGTATTTCATAGCGACGCAATACCTATGTTAATTCGTCAATGTGAGGGAGCGGGGGATGCAGTAAAGAAGGAATAGCGCATCGGAAAGTAGATGCTCGTATACCAGGAGATAATCCTGTCGTTTACATAGAAACGTTACTCGATTCAAAAGGAGAAGTCATAGAATCAATAGTATTTCATTGCCACGCAATTTCTGTGTTAATTCGTCAATGTGAGGGAGCGAGGGATGCAGTGAAGAAGGAATAGTGCAACGGAAAGGAGATACTCGTATGCCAAAAGAAAATCCTGTCATTTCAATAGATACGTTAGTCGATTTAGAAGGAGAAGTCATAGAACACTTAGTATTTAATAGCGACGCAATTTCATTGTTAATTCGCCAATGTGAGGGAGCGAGGGATGCAGTACAGAAGGAATAGTGCATCGGAAAGGATATAGTCGTATCTCAAAAGAAAATCCTGTCGTTTCTATAGAAACGTTACTCGATGTAGAAAGAGAAGTCATAGAACACATAGTATTCCATAGCGTCGCTATTACTGTGTTAATTCGTCAATGTGAGGGAGCCAAGGTAGCAGTAAAGAAGGAAAAGTGCATCTGAAAGGAGATGCTCGTATCCCAAAAGAAAATCCTTTCGTTTCAATAGAAACGTTACTCAAATTAGAAGGGGAAGTCATAGAACGCATTGTATTTCAAAGCGACGCAATATCTGTGTTAATTCGTCAATGTGAGGGAGCGAGGGATGCAATACAGAAGGAATAGTGCATCGCAAAGGAGATACTCGTATACCAGAAGAAAATCCTCTCGTTTCCATAGAAACGTTACTCGATTTAGAAGGAGAAGTCATAGAACCCTTAGTATTTCACTGCCACGCAATTTCTGTGTTAATTCGTCAATGTGAGGAAGCGAGGGATGCAGTACAGAAGGAATACTGCATCGGAAAGGAGATAGTTGTATCCCAAAAAAAAATCCCGTTGTTTCCTTAGAAACGTTACTCGATTTAGAAGGAGAAGTCATAGAACCAATAGTATTTCATTGCGACGCAATTTCTGTGTTAATTCGCCAATGTGAGGAAGCGAGGGATGCAGTACAGAAGGAATAGTGCATCGGAAAGGAGATAGTTGTATCCCAAAAAAAAATCCCGTTGTTTCCTTAGAAACGTTACTCGATTTAGAAGGAGAAGTCATAGAACCCATAGTATTTCAAGGCGACGCAATTTCTATGCTTATTCGTCAGTGTGAGGGAGCGGGGGATGCTGTAAGGAACTAATAGTGCATCGGAAAGGAGATACTCGCATCATAAAAGAAAATCCTGTCGTTTCTATAGAAACGTTACTTGATTTAGAGGGAGAAGTCATAGAACCCATGGTAATTCATAGCGACGCAATTTCCGCGTTAATTCGTTAATGTGAGAGAGCGAGGGATGCAGTAAAGAGGGAATAGTGCATCGGAAAGGAGATACTCGTATCCCAAAAGAAAATCCTGTGGTTTCAATAGAAACGTTACTCGATTTTGAAGGGGGAGTCATAGAACGCATTGTATTTCAAAGCTACGCAATATCAGTGTTAATTCATCAATGTGAGGGAGCGAGGGATTAAGTACCGAAGGAATAGTGCATCGGATAGGAAATACTCGTGTACCAGAAGAAAATCCTGTCGTTACCATAGAAACGTTACTCGATTTAGAAGGAGAAGTCATAGAGCCCATAGTATTTCATAGCCACGCAATTTCAGTGCTAATTCGTCAATCTGAAAGTGAGAGGGATGCAGTAAAGAAGGAATAGTTCATCGGAAAGGAGATACTCGTATCCCAAAAGAAAATCCCGACGTTTCATTAGAAACTTTACTCGATTTAGAAGGAGAACTCATAGAACCCGTAGTATTTCATAGCGACGCAATTTCTGCGATAATTCGTCAATGTGAGGGAGCGAAGGATGAAGTAAAGAAGGAATAGTGCATCGGAAAGGAGATAGTCGTATCCGAAAACAATATCCTGTCGTTTCCATAGAAACGTTACTCGATTTAGAAAGAGAAGTTATAGAACCTATAGTATTTCATAGCGACGCAATTTCTATGCTTATTCGTGAATGTGAGGGAGCGAGGGATGCAGTAAAGAACTAATACTGCATCGGAAAGGAGATAGTCGTATAATAAAAGAAAATCCTGTTGTTTCCATAGACACGTTGCCGATGTAGAAAGAGAAGTCATGGAACCCATTGTATTTCATTGCGACGCATCTTCTGTGTTAACTCGTCAATGTGAGGGAGCGAGAGATGCAGTAAAGAGGGAATAGTGCATCGGAAAGGAGATACTCGTATCCCAAAAGAAAATCCTGTCGTTTCCATAGAAACGTTACTCGATTTAGAAGGAGAAGTCATAGAACCCATAGTATTTCATAGCGACGCAATTTCATTGATAATTCGCCAATGTGAGGGTGCGAGGGTTCAGTACAGAAGCAATAGTGCATCGGAAAGTATATAGTCGTATCTCTAAAGAAAATCCTGTCGTTTGTATAGAAACGTTACTCGATTTAGATAGAGATGTCATAGAACCCATAGTATTTCATAGCCATGCAATTTCTGTGTTAATTCGTCAATGTGAGATAGCGAGGGATGCAGTAAAGAAGGAATAGTGCATCGGAAAGGAGATACTCGTATCCCAAAACAAAATCCTGTCGTTTCAATAGAAACGTCACTCGGTTTAGAAGGAGAAGTCATAGAACCCATAGTACTTCATAGCGACGCAATTTCAGTGTTAATTCGTCAATGTGAGGGAGCCACGGATGCAGGAAAGAGGGAATACTGCATCGGATAGGAGATACTCGTATCCCAAAAGAAATTC
This sequence comes from Schistocerca serialis cubense, assembly GCF_023864345.2. Taxonomy (NCBI): domain Eukaryota; kingdom Metazoa; phylum Arthropoda; class Insecta; order Orthoptera; family Acrididae; genus Schistocerca; species Schistocerca serialis. The sequence goes on from NC_064638.1 coordinate 52,734,787, forward strand.
CTGTCGTTTCCATTGAAACGTTACTCCATTTAGAAGGAGAACCCATAGAACACATAGTTTATCACAGCGACGCAATTTCTGTGTTAATTCGTCAGTGTGAGGGAGCGAGGGATGCAGTAAAGAAGGAATAGTGCATCGGAAAGGAGATACTCGTATCCCAAAAGGAAATCCTGTCGTTTCCATAGAAACGTTACTCGATTTAGAAGGAAAAGTCATAGAACCTGTAAAGGCACATTTGCATGCCGAGCGTGAGTTTCCTCGGAAACGCGAAATATTAATTAAATAAATAATCAGTGACAAATAAATAAAGCCTATGGCACACAACTGCAGCGCTGCGTCGCTGATAAAACAAAAGCACAATTACGTTACTCTTATGTTTGATTAAGAAAGGGGAGCTCTGGTTGAAGTGGTGCGAGAAGCACGTATTTTTTTTATTGTCTGGCACACCGCCATATTTCATGTTATAGAAGAATACTGCGAGTTGCAACCACACTAGGCACTCGATTCTGTAAAGAATTTATATTTATAAAAGTAAGTAGGATTATGAACTGTAGGCTTATTCATAGAATATATGTGATTTAACTAACTGTGTAACTTTTTTATGTTTAGCAGACAATCACCTCTGTACGACGTATTGGCATGGCTGGCAAATTATTGTAATATTGAGATTTAGATTATGAGTCCGCACCTACCGCAGCAGTCTTTGGAAACGATTTAATTACGAAGTCCGATTATTTCAGTTTTATTTCACGGTCAACTACGAGTTACATTGCCTTTACGAAAAAGCCATTGTCAAGCGTCTGATACCGAATAATTAAACGTCCACGTACCAGATAAGCAAATACAATTGCAATCGCAATCACCATCATACAGATAGAATAATTAACATATTTAAAATAACAATAATATTTTTTTATTTATTTTATATTGGCGACTGCGTGTCGGACTTGTTATTTTGTCATTTGTTACATTGTTCTCTTTGTTTCATGTAAAAAATCAACTTTCTGGACCTGGACGTCAATGTATGAGAGATAACAAAATCTGAAGATATTTTCCAATTCTGAAATTTTGCGCTAAGACGCAATGAAACTTCCAGCAAAATAAGGTAAGACGCAGCATCTTTGCATTGGTAGGCTTGACCAAACGTATAATTCAGGGTATTAGCTTTTCAGTAAATTCTGTAGTGTTTCTTTTCCGCATAACAGTTTCAGTGATAAATTTCATTTTCAGTACTTTTCCCTAAACAATAACGTATGCAACAATACCAATACACGAGTGTACAATATGGCCGACTTCTGTACGATATCATGTAACATGGCCAGCAGCCACTACCAATAATCTCAAATTCAGTTTATATTTTTAAATTAACAGACAGCCATTGTTGCTACGAGCGATTCATGCTCAACTACATTTTATTTTAAAATCAGTGTCAAAAGTTTTCTTGAAACATATATCACGTGTGGCATGGTAATAACTAGAAAACAATACGCAAAAATGGAACAGCAAGGACGTACTATTCAGACGCAATCCGACTCGGACGTGAGACAAGTGTTAGAAAATGACTTTACGACAGCAACCGGTAGTGACGATTCATCAAACATTGACGCAAGTGTTGACAAAAATTTTGACGATAGGCCGTCCACTACAAAAATTTCAAAATCTCAATCAGAGCCCATGTTAATGCATGACGTCACGTCTAATGACGCGGCGGGGGCAGAGACCTTGCAAACGGTAAACATTGCCGACATGTTACAAATGCTAATGAAACAAAACGCCGAAAACATGGCAACCTTAAAGGCACAATTAGAGACACAAAATGAACAGTTAAAAACACAAAATGACGAAATCAAATCTGATCTCATAGCAATCAAGATAGGTAATGACACTTTGTGTAGACGTGTGGAACTTATAGACGCCACACTGACCAAACAGATGACCGAACTCAGTACTAAATTTTCCCAGCTCAATACGAGACAAGAAAAGACTACAACTGACGTAGCACTTTTACAGACACAAGTAAAAAACCTTAATGTCACGTGTGAAGTTCTTACTGAACAAATTCAAACATATCCTTCAGTACATGACAATCTTGAAAAACGAATTACTGACGTACAGAATAAATTTGACAATGTTGAACTACACCTGACTGACATCTTACAATCAGATGCCACAGCTCATTTTCAAAATATTAATAAAGAATTTCATGATTGGGTTGAGAACAAAGACAAACATTTTGATAGATGCTTACGTGAAAATTTACCAACAATTGTGCATGACTCCGTAGCGCAATACATTACTAATAACAAACAGCTGATCAGTGACGCAGTACAATCCGTCACTGCACCCATGAGACAATTCACCGATCAACTACAGTCTGAATGTAACGAAAATATCAGTCAAAATGTACAGTTCAGAAACCAATATACATTCGAGTATGATACACACATTCCGCACACGACAAATACACAAGAACAAAACACACCACGACTACAACACATACCACGATGTGGAAACACAAACACAAGCTATTATCATGGTAAACCACAGCAACATTATCGTAATTACTCGCCAGCTGAACATACCAATAATTACAGTGGAATAAATCCATATCACAATGCGAAGGAAGATGAAGGCTTAATGAAACACAGGCAATTTCAGATTTTTATCCCAGAAAAACGAACCATTCATCCGGTGATTTTTCTTAAATCTTTTAGTAACGCATTTCCACGCACTTAGAGTGACCAGAAAAAGATTTCATATATTGTCGGTTACATCCAAGGCGATGCAGCTGTCTGGGCATACAGTCAAGCTGACGTATGTACCACGTACAGTGAGTTTGAGCGTGCTTTTCTGAACAAATTCTGGTCGCAATCCGTCCAGGAGCGACTCAGAAGACAAATTTTAGAACCTGAAACTTTTAACAGTAAAAATGGTAACTCACGCAGATATTTTGAAAAATACTTGAACATGGGACATTTTTTAGACGAACCAGTCGCAACGCGTGATATACTCCGTGCGTTGAAGGCCAAATTGCCTTTCAACATTAAAGAAAAACTCCTACATATCCCGGATGACGATTCAGATTATTTTTTAACAGCTTTAGATTCGGTTGACATGTTACTTGAAGATCAGCGCTTCGCGCGGCAAAACAGCAGCCACAATGTTTACACTAGTGGTATGCAAAACATGCAGGCTTGCCAACACAATTCTGGCGCGCCCACAGTTGGATACGCGGTACAACAAAAACAGCAAACTCACATGCCGTCTCAGTACGGAAATCAAAATCAACACGCGTATTCCAATACAAACAATAGTTACAACAGTAATAACATTTCATGCGGCAATCCATACAAAAGGCACCGCGGTAATAACTACAACGGTAACAACGGATACAAAGGTAATAACAAAAACACAAACAGAAATAGAAATAATAATAACTACGAGCCAAGACAGCATCAAGGTTGGACTCGTAACGATCAGTACTTTCATTCAAACTCTGCTTTACCACAGCAGCCACCAGGTCAAAATTGGAGCATACCTTACGACCGACCGGTAAGTTATAATGCGCAACAGCAACAACAACCGCAAAAGTTTGGAGATCATAATAGGCAATATCCGAATGTGAATATAATAGAAATGACACCTGATGCACAACCTCAATCTGTGTCAGTACCTAGTACAAATGATAATCCAACAAACTAGAAACAGTCACTACTTTGCCCCAGGTCGTGGCTGAAGAATTCTTGGGGGGCGACTTCAATGTTAATCAGTTATTTGACACCACACTTGAACAACAGAATAATGATATGCCGAATAATTCTAAACAAAAACTACCTGTTTTATTTATAAGATACAACCACAATAACAATATATCAGATGAATTTTACAAGACAGTACACAATGTCGTTTAAACACAAATGAAATTGTTTTAGCATCTACTACTGGTGTAGTAGGTGGGATTCCAAATACTATTATCCTAGATACAGGTGCAGCTGTGAGCGTTTTGTCTTTTAATTTCTATAAAAAGATGTGTGAATTGGAACCTGTGCCTGAGTTTCCTGCCCAAAACTGTAAAATAACTACTGCACTAGGTAATAAGTCATGTAGGGTTACGAAGCAAGTTTTTGTAAACGTTAAAATAGGTAATGGAACCGTACAATGGCCATTCCGGGTTGTACAAAACCTTGTGACAAATTGCATATTAGGAATAGATATTATGAGCGGGAAGGACTGCATTATAGACTTCTCCAAAGGTAAATGTATTTTAAATGATAAAGGCAGTGTAATTATTATTGATTTGGACAGGAGAACTCTAAAGCATGACAAACACTGTACAGGGTACAAGGTTCAGTTAGTACTTGACAATGACATTCAAGACATGCAAACACACTCATCTGACACAGAGCTAATGGACTTGAAAACATTGCTTGATCATAAGATAAGTGAAGCTACAGCTCTCAGTGTACATGAACGTATAAAACTACAGGAAGTGTTATCCAAATATTTACAAGTTTTTACCAAACGATTAGGTGTTACCAACACGTATGTGTACAAGATTGAAGTTAAGCCTCACAAGATCTTCTACCATAAGACATATAACGTACCGTTATCTCAACGACCTGCTGTGTGGCAAGAATTAAAATAAATGTTAGACTGGAAGGTCATTGAACCATCCACCTCACCTTATTGTAGTCCTCTACTTGTTGTCAAAAAATCAAATGGAAGCATTAGGTTAGTGTTAGACACACGAGCTATTAATGAAATAATTTTACCGGTTCACACAAAACCTGAAAATTTAGAAGAGCAGTTACAGAAATTTCTAGATGCAAAATATTTTTCCACAATAGATCTCGCTAATTCGTTTTGGCAGGTGGGTATCACTCCTGATTCTCGGAAATATACTGCATTTATGTTCGGGGGGCGAACCTATCAGTTTTGTGTTCTACCCTTCGGACTGAATGTCAGCTCTGGGGTATTCATTACAGCCCTGGATACCGTGCTTGGCGACGATTTAGTTGAGACAGTCACACACTATGTAGATGATATACTGATAGCTACACGATCTTGGAATGAACACGTTGACACTCTTCAAAGAATTTTAGAAAAATTTCCACAAGCTGGAGTCACAGCCAACCTAAGAAAATCAAAATTTGGTTGCAATGAGATAAAGTATTTAGGACATATCATTAATTCACAGGGCATACGTCCGGATCCCAGTAAATTAGATGCTAACAGAAACTTTCCTAGCCCTCGAACTAAAAAGCAGTTAAAATCATTCCTTGGGCTATGTTCATTTTTCAGACGTTTTTTGCCACAACCACTTTTGAACAGTAAACATCTGCTAAATCTACTCAGAAAGAATCAAGTTTGGATCTGGTCGGAACAGTGCCAGAATGACTTTAATACAATTAAACATGCTTTAGTGAATGCTAACATATTGAGCCATCCAGATTTCAATTTAGATTTTTGTATGACTTGTGACGCTTCACGTACTGGCTTGGGCTGTTGCTTATTTCAAGTTGTAAAGAATAAAGAGGAGGAACAGATAAGAATTATTGGGTTTGCGAGTCGCACTCTAACTGAATGTGAGCGTACATACTCCACTACTGAGTTAGAAACACTTTCCATAGTATGGGCATTCAAGAAATTCAATTATTATTTATTTGGAAAACATACGGTAATTTACACCGATCACCAGGCCCTGACATTTTTGTTAACTTGTAAACTTGTACATCCTAGACTATCACGATGGGCAGTTACACTTCAGAACTACTCTTTTGAAATTAAGTACATAAGAGGTAAGGACAACACCATTGCAGACACTTTGTCTAGACTTCCACAACGTATGAATGATACCAACAGTGACTTAGAAAATATAAATGACTACAGGATTCTCTTAATGCAAGACAAGCAGTATCACCAATATTATATTGATATGTGCAGAAACATGGCTGAATTACAAAAATCTGATCCTCACTGGTATAAGATAATAACATTACTGGTAGAAAAACACAATCATCCTTTGACTAAGTATTACAAGTTACACAATGATGTGTTATTTTACCGCCGACATCCAAATGCTACTAACTGGTGTGTATGCATTCCCAAAGAGTCTGAACGTAATCTAATTTGGCACACACACTTAGTTTGGGGTCATTATGGGACAAAAAAGTGTTTGGAAAAGCTCAGTACATACTGTTATTTTAGCAATATGAGAAGAAAAATTTACAGGGAACTAAAAACATGTGTCATATGTCAAAAATCAAAACCTCAGAATTTATCCACAAAAACAGATTTACATTCTATTTTACCTAGTAGACCCCTGGAAATTCTGTGTACTGACATCAGTGGACCGCATCCAGCAAGCTCTGGAGGCGTCAAATATATCTTAGCTTTTTACGATATATTTTCTAAACATGTAAAACTTTATGCTTTAAAATCCGCCACTGCAAATGCTATAATACGAAGATTCTCAAGTGATTACTTGACGCACGTGGGAAAACCTAAAGCAATTCTATCAGATAATGCAGCATACTACTCTGGGTACAAATGGAGAAATTTCTTGAAGGACAATAACATTAAAAGTATATTTATTTCGAGGTTTAGTCCACAATGTAACGCGACTGAGAGACTTTTCCGAGAATTAAACCGTTTCATGAGGACCTATATTTCATCAAAACATACTAATTGGGTGTCCTACCTAAGTCTTTTCGAAGACGTACACAATAACTTAAATATTTACGATACAAATTACACACCTCACGAGATCATGTTCAATTGCAAACAGAACGATCAGTGGATAGAACCATTACCTAAGTTGTCAGACAAGGAAATCACACCTGAACAGAAAATAAAAGAAGTATTGACTACATTGACACATCACGCACAAATACGAAACAAACATCACAGAACCATAATAAAAAGAAAACAAAAATTCGAGGTAGGAATGCTTGTACTACTTCGTACTCATCATAAATCTGTAGCACTCAAACGACGCAACGCTAAGTGGCGTCTGCTATATGAAGGACCTTATATAATTGTTAACATACCGCATCCTGGTGCGTATCTGTTACAACATCCTAGAACTAACAAAATTATTGGGCTATACGCACACCAAAATCTTAGAGCATTTCATGCTGAATAATGTCAAAGTCATACCCATCAAAATACTGCTAAGCAACTCGAAAAACTCTGTTGTTACAACACAGATAATAAGTAGTATAGAAATTTTCATTTCAGCGGTTCCAGTGACGCAGTTGAAGACAGAAGAACTTTACTTTCAGCGCGCGCCTCCACCTGAAAGACGGAATATTAAAGTAAAATTTATGATTACGTAGCAGTGGATGACATATTAATTTTTCACGGAACATTTGCTACTGAAGGTACCACTGACTTGGTGTGACATCTGACGAACTGACAGACGTCATCTGTGAAGCGATCTTTTACTTTGAGAAATAGATTAGACGCACATCTCTCAACACGAAAAGCATCTATCAGTAGTCAAGGCCACACAGACACTCTACACACACGCACAAAACGCGAGGAATCGAACATTTTCTCTCTCTTACTATTTTGAATATTTATTGAGTAGTGAAAACGCCTGGTCTTGCCTACTGATGTAATGAATGTTGTGTCTAACCTATCTTAATTTCAGATGACATCAAAAAAAAAAAAAAAAAACATCGATAATATCCCAGCAAAACCGCTAAAGAGGATGTAAATATCTGCAATTCATGTCATCAAATGTGACACAATGTAATAACCTATAGCGATGTAATGATGATGTAAACATGTTTATGTGCAACTATATTATGTTTATGCTAAGAAAATATGTGATGTGTGTATGTATAATTACTTATTTTTTTAACTGATGGATAGTGCAACTGTTACTATGTAAAAATTTGAACAAAACGAGTGCCAAAAAGACATTGCATAGTGAACCACTGTTCACGGACATTAACGAACATTACTAACTCTGCAACTACGCGGAAACCTATGTGAAAGAAACTGTTAAAGCCATTCATTATGCAGCGTATCTATGTAAACGCGATGAACGATTTCCTTGATTAATAACTACGAACATTTAGGTGAGCTATATTCAGCAAAAAACTGAAAATGTGAAGTGCATAATTCGTGCACCGTATAGCGATATTACTACAGTACCCATCTTCAAGATGTTAACTGGATTAAATGGACACAAAGTGCCTGTCCAGAAAACAACACGATGGGTGGAAGAATTTTGGTTGGAACTTCAGGGAATGAAATGTTCTCGAAATGTGACGGACACTCTTACCTGGACTGTCCAAGGATCGACGCCAGCTATGTGCCGTCCGAGGTTCTGCAACCAAGCTTCCACGGAATCTAAAAAACGAACTGCACGTGGACCAATTTCTCGACGGGTCACGTCTGATCTGTAATAAGCAATGCTTTTAGTCACAACGAACTGCATCACTACGACTATAATGGAAATGAGAAATGGACACGCTTATGTATTAATCACGTTGTTATACAACGATGTACTGTGATCAAAAAACTTTACCACGACGATACTAACCTGTAAAAAATTATTGTGCAGCGGATGAATATGAACTGTAATAACGAGACGATGTGTATAGGTCAACGCACCTGAAAAATACGGACATTTTTCTTTGAAGTATCTCAAAACAATACTATGTAACTAAGAACATTCAACAATCTAAGTTGTATTGTGTTATAACAAATATTGTAAATTTAAAACTAAGTCACCTGTTATAGAATGTAGTCTTCATATGTAATCTTGGTTGAATATTTTCTTTGTGCAACGACTGAAAAACGCGTGCACACGAACAATATGATCTGCAATACTGTGCCGCGTGATCTAACTGTACGATATAACAGCAGTGCCGCAGTTACACAGACGCTTCTGCGCATGCGCGCAATCTATCTGCCAACATTAGAACTTTTACGGCGCACCCGCGTCATTCAAATTTTGTATATAATGTGTATAATGTGTAATGTAAGTCATGTAAATAGTTGTAGATAACTTAGATTTTCTTGTGCCTTTAGGTGAATTGCTCGCCTGCAGGTGTGTCCTTTCGCCTCACAATTCAGGGGGCAATATAAAGGCACATTTGCATGCCGAGCGTGAGTTTCCTCGGAAAAGCGAAATATTAATTAAATAAATAATCAGTGACAAATAAATAAAGCCTATGGCACACAACTGCAGCGCTGTGTCGCTGATAAAACAAAAGCACAATTACGTTACTCTTATGTTTGATTAAGAAAGGGGAGCTCTGGTTGAAGTGGTGCGAGAAGCACGTATTTTTTTTTATTGTCTGGCACACCGCCATATTTCATGTTATAGAAGAATACTGCGAGTTGCAACCACACTAGGCACTCGATTCTGTAAAGAATTTATATTTATAAAAGTAAGTAGGATTATGAACTGTAGGCTTATTCATTGAATATATCTGATTTAACTAACTGTGTAACTTTTTTATGTATAGTAGACAATCACCTCTGTACGACGTATTGGCATGGCTGGCAAATTATTGTAATATTGAGATTTAGATTATGAGTCCGCACCTACCGCAGCAGTCTTTGGAAACGATTTAAATACGAAGTCCGATTATTTCAGTTTCATTTCACGGTCAACTACGAGTAACATTGCCTTTACGAAAAAGCCATTGTCAAGCGTCTGATACCGAATAATTAAACGTCCACGTTCCAGATAAGCAAATACAATTGCAATCGCAATCACCATCATACAGATAGAATAATTAATATTTAAATAACAATATATTATTTGATTTATTTTATTTATTTTATAAACCCAAAGTATATAATAGCCACGCAATTTCTGTCTTAATCCGTCAATGTGAGGGAGCGAGGGATGCAGTATAGAAGGAATAGTGCATCGGAAAGGAGATACTCGTATACCGAAAGAAAATCCCCTCGTTTCCATAGAAACGTTACTCGATTTAGAAGGATGTGTCACAGAACCAACAGTATTTCATAGCGACGTAATCTCTGTGTAATTCGTCAATGTGAGGGGGCGAAGGATGCAGCAAAGAAGGAATAGTGCATCGGAAAGGAGAAACTCGTATCCCAAAAGAAAATCCTGTCGTTTCCATTGAAACGTTACTCGATTTAGAAGCAGAAGTCATTGAACGCATAGTATTCCATAGCGACGCAATTTCTGAGTTTATTCGTCAATGTGAGGGAGTGAGGAATGCAGTAAAGAGGGAATAGTGCATCGGAAAAGAGATACTCGTATCCTAAAAGATAATCTTGTCGTCTCCATAGTAATATTACTCGATTACGAAGAAGAATTCATGGAACCCATAGTATTACGTAACGACGCAATTTCTGTTTTAATTCGTTAATGTCAAGGAGTGAGGGATTCAGTAAAGAAGGAATAGTGCTTCGGAAAGGAGAGACTCCAATCCCAAAAGAAAATCCTGTCGTTTCAACAGAAACGTTACTCGGTTTAGAAGGAGAAGTCATAGAACAGATAGTATTTCATAGCCACGAAATTTCTGTGTTAATTCGTGAATGTGAGAGAGCGAGGGATGCAGGAAAGAAGGAATAGTGCATCGGAAAGGAGATACTCGTATCCCAAAAGAAAATCCTGTCGTTTCCATAGAAACATTACTCGATTTGAAAGGAGAAGTTATAGAACCCATAGTATTTCACAGTGACGCAATCTCTGTGCTTATTCTTCAATGTGAGGGAGCGAGGGATGCAGTAAAGAACTAATAGTGCATCGGAAAGGAGATACTCGTATCCCAAAAGAAAATCCTGTCGTTTCCATAGAAACGTTACTCGATTTAGAAGGAGAAGTCATGGATCCCATAGGATTTCATAGCGACGCAATACCTGTGTTAATTCGTCAATGTGAGGGAGCGAGGGATGCAGTAAAGAAGGAATAGCGCATCGGAATGGAGATGCTCGTATACCAGGAGAAAATCCTGTCGTTTCCATAGAAACGTTACTCGATTCAGAAGGAGAAGTCATAGAATCAATAGTATTTCATTGCCACGCAATTTCTGTGTTAATTCGTCAATGTGAGGGAGCGAGGGATGCAGTGAAGAAGGGATAGTGCATCGGAAAGGAGATACTCGTATCCCAAAACAAAATCCTGTCATTTCAATAGAAACATTACTCGATTTAGAAGGAGAAGTCATAGAACCCATAGTATTTCATAGCGACGCAATTTCCGCGTTAATTCGTCAATGTGAGAGAGTGAGGGATGCAGTAAAGAGGGAATAGTGCATCGGAAAGGAGATACTCGTATCCCAAAAGAAAATCCTGTGGTTTCAATAGAAACGTTACTCGATTTTGAAGGGGGAGTCACAGAACGCATTGTATTTCAAAGCGATGCAATTTCCGCGTTAATTCGTCAATGTGAGAGAGCGAGGAATGCAGTAAAGAGGGAATAGTGCATCGGAAAGGAGATACTCGTATCCCAAAAGAAAATCCTGTGGTTTCAATAGAAACGTTACTCGATTTTGAAGGGGGAGTCATAGAACGCATTGTATTTCAAAGCGACGCAATATCAGTGTTAAATCGTCAATGTGAAAGTGCGAGGGATGCAGTAAAGAAGGAATAGTGCATCGGAAAGGAGATACTCGTATGCGAGAAGAAGTTCCTGTCGTTTACATAGAAACGTTACTCGATTTAGAAGGAGAACTTATAGAACCCGTAGTATTTAATAGCGTCGCAATTTCTGCGATAATTCGTCAATGTGAGGGAGCGAGGGATGAAGTAAAGAATGAATAGTGCATCGGAAAGTAGATAGTCGTATCCGAAAACAAAATCCTGTTGCTTCCATAGAAACGTTACTCGATTTAGAAGGAGAAGATATAGAACCTATAGTATTTCATAGCGACGCAATTTCTGTGCTTATTCGTCAACGTGAGGGAGCGAGGGATGCAGTAAAGAACAAATAGTGCATCGGAAAGGAGATACTCGTATCATAAAAGAAAATCCTGTTGTTTCCATGGAAACGGTACTCGATTTAGAAAGAGAAGTCATGGAACCCATAGTATTTCATAGCGACGTATCCTCTGTGTTAATTCGTCAATGTGAATAAGCGAGAGATGCAGTAAAGAGGGAATAGTGCATCGGAAAGGAGATACTCGTATCCCAAAAGCAAAACCTGTCGTTTCCATAGAAACGTTACTCGATTTAGAAGGAGAAGTCATAGAACCCATAGTATTTCATAGCGACGCAATTTCATTGATAATTCGCCACTGTGAGGGAGCGAGGGATGCAGTACAGAAGGAATAGTGCATCGGAAAGGATATAGTAGTAACTCAAAAGAAAATTCTGTCGTGTCTATAGAAACGTTACTCGATGTCGAAAGAGAAGCCATAGAACACATAGTATTCCATAGCGTCGCTGTTACTGTGTTAATTCGTCAATGTGAGGGAGCCAACTAACCAGTAAAGAAGGAAAAGTGCATCGGAAAGGAGATACTCGTATCCCAAAAGAAAATCCTGTCGTTTCAATAGAAACGTTACTCCAATTAGAAGGGGAAGTCATAGAACGCATTGTATTTCAAAGCGACGCAATATGTGTGTTAAATCGTCAATGTGAGGGAGCGAGGGATGCAATACAGAAGGAATAGTGCATCGGAAAGGAGATACTCGTATACCAGAAAAAAATCCTCTCGTTTCCATAGAAACGTTACTCGATTTAGAAGGAGAAGTCATAGAACCCATAGAATTTCATTGCCACGCAATTTCTGTGTTAATTCGTCAATGTGAGGGAGCGATTGACGCAGTAAAGGAGGAATATTGCATCGGAAAGGAGATACTCGTATCCCAAAACAAAATCCTGTCGTTTCAATAGAAACGTTACTCGATTTAGAAGGAGAAGTCATAGAACACATAGTACTTCATAGCGACGCAATTTCTGTGATAATTCGTCAATGTCAGGCAGCGAGGGATGCAGTAAAGAAGGAATAGTGCACCGGAAAGGAGATACTCGTATCCCAAAAGAAAATCCTGTCGTTTCCATTGAAACGTTACTTGATTTAGAAGGAGATGTCATTGAACACATAGTGTTCCATAGCGATGCAATTTCTCTGATAAATCGTCAATGTGAGGGAGCCAGGGATGCAGTAAAGAAAGAATAGTGCATCGGAAAGGAGATACTCGTATCCGAAAACAAAATCCTGTCGTTTCCATAGAAACGTTACTCGATTTAGAAGGAGAAGTCATAGAACCCATAGTATTTAATAGTCACGAAAAAATCCTGTCTTAATTCGGCAATGTCAGGGAGCGAGGGATGCAGTAAAGAAGGAATAGTGCTGCGGAATTAAGATACTCGTATCCCAAAAGAAATTCCTGTCGTTTCCATAGAAACATAACTCGATTTAGAAGGAGAAGTCATAGAACCCATAGTATTTAATAGCCACGCAAATCCTGTCTTAATTCGTCAATATCAGGGAGCGAGGGATGCAGTAAAGAAGGAATAGTGCTGTGGAATTAAGATACTCGTATCGCAAAAGAAAATCCTGTCGTTTCCATAGAAACGTTACTCGATTTATAAGGGGAAGTCATAGAACCAATAGTATATTATAGCGACGCAATTTCTGCGTTAATTCGCCAATGTGAGGAAGCGAGGGATGCAGTACAGAAGGAATAGTGCATCGGAAAGGAGATTGTTGTATCCCAAAAGAAAATCCCGTTGTTTCCTTAGAAACGTTACTTGAATTAGAAGGAGAAGTCATAGAACCCATAGTATTTCATAGCGACGCAATTTCAGTGTTAATTCGTCAATGTCAGGCAGCGAGGAATGCAGTAAAGAAGGAATAGTGCACCGGAAAAGAGATACTTGTATCCCAAAAGAAAATCCTGTCGTTTCCATTGAAACTTTACTTGATTTAGAAGGAGATGTCATTGAACACATAGTGTCCCATAGCGATGCAATTTCTCTGATTAATCGTCACTGTCAGGGAGCCAGGGATGCAGTAAAGAAGGAATAGTGCATCGGAAAGGAGATACTCGTATCCCAAAACAAAATCCTGTCGTTTCAATAGAAACGATACTCGATTTAGAAGGAGAAGTTATAGAACCCATACTAGTTCATAGCGACGCATTTTCTGTGTTTATTCGTCAATGTGAGGGAGCGAGGGATGCAGTAATGAACTAATATTGCAACGGAAAGGAGTTACTCGTATCCCAAGAGATAATCTTGTCGTTTCCATAGATATATCACTCGGTTAAGAAGGAGAATTCATGGAACCCATAGTATTTCGTAGCGACGCATTTTCTGTGTTAATTTGTCAATGTAAGGGAGCGAGGGATGCAGTAAAGACGGAATAGTGCATCGGAAAGGAGATACTCGTATCCCAAAAGAAAATCCTGTCGTTTCCATAGAAACGGTACTCGACTTGAACGGAGAAGTTATAGAACACATAGTATTTCACAGCGACGCAATAACTGTGCTTATTCTTCAATGCGAGTTAGCGAGAGATGCAGTAAAGAACTAATAGTGCATCGGAAAGGAGATACTTTTATCCCAAAAGGAAACCCTGTCGTTTCCATAGAACGTTAATCGATTTAGAAGGAGAAGTCATGGAACCCATAGTATTTCATAGCGACTCAAAAACCAATGTTATTTTGTCAATGTGAGGGAGCGAGGGATGCAGAAAAGACGGTATAGTGCATCGGAAAGGAGATACTCGTATCCCAAAAGAAAATCCTGTCGTTCCAATAGAAACGTTACTCGATTTAGAAGGAGAAGTCATAGAACCCATAGTATTTCATAGCGACGCAATTTCCGTGTTAATTCGCCAATGTGAGGGTGCGAAGGATGCAGTACAGAAGGCATAGTGCATCGGAAAGGAGGTAGTCGTATCCCAAAAGAAAAGCTTGTCGTTTCCATAGAAACGTTACTCGATTTAGAAGGAGATGTCATAGAACCCATAGTATTACATAGCGACCCAATTTCTGTGTTAATTCGTCAATGTGAGGGAGCGAGGGATGAAGTAAAGAAGGAATAGTGCATCGGAAAGAAGATACTCGTATCCCAAAAGAAATTTCTGTCGTTTCCATAGAAACGTTACTCGATTGAGAAGGAAAAGTCATAGAACCCAAAGTATATAATAGCCACGCCATTACTGTCTTAATCCGTCAATATCAGGGAGCGAGGGATGCAGTATAGAAGGAAAAGTGCATCGGAAAGGAGATACTCGTATACCAAAAGAAAATCCTGTCGTTTCCATAGAAACGTTACTCGATTTAGAAGGATGTGTCATAGAACCTACAGTATTTCGTAGCGACGTAATCTCTGTGTTATTCGTCAATGTGAGGGGGCGAGGGATGCAGTAAAGAAGGAATAGTGCATCGGAAAGGAGTTACTCGTATCCCAAAAGAAAATCCTGTCGTTTCCATTGAAACGTTACTCGATTTAGAAGTAGAAGTCATTGAACACATAGTATTTCATAGCGACGCAATTTCAGTGTTATTTCGTCCATGTGAGGGAGCGAGCGATGCAGTAGAGAGGGAATACTGGATCGGAAAGGAGATAGTCGTATCCCAAAAAATATTCCTGTCGTTTCCATAGAAACGATACTCGATTTAGAAAGAGATGTCGTAGAACCCATAGTATTCCATAGCGACGCAATTTCTGTGTTTATTCGTCAATGTGAGGGAGTGAGGAATGCAGTAAAGAGGGAATAGTGCATCGGAAAAGAGATACTCGTATCCTAAAAGATAATCTTGTCGTCTCCATAGTAATATTACTCGATTACGAACAAGAATTCATGGAACTTATAGTATTACGTATCGACGCAATTTCTGTTTTAATTCGTCAATGTCAGGGAGTGAGAAATTCAGTAAAGAAGGAATAGTGCATCGGAAAGGAGAGACTCCAATCCCAAAAGAAAAACCTGTCGTTTCAACAGAAACGTTACTCGGTTTAGAAGGAGAAGTCATGGAACACATAGTATTTCATAGCGACGCAATATCAGTGTTATTTCGTCCATGTGAGGGAGCGAGGGATGCAGTAAAGAAGGAATAGTGAATCGGAGAGGAGATACACGTATCCCAAAAGAAAATCCTGTCGTTTCAATAGAAACGTTACTCGATTTAGGAGGAGAAGTCATGGTACCCATAGTATATCATAGCGACGCAATATCTGTTCTATTTGGTCAATGTGAGGGAGCGCGGGATGCAGTCAAGACGGAATAGTGCATCGGAAAGGAGATACTCGTATCCCAAAAGAAAATCCTGTCGTTTCCATAGAAACGCTACTCGATTTAGAAGAAGAAGTCATGGTACCCATACTATTTCATAGCGACGCAATATCTGTGTTAATTGGTTAATGTGAGGGAGCGAGGGATGCAGTCAAGACGGAATAGTGCATCGGAAAGGAGATACTCGTATCCCAAAAGAAAATCCTGTCGTTTCAATAGAAACGTTACTCGATTTCGAGGGAGAAGTCGTAGAACCCATAGTATTTCATAGCGACGCAATTTCCGTGTTAATTCGCCAATGTGAGGGAGCATGGGATGCAGTACAGAAGGCATAGTGCATCGGAAAGAAGATAGTCGTATCCCAAAAGAAAATCCTGTCGTTTCCATAGAAACGTTACTCGATTTAGAAGGAGAAGTCATGGAACCCATAGTATTTCATAGCGACGCAATTTCTGTGTTATCTCGTTAATGTGAGGGAGCGAGGGAGACAGTAAAGAAGGAATAGTGCATCGGAAATGAGATACTCGTATCCCAAAGAAAATCCTGTCGTTTCCATAGAAACGTTACTCGATTTAGAAGGAGAAGTCATTGAACACATAGTATTCCATAGCGATGCAATTTCTGTGATAATTCGTCAATATGGGGGAGCCAGGGATGCAGTAAAGAAGGAATCGTGCATCGGAAAGAAGATACTCGTATCCCAAAAGATAATCTTGTCGTTTCCATAGATATATCACTCGGTTAAGAAGGAGAATTCATGGAACCCATAGTATTTCGTAGCGACGCAATTTCTGTGTTAATTTGTCAATGTAAGGGAGCGGGGGATGCAGTAAAGACGGAATAGTGCATCGGAAAGGAGATACCCGTATCCCAAAAGAAAATCCTGTCGTTTCCATAGAAACGGTACTCGACTTGAAAGGAGAAGTTATAGAACACATAGTATTTCACAGCGACGCAATTACTGTGCTTATTCTTCAATGCGAGTTAGCGAGAGATGCAGTAAAGAACTAATAGTGCATCGGAAAGGAGATACTTGTATCCCAAAAGGAAACCCTGTCGTTTCCATAGAACGTTAATCGATTTAGAAGGAGAAGTCCTGGAACCCATAGTATTTCATAGCGACTCAAAAACCAATGTTATTTTGTCAATGTGAGGGAGCGAGGGATGCAGTAGAGAGGGAATACTGGATCGGAAAGGAGATAGTCGTGTCCCAAAAGATATTCCTGTGGTTTCCATAGAAACGATACTCGATTTAGATAGAGATGTCATAGAACCCATAGTATTTCATAGCGACGCAATTTCTGTGTTAATTCGTCAATGTGAGGGAGCGAGAGACGCAGTAAAGAAGGAATAGTGCATTGGAAAGGATATACTCGTATCCCAAAAAAAATCCTATCGTTTCTATAGAAACGTTACTTGATTTAGAGGGAGAAGTCTTAGAACTCATGGTATTTCATAGCGACGCAATTTCCGCGTTAATGCGTCAATGTGAGAGTGCGAGGGATGCAGTAAAGAGGGAATAGAGCTTCGGAAAAGAGATACTCGTATCCCAAAAGAAAATCCTGTGGTTTCAATAGAATCGTTACTCGATGTTGAAGGGGGAGTCATAGAACGCATTGTATTTCAAAGCGACGCAATTTCGGCGTTAATTCGTCAATGTGAGAGAGCGAGGGATGCAGTAAAGAGGGGATAGTGCATCGGAATGGAGATACTCGTATCCCAAAAGAAAATCTTGTCGTTTCAATAGAAACGTTACTCGATTTTGAAGGGGGAGTGATAGAACGCGTTGTATTTCAAAGCGACGCAATATCTGTGTTAATTCGTCAATGTGAGGGTGCGAGGGATTAAGTACCGAAGGAATAGTGCATCGGTAAGGAGATACTCGTGTACCAGAAGATAATCCTGTCGTTACCATAGAAACGTTACTCGATTTAGAAGGAGAAGTCATAGAAACCATAGTATTTCATAGCCACGCAAATTCATTGCTAATTCGTCAATGTGAAAGTGCGAGGGATGCAGTAAAGACGGAATAGTGCATCGGAAAGGAGATACTCGTATCCCAAAGGAAAATCCTGTCGTTCCAATAGAAACGTTACTCGAATTAGAAGGAGAAGTCATAGAACCCCGTAGTATTTCATAGCGACGCAATTTCCGTGTTAATTCGCCAATGTGAGTGAGCGAAGGATGCAGTACAGAAGGCATAGTGCATCGGAAAGGAGGTAGTCGTATCCCAAAAGAAAAGCTTGTCGTTTCCATAGAAACGTTACTCGATTTAGAAGGAGATGTCATAGAACCCATAGTATTACATAGCGACGCAATTTCTGTGTTAATTCGTCAATGTGAGGCAGCGAGGGATGAAGTAAAGAAGGAATAGTGCATCGGAAAGAAGATACTCGTATCCCAAAAGAAATTTCTGTCGTTTCCATAGAAACATTACTCGATTTAGAAGGAGAAGTTATAGAACCCATAGTATTTTAAAGCGACGCAATTTATGTGCTTATTCAAAATGGTTCAAATGGCTCTGAGCACTATGGGACTCAACTGCTGAGGTCATTAGTCCCCTAGAACTTAGAACTAGTTAAACCTAACTATCCTAAGGACATCACAAACATCCATGCCCGAGGCAGGATTCGAACCTGCGACCGTAGCGGTCTTGCGGTTCCAGACTGCAGCGCCTTTAACCGCACAGCCACTTCGGCCGGCTGTGCTTATTCGTCAGTGTGAGGGAGCGAGGGATGCTGTAAGGAACTAATAGTGCATCAGAAAGGAGATACTCGCATCATAAAAGAAAATCCTGTCGTTTCTATAGAAACGTTACTTGACTTAGAGGGAGAAGTCATAGAACCCAGAGTATTTCATAGCGACGCAATTTCTGCGTTAATTCGTCAATGTGTAGGAGCGAGGGATGCAGTAGAGAGGGAATACTGGATCGGAAAGGAGATAGTCGTGTCCCAAAAGATATTCCTGTGGTTTCCATAGAAACGATACTCGATTTAGATAGAGATGTCATAGAACCCATAGTATTTCATAGCGACGCAATTTCTGTGTTAATTCGTCAATGTGAGGGAGCGAGAGACGCAGTAAAGAAGGAATAGTGCATTAGAAAGGATATACTCGTATCACAAAAAAAATCCTATCGTTTCTATAGAAACGTTACTTGATTTAGAGGGAGAAGTCTTAGAACTCATGGTATTTCATAGCGACGCAATTTCCGCGTTAATTCGTCAATGTGAGAGTGCGAGGGATGCAGTAAAGAGGGAATAGAGCTTCGGAAAAGAGATACTCGTATCCCAAAAGAAAATCCTGTGGTTTCAATAGAATCGTTACTCGATGTTGAAGGGGGAGTCATAGAACGCATTGTATTTCAAAGCGACGCAATTTCGGCGTTAATTCGTCAATGTGAGAGAGCGAGGGATGCAGTAAAGAGGGGATAGTGCATCGGAATGGAGATACTCGTATCCCAAAAGAAAATCTTGTCGTTTCAATAGAAACGTTACTCGATTTTGAAGGGGGAGTGATAGAACGCATTGTATTTCAAAGCGACGCAATATCTGTGTTAATTCGTCAATGTGAGGGTGCGAGGGATTAAGTACCGAAGGAATAGTGCATCGGTAAGGAGATACTCGTGTACCAGAAGATAATCCTGTCGTTACCATAGAAACGTTACTCGATTTAGAAGGAGAAGTCATAGAAACCATAGTATTTCATAGCCACGCAAATTCAGTGCTAATTCGTCAATGTGAAAGTGCGAGGGATGCAGTAAAGACGGAATAGTGCATCGGAAAGGAGATACCCGTATCCCAAAAGAAAATCCTGTCGTTTCCATAGAAACGGTACTCGACTTGAACGGAGAAGTTATAGAACACATAGTATTTCACAGCGACGCAATAACTGTGCTTATTCTTCAATGCGAGTTAGCGAGAGATGCAGTAAAGAACTAATAGTGCATCGGAAAGGAGATACTTTTATCCCAAAAGGAAACCCTGTCGTTTCCATAGAACGTTAATCGATTTAGAAGGAGAAGTCATGGAACCCATAGTATTTCATAGCGACTCAAAAACCAATGTTATTTTGTCAATGTGAGGGAGCGAGGGATGCAGAAAAGACGGTATAGTGCATCGGAAAGGAGATACTCGTATCCCAAAAGAAAATCCTGTCGTTCCAATAGAAACGTTACTCGATTTAGAAGGAGAAGTCATAGAACCCATAGTATTTCATAGCGACGCAATTTCCGTGTTAATTCGCCAATGTGAGGGTGCGAAGGATGCAGTACAGACGGCATAGTGCATCGGAAAGGAGGTAGTCGTATCCCAAAAGAAAAGCTTGTCGTTTCCATAGAAACGTTACTCGATTTAGAAGGAGATGTCATAGAACCCATAGTATTACATAGCGACCCAATTTCTGTGTTAATTCGTCAATGTGAGGGAGCGAGGGATGAAGTAAAGAAGGAATAGTGCATCGGAAAGAAGATACTCGTATCCCAAAAGAAATTTCTGTCGTTTCCATAGAAACGTTACTCGATTGAGAAGGAAAAGTCATAGAACCCAAAGTATATAATAGCCACGCCATTACTGTCTTAATCCGTCAATATCAGGGAGCGAGGGATGCAGTATAGAAGGAATAGTGCATCGGAAAGCAGATACTCGTATACCAAAAGAAAATCCTGTCGTTTCCATAGAAACGTTACTCGATTTAGAAGGATGTGTCATAGAACCTACAGTATTTCGTAGCGACGTAATCTCTGTGTTATTCGTCAATGTGAGGGGGCGAGGGATGCAGTAAAGAAGGAATAGTGCATCGGAAAGGAGATACTCGTATCCCAAAAGAAAATCCTGTCGTTTCCATTGAAACGTTACTCGATTTAGAAGTAGAAGTCATTGAACACATAGTATTTCATAGCGACGCAATTTCAGTGTTATTTCGTCCATGTGAGGGAGCGAGCGATGCAGTAGAGAGGGAATACTGGATCGGAAAGGAGATAGTCGTATCCCAAAAAATATTCCTGTCGTTTCCATAGAAACGATACTCGATTTAGAAAGAGATGTCGTAGAACCCATAGTATTCCATAGCGACGCAATTTCTGTGTTTATTCGTCAATGTGAGGGAGTGAGGAATGCAGTAAAGAGGGAATAGTGCATCGGAAAAGAGATACTCGTATCCTAAAAGATAATCTTGTCGTGTCCATAGTAATATTACTCGATTACGAACAAGAATTCATGGAACTTATAGTATTACGTATCGACGCAATTTCTGTTTTAATTCGTCAATGTCAGGGAGTGAGAAATTCAGTAAAGAAGGAATAGTGCATCGGAAAGGAGAGACTCCAATCCCAAAAGAAAAACCTGTCGTTTCAACAGAAACGTTACTCGGTTTAGAAGGAGAAGTCATGGAACACATAGTATTTCATAGCGACGCAATTTCAGTGTTATTTCGTCCATGTGAGGGAGCGAGGGATGCAGTAAAGAAGGAATAGTGAATCGGAGAGGAGATACTCGTATCCCAAAAGAAAATCCTGTCGTTTCAATAGAAACGTTACTCGATTTAGGAGGAGAAGTCATGGTACCCATAGTATATCATAGCGACGAAATATCTGTTCTATTTGGTCAATGTGAGGGAGCGCGGGATGCAGTCAAGACGGAATAGTGCATCGGAAAGGAGATACTCGTATCCCAAAAGAAAATCCTGTCGTTTCCATAGAAACGCTACTCGATTTAGAAGAAGAAGTCATGGTACCCATAGTATTTCATAGCGACGCAATATCTGTGTTAATTGGTTAATGTGAGGGAGCGAGGGATGCAGTCAAGACGGAATAGTGCATCGGAAAGGAGATACTCGTATCCCAAAAGAAAATCCTGTCGTTTCAATAGAAACGTTACTCGATTTCGAGGGAGAAGTCGTAGAACCCATAGTATTTCATAGCGACGCAATTTCCGTGTTAATTCGCCAATGTGAGGGAGCATGGGATGCAGTACAGAAGGCATAGTGCATCGGAAAGAAGATAGTCGTATCCCAAAAGAAAATCCTGTCGTTTCCATAGAAACGTTACTCGATTTAGAAGGAGAAGTCATGGAACCCATAGTATTTCATAGCGACGCAATTTCTGTGTTATCTCGTTAATGTGAGGGAGCGAGGGAGACAGTAAAGAAGGAATAGTGCATCGGAAATGAGATACTTGTATCCCAAAAGGAAACCCTGTCGTTTCCATAGAACGTTAATCGATTTAGAACTAGAAGTCCTGGAACCCATAGTATTTCATAGCGACTCAAAAACCAATGTTATTTTGTCAATGTGAGGGAGCGAGGGATGCAGAAAAGACGGTATAGTGCATCGGAAAGGAGATACTCGTATCCCAAAGGAAAATCCTGTCGTTCCAATAGAAACGTTACTCGAATTAGAAGGAGAAGTCATAGAACCCATAGTATTTCATAGCGACGCAATTTCTGTGTTAATTCGTCAATGTGAGGCAGCGAGGGATGAAGTAAAGAAGGAATAGTGCATCGGAAAGAAGATACTCGTATCCCAAAAGAAATTTCTGTCGTTTCCATAGAAACATTACTCGATTTAGAAGGAGAAGTTATAGAACCCATAGTATTTTAAAGCGACGCAATTTATGTGCTTATTCAAAATGGTTCAAATGGCTCTGAGCACTATGGGACTCAACTGCTGAGGTCATTAGTCCCCTAGAACTTAGAACTAGTTAAACCTAACTATCCTAAGGACATCACAAACATCCATGCCCGAGGCAGGATTCGAACCTGCGACCGTAGCGGTCTTGCGGTTCCAGACTGCAGCGCCTTTAACCGCACAGCCACTTCGGCCGGCTGTGCTTATTCGTCAGTGTGAGGGAGCGAGGGATGCTGTAAGGAACTAATAGTGCATCAGAAAGGAGATACTCGCATCATAAAAGAAAATCCTGTCGTTTCTATAGAAACGTTACTTGACTTAGAGGGAGAAGTCATAGAACCCAGAGTATTTCATAGCGACGCAATTTCTGCGTTAATTCGTCAATGTGAAGGAGCGAGGGATGCAGTAGAGAGGGAATACTGGATCGGAAAGGAGATAGTCGTGTCCCAAAAGATATTCCTGTGGTTTCCATAGAAACGATACTCGATTTAGATAGAGATGTCATAGAACCCATAGTATTTCATAGCGACGCAATTTCTGTGTTAATTCGTCAATGTGAGGGAGCGAGAGACGCAGTAAAGAAGGAATAGTGCATTGGAAAGGATATACTCGTATCCCAAAAAAAATCCTATCGTTTCTATAGAAACGTTACTTGATTTAGAGGGAGAAGTCTTAGAACTCATGGTATTTCATAGCGACGCAATTTCCGCGTTAATTCGTCAATGTGAGAGTGCGAGGGATGCAGTAAAGAGGGAATAGAGCTTCGGAAAAGAGATACTCGTATCCCAAAAGAAAATCCTGTGGTTTCAATAGAAACGTTACTCGATGTTGAAGGGGGAGTCATAGAACGCATTGTATTTCAAAGCGACGCAATTTCGGCGTTAATTCGTCAATGTGAGAGAGCGAGGGATGCAGTAAAGAGGGGATAGTGCATCGGAATGGAGATACTCGTATCCCAAAAGAAAATCTTGTCGTTTCAATAGAAACGTTACTCGATTTTGAAGGGGGAGTGATAGAACGCATTGTATTTCAAAGCGATGCAATATCTGTGTTAATTCGTCAATGTGAGGGTGCGAGGGATTAAGTACCGAAGGAATAGTGCATCGGTAAGGAGATACTCGTGTACCAGAAGATAATCCTGTCGTTACCATAGAAACGTTACTCGATTTAGAAGGAGAAGTCATAGAAACCATAGTATTTCATAGCCACGCAAATTCAGTGCTAATTCGTCAATGTGAAAGTGCGAGGGATGCAGTAAAGAAGGAATAGTTCATCGGAAAGGAGATACTCGTATCTCAAAAGAAAATCCCGTCGTTTCCATAGAAACGTTACTCGATTTAGAAGGAGATCTCATGGAACCCGTAGTATTTCATAGCGACGCAATTTCTGCGATAATTCGTCAATGTGAGGGAGCGAAGGATGAAGTAAAGAAGGAATAGTGCATCGTAAAGGAGATAGTCGTATCCGAAAACAAAATCCTGTCGCTTCCATAGAATCGTTGCTCGATTTAGAAGGAGAAGTTATAGAACCTATAGTATATCATAGCGACGCAATTTCTATGCTTATTCGTCAATGTGAGGGAGCGAGGGATGCAGTAAAGAACTAATACAGCATCGGAAAGGAGATAGTCGTATAATAAAAGAAAATCCTGTTGTTTCCATAGACACGTTGCTCGATTTAGAAAGAGAAAGTCATGGAACCCATAGCATTTCATAGCGACGCATCTTCTGTGTTAACTCGTCAATGTGAGGGAGCGAGAGATGCAGTAAAGAGGGAATAGTGCATCGGAAAGGAGATATTCGTATCCCGAAAGAAAATCCTGTCGTTTCCATAGAAACATTACTCGATTTAGAAGGAGAACACATTGAACACATACTTTATCATAGCGACGCAATTTCTGTGTTAATTCGTCAATGTGAGGGAGCGAGGGATGCAGTAAAGAAGGAATAGTGCATCGGAAAGGAGATACTCGTATCCCAAAAGGAAATCCTGTCGTTTCCATAGAAACGTTACTCGATTTAGAAGGAAAAGTCATAGAACCCAAAGTATATAATAGCCACGCAATTTCTGTCTTAATGCGTCAATGTCAGGGAGCGAGGGATGCATTATAGAAGGAATAGTGCATCGGAAAGGAGATACTCGTATACCAAAAGAAAATCCTGTCGTTTCCATAGAAACGTTACTCGATTTAGAAGGATGTGTCATAGAACCCACAGTATTTTGTAGCGACGTAATCTCTGTGTTATTCGTCAATGTGAGGGGGCGAGGGATGCAGTAAAGAAGGAATAGTGCATCGGAAAGGAGATACTCGTATCCCAAAAGAAAATCCTGTCGTTTCCATTGAAACGTTACTCGATTTAGAAGCAGAAGTCATTGAACACATAGTATTTCATAGCGACGCAATTTCAGTGTTATTTCGTCCATGTGAGGGAGCGAGGGATGCTGTAGAGAGGGAATACTGGGTCGGAAAGGAGATAGTCGTATCCCAAAAAATATTCCTGTCGTTTCCATAGAATTAATACTCGATTTAGAAGGAGATGTCATAGAACCCATAGTATTCCTTAGCGACGCAATTTCTGTGTTTATTCGTCAATGTGAGGGAGTGAGGAATGCAGTAAAGAGGGAATAGTGCATATGAAAAGAGATACTCGTATCCTAAAAGATAATCTTGTCGTCTCCATAGTAATATTACTCGATTACGAACAAGAATTCATGGAACCCATAGTATTACGTATCGACGCAATTTCCGTTGTAATTCGTCAATTTCAGGGAGTGAGAAATTCAGTAAAGAAGGAATAGTGCATCGGAAAGGAGAGACTCCAATCCCAAAAGAAAAACCTGTCGTTTCAACAGAAACGTTACTCGGTTTAGAAGGAGAAGTCATGGAACACATAGTATTTCATAGCGACGCAATTTCAGTGTTATTTCGTCCATGTGAGGGAGCGAGGGATGCAGTAAAGAAGGAATAGTGAATCGGAGAGGAGATACTCGTATCCCAAAAGAAAATCCTGTCGTTTCAATAGAAACGTTACTCGATTTAGGAGGAGAAGTCATGGTACCCATAGTATATCATAGCGACGAAATATCTGTTCTATTTGGTCAATGTGAGGGAGCGCGGGATGCAGTCAAGACGGAATAGTGCATCGGAAAGGAGATACTCGTATCCCAAAAGAAAATCCTGTCGTTTCCATAGAAACGCTACTCGATTTAGAAGAAGAAGTCATGGTACCCATAGTATTTCATAGCGACGCAATATCTGTGTTAATTGGTTAATGTGAGGGAGCGAGGGATGCAGTCAAGACGGAATAGTGCATCGGAAAGGAGATACTCGTATCCCAAAAGAAAATCCTGTCGTTTCAATAGAAACGTTACTCGATTTCGAGGGAGAAGTCGTAGAACCCATAGTATTTCATAGCGACGCAATTTCCGTGTTAATTCGCCAATGTGAGGGAGCATGGGATGCAGTACAGAAGGCATAGTGCATCGGAAAGAAGATAGTCGTATCCCAAAAGAAAATCCTGTCGTTTCCATAGAAACGTTACTCGATTTAGAAGGAGAAGTCATGGAACCCATAGTATTTCATAGCGACGCAATTTCTGTGTTATCTCGTTAATGTGAGGGAGCGAGGGAGACAGTAAAGAAGGAATAGTGCATCGGAAATGAGATACTTGTATCCCAAAAGGAAACCCTGTCGTTTCCATAGAACGTTAATCGATTTAGAAGGAGAAGTCCTGGAACCCATAGTATTTCATAGCGACTCAAAAACCAATGTTATTTTGTCAATGTGAGGGAGCGAGGGATGCAGAAAAGACGGTATAGTGCATCGGAAAGGAGATACTCGTATCCCAAAGGAAAATCCTGTCGTTCCAATAGAAACGTTACTCGAATTAGAAGGAGAAGTCATAGAACCCATAGTATTTCATAGCGACGCAATTTCTGTGTTAATTCGTCAATGTGAGGCAGCGAGGGATGAAGTAAAGAAGGAATAGTGCATCGGAAAGAAGATACTCGTATCCCAAAAGAAATTTCTGTCGTTTCCATAGAAACATTACTCGATTTAGAAGGAGAAGTTATAGAACCCATAGTATTTTAAAGCGACGCAATTTATGTGCTTATTCAAAATGGTTCAAATGGCTCTGAGCACTATGGGACTCAACTGCTGAGGTCATTAGTCCCCTAGAACTTAGAACTAGTTAAACCTAACTATCCTAAGGACATCACAAACATCCATGCCCGAGGCAGGATTCGAACCTGCGACCGTAGCGGTCTTGCGGTTCCAGACTGCAGCGCCTTTAACCGCACAGCCACTTCGGCCGGCTGTGCTTATTCGTCAGTGTGAGGCAGCGAGGGATGCTGTAAGGAACTAATAGTGCATCAGAAAGGAGATACTCGCATCATAAAAGAAAATCCTGTCGTTTCTATAGAAACGTTACTTGACTTAGAGGGAGAAGTCATAGAACCCAGAGTATTTCATAGCGACGCAATTTCTGCGTTAATTCGTCAATGTGAAGGAGCGAGGGATGCAGTAGAGAGGGAATACTGGATCGGAAAGGAGATAGTCGTGTCCCAAAAGATATTCCTGTGGTTTCCATAGAAACGATACTCGATTTAGATAGAGATGTCATAGAACCCATAGTATTTCATAGCGACGCAATTTCTGTGTTAATTCGTCAATGTGAGGGAGCGAGAGACGCAGTAAAGAAGGAATAGTGCATTGGAAAGGATATACTCGTATCCCAAAAAAAATCCTATCGTTTCTATAGAAACGTTACTTGATTTAGAGGGAGAAGTCTTAGAACTCATGGTATTTCATAGCGACGCAATTTCCGCGTTAATTCGTCAATGTGAGAGTGCGAGGGATGCAGTAAAGAGGGAATAGAGCTTCGGAAAAGAGATACTCGTATCCCAAAAGAAAATCCTGTGGTTTCAATAGAAACGTTACTCGATGTTGAAGGGGGAGTCATAGAACGCATTGTATTTCAAAGCGACGCAATTTCGGCGTTAATTCGTCAATGTGAGAGAGCGAGGGATGCAGTAAAGAGGGGATAGTGCATCGGAATGGAGATACTCGTATCCCAAAAGAAAATCTTGTCGTTTCAATAGAAACGTTACTCGATTTTGAAGGGGGAGTGATAGAACGCATTGTATTTCAAAGCGATGCAATATCTGTGTTAATTCGTCAATGTGAGGGTGCGAGGGATTAAGTACCGAAGGAATAGTGCATCGGTAAGGAGATACTCGTGTACCAGAAGATAATCCTGTCGTTACCATAGAAACGTTACTCGATTTAGAAGGAGAAGTCATAGAAACCATAGTATTTCATAGCCACGCAAATTCAGTGCTAATTCGTCAATGTGAAAGTGCGAGGGATGCAGTAAAGAAGGAATAGTTCATCGGAAAGGAGATACTCGTATCTCAAAAGAAAATCCCGTCGTTTCCATAGAAACGTTACTCGATTTAGAAGGAGATCTCATGGAACCCGTAGTATTTCATAGCGACGCAATTTCTGCGATAATTCGTCAATGTGAGGGAGCGAAGGATGAAGTAAAGAAGGAATAGTGCATCGTAAAGGAGATAGTCGTATCCGAAAACAAAATCCTGTCGCTTCCATAGAATCGTTGCTCGATTTAGAAGGAGAAGTTATAGAACCTATAGTATATCATAGCGACGCAATTTCTATGCTTATTCGTCAATGTGAGGGAGCGAGGGATGCAGTAAAGAACTAATACAGCATCGGAAAGGAGATAGTCGTATAATAAAAGAAAATCCTGTTGTTTCCATAGACACGTTGCTCGATTTAGAAAGAGAAAGTCATGGAACCCATAGCATTTCATAGCGACGCATCTTCTGTGTTAACTCGTCAATGTGAGGGAGCGAGAGATGCAGTAAAGAGGGAATAGTGCATCGGAAAGGAGATATTCGTATCCCGAAAGAAAATCCTGTCGTTTCCATAGAAACATTACTCGATTTAGAAGGAGAACACATTGAACACATACTTTATCATAGCGACGCAATTTCTGTGTTAATTCGTCAATGTGAGGGAGCGAGGGATGCAGTAAAGAAGGAATAGTGCATCGGAAAGGAGATACTCGTATCCCAAAAGGAAATCCTGTCGTTTCCATAGAAACGTTACTCGATTTAGAAGGAAAAGTCATAGAACCCAAAGTATATAATAGCCACGCAATTTCTGTCTTAATGCGTCAATGTCAGGGAGCGAGGGATGCATTATAGAAGGAATAGTGCATCGGAAAGGAGATACTCGTATACCAAAAGAAAATCCTGTCGTTTCCATAGAAACGTTACTCGATTTAGAAGGATGTGTCATAGAACCCACAGTATTTTGTAGCGACGTAATCTCTGTGTTATTCGTCAATGTGAGGGGGCGAGGGATGCAGTAAAGAAGGAATAGTGCATCGGAAAGGAGATACTCGTATCCCAAAAGAAAATCCTGTCGTTTCCATTGAAACGTTACTCGATTTAGAAGCAGAAGTCATTGAACACATAGTATTTCATAGCGACGCAATTTCAGTGTTATTTCGTCCATGTGAGGGAGCGAGGGATGCTGTAGAGAGGGAATACTGGGTCGGAAAGGAGATAGTCGTATCCCAAAAAATATTCCTGTCGTTTCCATAGAATTAATACTCGATTTAGAAGGAGATGTCATAGAACCCATAGTATTCCTTAGCGACGCAATTTCTGTGTTTATTCGTCAATGTGAGGGAGTGAGGAATGCAGTAAAGAGGGAATAGTGCATATGAAAAGAGATACTCGTATCCTAAAAGATAATCTTGTCGTCTCCATAGTAATATTACTCGATTACGAACAAGAATTCATGGAACCCATAGTATTACGTATCGACGCAATTTCCGTTGTAATTCGTCAATTTCAGGGAGTGAGAAATTCAGTAAAGAAGGAATAGTGCATCGGAAAGGAGAGACTCCAATCCCAAAAGAAAAACCTGTCGTTTCAACAGAAACGTTACTCGGTTTAGAAGGAGAAGTCATGGAACACATAGTATTTCATAGCGACGCAATTTCAGTGTTATTTCGTCCATGTGAGGGAGCGAGGGATGCAGTAAAGAAGGAATAGTGAATCGGAAAGGAGATACTCGTATCCCAAAAGAAAATCCTGTCGTTTCAATAGAAACGTTACTCGGTTTAGGAGGAGAAGTCATGGTACCCATAGTATTTCATAGCGACGCAATATCTGTGTTAATTGGTTAATGTGAGGGAGCGAGGGATGCAGTCAAGACGGAATAGTGCATCGGAAAGGAGATACTCGTATCCCAAAGAAAATCCTGTCGTTTCAAATGAAACGTTACTCGATTTCGAGGGAGAAGTCGTAGAACCCATAGTATTTCATAGCGACGCAATTTCCGTGTTAATTCGCCAATGTGAGGGAGCATGGGATGCAGTACAGATGGCATAGTGCATCGGAAAGAAGATAGTCGTATCCCGAAAGAAAATCCTGTCGTTTCCATAGAAACGTTACTCGATTTAGAAGGAGAAGTCATGGAACCCATAGTATTTCATAGCGACGCAATTTCTGTGTTATCTCGTCAATGTGAGGGAGCGAGGGAGACAGTAAAGAAGGAATAGTGCATCGGAAAGGAGATACTCGTATCCCAAAGAAAATCCTGTCGTTTCAATAGAAACGTTACTCGATTTCGAGGGAGAAGTCGTAGAACCCATATTATTTCATAGCGACGCAATTTCTGCGTTAGATCGTCAATGTGAGAGAGCGAGAGATGCAGTAAAGAAGGAATCGTGCATCGGAAATGAATTACACGTATCCCAAAAGAAAATCCTGTCGTTTCCATAGAAACGTTACTCAATTTAGAATTAGAATTTATAGAACCCATTCTACTTCATAGCGACGCAATTTCTGAGTTTATTCGTCAATGTAAGGCAGCGAGGGATGCAGTATTGAACTAATAGTGCAGCGGAAAGGAGATACTCGTATCCCAAAAGATAATCTTATCTTTTCTATAGAAATATTACACGATTTAGAAGAAGAATTCATGGAACCCAAAGTAGTTGGTAGCGATGCAATTTCTGTGTTAATTCGTCAATGTGAGGGTGCGAGGGATGCAGTAAAGAAGGAATAGTGCATCGGAATGTAGATACTCGAATAGAAAAAGAAAAACCGGTCGTTTCCATAGAAACGTTACTCGATTTGATAGGAGAAGTTATAGATACCATAGTATTTCACAGTGGCGCAATTTCTGTGCTTACTCTACAATGTGAGGGAGCGAGGGTTGCAGTAAACAACTAATAGTGCAGCGGAAAGGAGATAATGGTATCCCAATAGAAAATCCTGTCGTTTCAATACAAACGTTACTCGTTTGAGAAGGAGAAGTCATAGAACCCATAGTATATCATAGCGACGCAACTTCCGTGTTAATTCGCCAAAGTGAGAGAGCGAGGGATGCAGTAGAGAAGGAATAGTGCATCGGAAAGGAGATAGTAGTATCCCAAAAGAAAATCCTGTCGTTTCCATAGAAACGATACTCGATTTAGAAGGAGATGTCATAGAACCCATAGTATTTCATAGCGACGCAATTTCTGTGTTATTTCGTCAATGTGAGGGAGCGAGGGATGCAGTAAAGAAGGAATAGTGCATCGGAAAGAAGATACTCGTATCCCAAATGAAAATCCAATCGTCTCCATTGAAACGTTACTCGATTTAGAAAGAGAAGTCATTGAACACATAGAATTTCATAGCGATGCAAATTCTGTGATAATTTGCCAATGTGAGGGAGCCACGGATGCAGTAAAGAAGGAATAGTGCATCGGAAAGGAGATACTCGTATCCCAAAACAAAATCCTGTCGTTTCAATAGAAACGTTACTCGATTTAGGAGGAGAAGTCATAGAACACATAGTATTTCATAGCGACGCAATTTTTGCGTTAATTCGTCAATGTGAGGGAGCGATTGTCGCAGTAATGAAGTAATAGTGCATCGGAAAGGAGATACTCGTATACCAAAAGAAAATCCTCTCGTTTCCGTAGAAACGTTACTCGATTTAAAAGGATGAGTCATAGAACCCACAGTATTTCATAGCGACGCAATCTCTGTGTTATTCGTCAATGTGAGGGAGCGGGGGATGCAGTAAAGAAGGAATAGTGCACCGGAAAGGAGTTACTCGTATCCCAAAAGAAAATCCTGTCGTTTCCATTGAAACGTTACTTGATTTAGAAGGAGAAGTCATTGAACACATAGCGTTCCATAGCGATGCAATTTCTCTTATAAATCGTCAATGTGAGGGAGCCAAGGATGCAGGAAAGAAGGAATAGTGCATCGGAAAGGAGATACTCGTATCCCAAAACAAAATCCTGTCGTTTCAATAGAAACGATACTCGATTTGGAAGGAGATGTAATAGAACCCATACTAGTTCATAGCGACGCATTTTCTGTGTTTATTCGTCAATGTGGGGGAGCGAGGGATGCAGTAATGAACTAATAGTGCAACGGAAAGGAGTTACTCGTATCCCAAAAGTTAATCTTGTCGTTTCCATAGATATAACACTTGGTTAAGAAGGTGAATTCATGGAACCCATAGTACTTCGTAGCGACGCAATTTCTGTGTTAATTCCTCAATGTGAGGGAGCGAGGGATGCAGTAAAGACGGAATAGTGCATCGGAAAGGAGATACCCGTATCCCAAAAGAAAATCCTGTCGTTTCCATAGAAACGTTACTCGATTTGAAAGGAGAAGTTATAGAACACATAGTATTTCACAGCGACGCAATGTCTGTGCTTATTCTTCAATGCGAGGGAGCGAGGGATGCAGTAAAAAACTAATAGTGCATCGGAAAGGAGATACTTGTATCCCTAAAGGAAACCCTGTCGTTTCCATAGAAACGTTAATCGATTTAGAAGGAGAAGCCATGGAACCCATAGTATTTCATAGCGACTCAAAAACCAATGTTATTTTGTTAATGTGAGGGTTCGAGGGATGCAGTAAAGACGGAATAGTGCATCGGAAAGGAGATACTCGTATCCCAAAAGAAAATCGTGTCGTTCCAATAGAATCGTTACTCGATTTAGAAGGAGAGGTCATAGAACCCATAGTATTTCATAGCGACGCAATTTCTGTGTAAATTCACCAATGTGAGGGAGCGAAGGATGCAGTACAGAAGGCAAAGTGCATCGGAAAGGAGGTAGTCGTATCCCAAAAGAAAATCTTGTCGTTTCCATAGAAACGTTATTCGATTTAGAAGTTGTCATAGAAACCATAGTATTACATAGCGACGCAATTTCTGTGTTAATTCGTCAATGTGAGGGAGCGCGGGATGAAGTAAAGAAGGAATAGTGCATCGGAAATGAGATTCTCGTATCCCAAAAGAAATTTCTGTTGTTTCAATAGAAACGTTACTCGATTTAGAAGGAGAAGTTATAGAACCCATAGTATTTCAAAGCGACGCAATTTCTGTGCTTATTCGTCAGTGCTAGGGAGCGGGGGATGCTGTAAGGGAATAATAGTGCATCGGAAAGGAGATACTCGCATCATAAAAGAAAATCCTGTCGTTTCCATAGAAACGTTACTCGATTTAGAAGGAGAAGTCATAGAACGCATAGTATTTCATAGCGACGTAATTTCTGTGATAATTCGTCTATGTGGGGGAGCGAGGGATGCATTAAAGATGGAATAGTGGATCGGAATGGAGATACTCGTATCCCAAAAGAAAATCCTGTGGTTTCAATAGAAACGTTACTCGATTTTGAAGGGGGAGTCAAAGAACGCATTGTATTTCAAAGCGACGCAATATCAGTGTTAATTCGTCAATGTGAGGGAGCGAGGGATTAAGTACCGAAGGAATAGTGCATCGGAGAGGAGATACTCGTGTACCAGAAGAAAATCCTGTCGTTACCATAGAAACGTTACTCGATTTAGAAGGAGAAGTCATAGAACCCATAGTATTTCATAGCCACGCAATTTCAGTGCTAATTCGTCAATGTGAAAGTGCGAGGGATGCAGCCAAGAAGGAATAGTTCATCGGAAAGGAGATACTCGTATCCCAAAAGAAAATCCCGTCGTTTCCACAGAAACGTTACTCGATTTAGAAGGAGAACTCATAGAACCCGTAGTATTTCATAGCGACGCAATTTCTGCGATAATTCGTCAATGTGAGGGATCGAAGGATGAAGTAAAGAAGGAATAGTGCATCGGAAAGGAGATAGTCGTATCCGAAAACAAAATCCTGTCGTTTCCATAGAAACGTTACTCGATTTAGAAGGAAAAGTTATAGAACCTATAGTATTTCATAGCGACCCAATTTCTATGCTTATTCGTCAACGTGAGGGAGCGAGGGATGCAGTAAAGAACTAATACTGCTCGGAAAGGAGATATTCGTATAATTAAAGAAAATCCTGCTGTTTCCATAGAAACGTTGCTCGACTTAGAAAGAGATGTCATAGAACCCATGGTATTTCATAGCCATGCAATTTCTGTGTTATTTCGACAATGTGAGGGAGCGAGGGATGCAGTAAAGAAGGAATAGTGCATCGGAAAGGAGATACTCGTATCCCAAAACTAAATCCTGTCGTTTAAATAGAAACGTCACTCGATATAGAGGGAGAAGTCATAGAACCCATAGTACTTCATAGCGACGCAATTTCTGTGTTAATTCGTCAATGTGAGGTAGCCAGGGATGCAGGAAAGAGGGAATAGTGCATCGGATAGGAGATACTCGTATCCCAAAAAAATTCCTGTCGTTTCCATAGAAACATTACTCGATTTAGAAGGAGAACCCATAGAACACATAGTTTATCATAGCGACGCAATTTCTGTGTTAATTCGTAAATGTGAGGGAGCGAGGGATGCAGTAAAGAAGGAATAGTGCATCGGAAAGGAGATACTCGTATCCCAAAATTAAATCCCGTCGTTTCCATAGAAACGTTACTCGATTTAGAAGGAAAAGTCATAGAGCCCATAGTATATAATAGCCACGCAATATCTGCCTTAATTCGTCAATGTCAGGGAGCGAGGGATGCAGTATAGAAGGAATAGTGCATCGGAAAGGAGATACTCGCATACCAAAAGAAAATCCTCTCGTTTCCATAGAAACGTTACTTGATTTAGAAGGATGAGTCATAGAACCCACAGTATTTCATAGCGACGTAATCTCTGTGTTATTCGTCAATGTGAGGGGGCGTGCGATGCAGTACAGAAGGAATAGTGCATCGGAAAGGAGATACTCGTATCCCAAAAGAAAATCCTGTCGTTTCCATTGAAACGTTAATCGATTGAGATGGAGAAGTTATAGAACCCATACTATTTCATAACGACGCAATTTCTGTGTTATTTCGTCAATGTGAGGGAGCGAGGGAGACAGTAAAGAAGGAATAGTGCAGCGGAAAGGAGATACTCGTATCCCAAAAGATAATCTTATACTTTCCATAGAAATCTTACACGATTTACAAGGAGAATTCATGGAACCCATAGTAGTTCGTAGCGACGCAATTTCTGTGCTAATTCGTGAATGTGAGAGAGCGAGGGATGCAGTAAAGACGGAATAGTGCATCGGAAAGGAGGGACTGCTATCCCAAAAGAAAATACTGTCGTTTCAATAGAAACGTTACTCGGTTTACAAGGAGAAGTCATAGAACACATAGTATTTCATAGCCACGCGCTTTCTGTGTTAATTCGTGAATGTGATGGAACGAGGGATGCAGTAAAGAAGGAATAGTACATCGGAAAGGAGATACTCGTATCCCAATAGAAAATCCTGTCGTTTCCATAGAAACGTTCCTCGATTTGATAGGAGAAGTTATAGAACCCTTAGTATTTCACAGCGACGCAATTTCTGTGCTTATTCTTCAATGCGAGGGAGCGTGCGATGCAGTAAAGAACTAATAGTGCATCGGAAAGGAGATACTCGAATCCTAAAAGAAAATCCTGTCGTTTCCATAGAAACGTTACTCGATTTAGAAGGAGAAGTCATGGTACCCGTAGTATTTCATAACGACGCAATATCTGTGTTATTTGGTCAATGTGAGGGGCGAGGGATGCAGTCAAGACGGAATAGTGCATCCGAAAGGAGATACTCGTATCCCAAAAGAAAATCCTGTCGTTTCAATAGAAACGTTACTCGGTTTCGAAGGAGAAGTCGTAGAACCCATAGTATTTCATAGCGACGCAATTTCCGTGTTAATTCGCCAATGTGAGGGAGCGTGGGATGCAGTAAAGAAGGCACAGTGCATATGAAAGGAGATAGTCGTATCCCAAAAGAAAATCCTGTCGTTTCCATAGAAACGCTACTCGATTTAGAAGGAGAAGTCATGGTACCCATAGTATTTCATAGCGACGCAATATCTGTGTTAATTGGTTAATGTGAGGGAGCGAGGGATGCAGTCAAGACGGAATAGTGCATCGGAAAGGAGATACTCGTATCCCAAAAGAAAATCCTGTCGTTTCAATAGAAACGTTACTCGATTTCGAGGGAGAAGTCGTAGAACCCATAGTATTTCATAGCGACGCAATTTCCGTGTTAATTCGCCAATATGAGGGAGCATGGGATGCAGTACAGATGGCATAGTGCATCGGAAAGAAGATAGTCGTATCCCGAAAGAAAATCCTGTCGTTTCCATAGAAACGTTACTCGATTTAGAAGGAGAAGTCATGGAACCCATAGTATTTCATAGCGACGCAATTTCTGTGTTATCTCGTCAATGTGAGGGAGCGAGGGAGACAGTAAAGAAGGAATAGTGCATCGGAAATGAGATACTCGTATCCCAAAGAAAATCCTGTCGTTTCCATAGAAACGTTACTCGATTTAGAAGGAGAAGTCATTGAACACATAGTATTCCATAGCGATGCCATTTCTGTGATAATTCGTCAATATGGGGGAGCCAGGGATGCAGTAAAGAAGGAATGGTGCATCGGAAAGGAGATACTCGTATCCCAAAATAAAATCCTGTCCTTTCAGTAGAAACGTTACTCGATTTAGGAGCGGAAGTCATAGAACCCATATTATTTCATAGCGACGCAATTTCTGCGTTAATTCGTCAATGTGAGAGAGCGAGAGATGCAGTAAAGATGGAATCGTGCATCGGAAATGAATTACACGTATCCCAAAAGAAAATCCTGTCGTTTCCACAGAAACGTTACTCAATTTAGAATTAGAAGTTATAGAACCCATTCTACTTCATAGCGACGCAATTTCTGAGTTTATTCGTCAATGTAAGGCAGCGAGGGATGCAGTATTGAACTAATAGTGCAGCGGAAAGGAGATACTCGTATCAAAAAAGATAATCTTATCTTTTCCATAGAAATATTACACGATTTAGAAAGAGAAGTCATTGAACACATAGAATTTCATAGCGATGCAAATTCTGTGATAATTTGCCAATGTGAGGGAGCCACGGATGCAGTAAAGAAGGAATAGTGCATCGGAAAGGAGATACTCGTATCCCAAAACAAAATCCTGTCGTTTCAATAGAAACGTTACTCGATTTAGGAGGAGAAGTCATAGAACACATAGTATTTCATAGCGACGCAATCTCTGTGTTATTCGTCAATGTGAGGGAGCGGGGGATGCAGTAAAGAAGGAATAGTGCACCAGAAAGGAGTTACTCGTATCCCAAAAGAAAATCCTGTCGTTTCCATTGAAACGTTACTTGATTTAGAAGGAGAAGTCATTGAACACATAGCGTTCCATAGCGATGCAATTTCTCTTATAAATCGTCAATGTGAGGGAGCCAAGGATGCAGGAAAGAAGGAATAGTGCATCGGAAAGGAGATACTCGTATCCCAAAACAAAATCCTGTCGTTTCAATAGAAACGATACTCGATTTAGAAGGAGATGTAATAGAACCCATACTAGTTCATAGCGACGCATTTTCTGTGTTTATTCGTCAATGTGGTGGAGCGAGGGATGCAGTAATGAACTAATAGTGCAACGGAAAGGCGTTACTCGTATCCCAAAAGTTAATCTTGTCGTTTCCATAGATATAACACTTGGTTAAGAAGGTGAATTCATGGAACCCATAGTACTTCGTAGCGACGCAATTTCTGTGTTAATTCCTCAATGTGAGGGAGCGAGGGATGCAGTAAAGACGGAATAGTGCATCGGAAAGGAGATACCCGTATCCCAAAAGAAAATCCTGTCGTTTCCATAGAAACGTTACTCGATTTGAAAGGAGAAGTTATAGAACACATAGTATTTCACAGCGACGCAATGTCTGTGCTTATTCTTCAATGCGAGGGAGCGAGGGATGCAGTAAAAAACTAATAGTGCATCGGAAAGGAGATACTTGTATCCCTAAAGGAAACCCTGTCGTTTCCATAGAAACGTTAATCGATTTAGAAGGAGAAGTCATGGAACCCATAGTATTTCATAGCGACTCAAAAACCAATGTTATTTTGTTAATGTGAGGGTTCGAGGGATGCAGTAAAGACGGAATAGTGCATCGGAAAGGAGATACTCGTATCCCAAAAGAAAATCGTGTCGTTCCAATAGAATCGTTACTCGATTTAGAAGGAGAGGTCATAGAACCCATAGTATTTCATAGCGACGCAATTTCTGTGTAAATTCACCAATGTGAGGGAGCGAAGGATGCAGTACAGAAGGCATAGTGCATCGGAAAGGAGGTAGTCGTATCCCAAAAGAAAATCTTGTCGTTTCCATAGAAACGTTATTCGATTTAGAAGTTGTTATAGAAACCATAGTATTACATAGCGACGCAATTTCTGTGTTAATTCGTCAATGTGAGGGAGCGCGGGATGAAGTAAAGAAGGAATAGTGCATCGGAAATGAGATACTCGTATCCCAAAAGAAATTTCTGT
Source organism: Schistocerca serialis cubense (assembly GCF_023864345.2). Taxonomy (NCBI): domain Eukaryota; kingdom Metazoa; phylum Arthropoda; class Insecta; order Orthoptera; family Acrididae; genus Schistocerca; species Schistocerca serialis. The sequence continues at coordinate 52,773,386 of NC_064638.1, forward strand.
TGTTTCAATAGAAACGTTACTCGATTTAGAAGGAGAAGTTATAGAACCCATAGTATTTCAAAGCGACGCAATTTCTGTGCTTATTCGTCAGTGCGAGGGAGCGGGGGATGCTGTAAGGGAATAATAGTGCATCGGAAAGGAGATACTCGCATCATAAAAGAAAATCCTGTCGTTTCCATAGAAACGTTACTCGATTTAGAAGGAGAAGTCATAGAACCCATAGTATTTCATAGCGACGCAATTTCTGTGTTAATTCGTCAATGTGAGGGAGCGAGAGACGCAGTAAAGATGGAATAGTGGATCGGAATGGAGATACTCGTATCCCAAAAGAAAATCCTGTGGTTTCAATAGAAACGTTACTCGATTTGGAAGGGGGAGTCATAGAACGCATTGTATTTCAAAGCGACGCAATATCAGTGTTAATTCGTCAATGTGAGGGAGCGAGGGATTAAGTACCGAAGGAATAGTGCATCGGAGAGGAGATACTCGTGTACCAGAAGAAAATCCTGTCGTTACCATAGAAACGTTACTCGATTTAGAAGGAGAAGTCATAGAACCCATAGTATTTCATAGCCACGCAATTTCAGTCCTAATTCGTCAATGTGAAAGTGCGAGGGATGCAGCCAAGAAGGAATAGTTCATCGGAAAGGAGATACTCGTATCCCAAAAGAAAATCCCGTCGTTTCCACAGAAACGTTACTCGATTTAGAAGGAGAACTCATAGAACCCGTAGTATTTCATAGCGACGCAATTTCTGCGATAATTCGTCAATGTGAGGGATCGAAGGATGAAGTAAAGAAGGAATAGTGCATCGGAAAGGAGATAGTCGTATCCCAAAACTAAATCCTGTCGTTTAAATAGAAACGTCACTCGATATAGAGGGAGAAGTCATAGAACCCATAGTACTTCATAGCGACGCAATTTCTGTGTTAATTCGTCAATGTGAGGTAGCCAGGGATGCAGGAAAGAGGGAATAGTGCATCGGATAGGAGATACTCGTATCCCAAAAAAATTCCTGTCGTTTCCATAGAAACATTACTCGATTTAGAAGGAGAACCCATAGAACACATAGTTTATCATAGCGACGCAATTTCTGTGTTAATTCGTAAATGTGAGGGAGCGAGGGATGCAGTAAAGAAGGAATAGTGCATCGGAAAGGAGATACTCGTATCCCAAAATTAAATCCCGTCGTTTCCATAGAAACGTTACTCGATTTAGAAGGAAAAGTCATAGAGCCCATAGTATGTAATAGCCACGCAATTTCTGCCTTAATTCGTCAATGTCAGGGAGCGAGGGATGCAGTATAGAAGGAATAGTGCATCGGAATGGAGATACTCGCATACCAAAAGAAAATCCTCTCGTTTCCATAGAAACGTTACTTGATTTAGAAGGATGAGTCATAGAACCCACAGTATTTCATAGCGACGTAATCTCTGTGTTATTCGTCAATGTGAGGGGGCGAGCGATGCAGTACAGAAGGAATAGTGCATCGGAAAGGAGATACTCGTATCCCAAAAGAAAATCCTGTCGTTTCCATTGAAACGTTACTCAATTTAGAAGCAGAAGTCATTGAACGCATAGTATTCAATAGCGATGCATTTTCTGTGATAATTCGTCAGTGTGAGGGAGCCAGGGATGCAGTAAAGAAGGAATTTTGCATCGGAAAGGAGATACTCGTATCCAAAAACAAAATCCTCTCGTTTCAATAGAAACGTTACTCGTTTTAGAAGGAGAAGTTATAGAACCCATACTAGATCATAGCGACGCAATTTCTGTGTTTATTCGTCAATGTGAGGGAGTGAGGAATGCAGTAAAGAGGGAATAGTGCATCGGAAAAGAGATACTCGTATCCTAAAGATAATCTTGTCGTTTACATAGTAATATTACTCGATTACGAAGAAGAATTCATGGAACCCATAGAATTACGTAACGACGCAATTTCTGTTTTAATTTGTCAAAGTCAGGAATGAGGGATTAAGTAAAGAAGGAATGGTGCATCGGAAAGGAGAGACTCCAATCCCAAAAGAAAATCCTCTTTTTCAATAGAAACGTTACTCGGTTTAGAGGGAGAAGTCATAGAACAGATAGTATTTCATAGCCACGCAATTTATGTGTTAATTCGTGAATGTGAGAGAGCGAGGGATGCAGGAAAGAAGGAATAGTGCATCGAAACGGAGATACTCGTATCCCAAAAGAAAATCCTGTCGTTTCCATAGAAACTTTACTCGATTTGAAAGGAGAAGTTATAGAACTCATAGTATTTCATAGCGACGCAATTTCTGCGTTAATTCTTCAATGTGAGGGAGCGAGAGATGCAGTAAAGAAGGAATCGTGCATTGGAAATGAGATACTCGTATCCCAAACGAAATTCCTGTCGTTTCCATAGAAACGTTACTCGATTGAGATGGAGAAGTTATAGAACCCATACTATTTCATAACGACGCAATTTCTGTGTTTTTTCGTCAATGTCAGGGAGCGAGGGAGACAGTAAAGAAGGAATAGTGCAGCGGAAAGGAGATACTCGTATCCCAAAAGATAATCTTATACTTTCCATAGAAATATTACACGATTTACAAGGAGAATTCATGGAACCCATTGTAGTTCGTAGCGACGCAATTTCTGTGTTAATTCGTGAATGTGAGAGAGCGAGGGATGCAGTAAAGACGGAATAGTGCATCGGAAAGGAGGGACTGCTATCCCAAAAGAAAATACTGTCGTTTCAATAGAAACGTTACTCGGTTTACAAGGAGAAGTCATAGAACCCATAGTATTTCATAGCCACGCAATTTCTGTGTTAATTCGTGAATGTGATGGAACGAGGGATGCAGTAAAGAAGGAATAGTACATCGGAAAGGAGATACTCGTATCCCAATAGAAAATCCTGTCGTTTCCATAGAAACGTTACTCGATTTGATAGGAGAAGTTATAGAACCCTTAGTATTTCACAGCGACGCAATTTCTGTGCTTATTCTTCAATGCGAGGGAGCGTGCGATGCAGTAAAGAACTAATAGTGCATCGTGTGGTGTCACCGCCAGACACCACACTTGCTAGGTGGTAGCTTAAATCGGCCGCGGTCCATTTAGTACATGTCGGACCCGCGTGTCGCCACTGTGTAATCGCAGACCTAGCGCCACCACCAAGGCAGGTCTCGTGATACGAGAGAGCACTCGCCCCAGTTGTACGAGAACCTAGCTACCGCCCAGTTGTACGAGAACCTAGCTACCGACCAGATGTACGAAGCCTTTCTGTCTCATTAGCCGAGAGACAGAATAGCCATCAGCTAAGTTAATGGCTACGAACTAGCAAGGCGCCATTTGTATCAGTGCCTATAGCTTACGAGTATTCAAGAGAGATGTATTCCAAGGACTAATAAAAAGATAAGTAATAAGCTTCTACATACTTTTCTTCTTATTCATTTATAAGTTCTCATGTTCCAGACTTCACGCCCGTCTGCGTTAGCCTTGCGTGCCCTATCGGCTACAGCGTTAGTCTAGCTTGCCTTTTCAGCCATCTCAACTTCACGGTGTCGGCCCAGATACCGACACAACATTGGCGACGAGGATGGGATGTGTTTGTTTGTGCGATGGCAGTTGTGCGGACGTGCGCGACGTAGCAACTCTGTCCTACGAGGAAATTTTGTCTGCTTTAGATGCCTATTTCAAAGAAACAGTTAATGTGGTTGCAAAACGGTATACGTTTTTTCGTACAAAACGTACGGCCGGTCAAACTAATAGGGAGTGGGTAGCAACATTGCAAGGACTTACTAGGGACTGTGCCTTTGAATGTGACTGTGGTCTTTCTTATTCAGATACAATGGTGCGTGATGCAATTGCACAGAACGTTTCTGATGTTCGCATACGGGAGCAAATTTTGAAACTAGTTAATCCCTCCCTTCAACAAGTGATAGACATATTGGATAGACAGGACACACTTGACTGTGCTCAGGAATCTTTTGAAACTTCGCCAGCCGTGTGTAACATTAACCGGCCCGCTGGACGCGCTGCGCGGCCCGGTAACCGGGCCTTGCGCACGTCGACACAGCGGCCGCCGCGTGCTAAGCCAGGTGTGCCGCGCCAGCACACAAATGCAGTGAAATCATGCCCGCGGTGTGCTACTCGACATTCGCGTGAACATTGCCCGTCACGCCAAGCTATTTGCTTTTTCTGCAATAAGAAAGGACATGTTGAAAGTGTTTGCCAGAAAAAGCTCAGATCAGACAATCACAATCATTCCAGGCCCTTTGCTTCGCGCCGGAATCGAACCAAGGACACTCAGGCTCGTGGACCTTCGCCTATGGACATTCATGTCGTTAATTCCGCTTCGTCCAGTGACCCTTTCTCTAACAGTGACTGTGATCGTCCACAAACACTGTGCGTCGACGTCGCCGGAAATCACGTCAATTAGCAAGTGATTCTGTACCAGTGTCTGTTCCCATTGCACAAAACAGTCGCTTTTGTCGTCAGCAGAACAATAAACTTTTTGTGGACTTAGACTTTGAAGGCAAAGTGATACCATTCCAGCTCGATACCGGAGCTGCAGTTTCATTGCTCAATCACGACACGTACAAACAACTGGGCAAACCTCCGTTGCGTTCCGCAAATGTTAAGCTAACTACATATTCCGGACAGACAATTCCTGTGTTAGGACAGTGCAGCCTTCTTGCAACATACAAGGGACAAACAAAACTTGTGTCATTTTACGTTCTTCGTTCTTCTTCTGCAGTGAACTTGTTTGGTCTAGACTTGTTTCAGTTGTTTAACATGTCTATTGTAAATCAGGTCCTATCAGTGACTCAGACTGTGCCTACCGACAGTGTTTCTCGGCTGTGTGACGAATTTGCAGACATTTTTGCACCGGGCTTAGGTTGCGCTAAAAACTATGAAGCACATTTAGAACTGAAGGTAAACGCGCAACCGAAATTTTTCAGGGCGCGCAATGTTCCCCACGCATTGCGTGATGAGGTCGCAAGAACGTTACACGATCTCGAATCACAGGGTGTAATTGAACGTGTGCAAGCTTCTCTCTGGGCCTCACCCTTAGTAATTTTGCCAAAACCTTCCGGAAAATTGAGACTTTGCGTGGACTTCAAGGCCACAGTGAATCCACAGCTAGTGACTGCTGCTTTTCCCTTGCCCCGCCCGGAAGATCTTTTTGCTAAACTGTGCCCGGGAAAATATTTTTCAAAGTTGGACCTAGCCGATGCGTACTTGCAAATACCGGTGGACGACGAATCCCAGCGCGTATTGGTGGTTAACACGCATCTTGGATTGTACCGCTTCAAAAGACTGCCATTCGGGTGTGCATCCGCCCCTGCCTTGTTTCAGCAATATTTACAAACTATTTGTGCGTCGGTCCCTACTGCAGCAAACTATCTGGACGATATAGTGATCTCCGGACAGACAGAAGAAGATCATCTTGCGAACTTACGAACATTATTTCCGGTCTTGCGGCAAAATGGTCTTCGCTTGAGGAAGGACAAATGTGTGTTTTTTGCTCGTGACTTACCATACCTGGGACATGTCATTAATGCCCAAGGCATACATCCGAGTCCAGAGCACCTCCGTGCCATACAAGAATTGCCTTCCCCTCAAAATGTGAAACAGTTACAGAGTGTGTTGGGTAAAATTAATTATTACAATAAATTTGTGCGCAATGCCTCTTCCATTTCAGCTCCGCTTCATCGCTTACGCTGTAAAGGTGTTCCGTTCGTCTGGACGACGGAATGTGAACGCGCCTTTCGCCAGTTGAAATCGGCGTTGATTTCTCATACTTGCCTTACGCCATTCGATCCCCAGATACCCCTTTTGTTGATGGTAGATGCATCGGATTTCGGGATCGGTGCTGTGCTTGCGCACAAAGTTGGCTCCCATGATCGCCCTATTGCCTTTGCGTCCAAATTGCTCTCGTCTGCGCAAAGAAATTATTCACAGATAGAGAAAGAAGCTTTGGCTCTCGTGTTTGGTGTTACTAAGTTCCATGATTTCTTGTATGGTCGTCACTTTACCATCATCACAGACCACAAACCTTTGACATCGCTTTTTCATCCGACCAAGCCTGTACCTCCACGTACAGCGCAGAAATTCATTCGCTGGTCTATTTTCCTCTCGCAGTACCGCTACGATATCTTGTATCGGTCCACTGCTAAGCACGGAAACGCCGATGCGTTGTCCCGTTTGCCTGTTGCTGAGGATAAAGCATTCGATTCTTCCGAACTTGCTTGTATGTTCATTGATTCGGAAACCGATGAAGTGGTCGAATCGTTTCCGATTGATTTTCGTCGTGTCGCTACAGCCACAGCTGCTGACCCTGTCCTTGCTACTGTTTTACGTTTTGTTGCTACGCAATGGCCTTTGTCAAAGTCTCGGATCGAGGATCCGTTGGTTCGCCGATTTTTTGCTCACAAGGAGAGACTTTTTGTTCGACGTGGTGTTTTGTTGTTGCGTTCTGATAATGATCAGTCCAGAGTCGTGGTCCCACGTTCGTTACAGTCCTCTGTTTTACGGCTTCTTCACCAAGGACATTGGGGTATAGTGCGAACGAAACAACTTGCTCGTCAGCACTGTACTTGGTTCGGAATCGATGCTGCGATTACGAATATGTGTTCTTCGTGCCCGGCGTGTGCCGAACAACAGTCCGCACCGCCGCGGAAAGTTTTTGCGTGTCCAAAAGCCACTTCCCCTTGGCAACGCTTGCACATAGATTTTGCTGGTCCATTCTGGAATGCTCGATGGTTGGTTCTGGTCGATGCCTTCAGTAATTTTCCTTTTGTTGTCCGGATGTCTTCCACGACGTCCTCCGCCACCATCCAAGCGTTGTCTGCTATCTTTTGCATTGAAGGTCTTCCGCAGACTATTGTTTCCGACAATGGCCCACAATTCATGTCCGCAGAATTTCAGTCATTCTGCCAGGCCAATGGTATTCAACATCTGACATCCGCGCCGTTTTCGCCTCAGTCGAACGGTGCCGTTGAACGATTGGTCCGGACTTTCAAGTCACAGATGTTGAAATTGAAAGAGTCGCATTCTCGGGAGGACGCATTGTTGCTCTTTTTGTCTTCGTATCGCTCTCAGCCCCGAGATGGTCGCTCGCCGGCTGAGTTGCTCCACGGTCGTCCTCATCGCACCTTGATGTCTTTGCTGCATCCGCCGCATCAGGTTCCTTTGCAGCGGCAGACTCCTGCTTTTGCTCCAGGCGACGTTGTATTTTATCGCAACTATCGCGGTTCACGGCGTTGGCTCGCAGGGCGCATTCTTCGCTGCCTCGGCCGCGCGATGTATTTGGTTTTGGGGGCCTCTGGTGAGGTGCGTCGGCATCTCAATCAGCTGCGCCTCTGTCGTCGCTCGGGTTCTGCCGCTCCCCGTCTGCTTTCAGCGACGGTGCCGTCCGGTCAGCGCCCTGGGGACCCATCTACTGGCTCGCCTCATCCCCAGGTGTTACCGACGATGCCTTCCATTTTGCCCCACGGCGACGCGCCGCCGCCGCCGCAGCAGCAGCAGCCGCCGCAGCCGCCGCCGCTTGTTCTCCCGCCGGCGCCGCCCGCATTCGACGCTTCGTTGCAGCCGCCAAGCGCCTCCCAGGGTCACGCGCCGCCGATCGCTTCCCGTGACCAGCTGTCCTCCGCCATGGAACTCCCGCCCGCTCCGGACCACATGACGTCATCGCGCGTCGGCTACCCCGACGCAATGGAGGTTGACCCTTCGGTCCCTCCTGTCTCTTTACGGGCGCATACACCGCATGTTGACGTGCACCCTGGACTAGTTTTTCAGGCGTTTCCTAGCTCCCCTCGGACCGAATGGCCGGGTGCGGGTGGCACAGCCTCGCCTGTTGTTAGGCTCCCCACCTCATCGCATACGTCAACATGTGGTCCTCCCCACGGCGGGCGGAAGCCTTATCACACGACCGTTCGCCGATTTGCGGGGGAGGAATGTGGTGTCACCGCCAGACACCACACTTGCTAGGTGGTAGCTTAAATCGGCCGCGGTCCATTTAGTACATGTCGGACCCGCGTGTCGCCACTGTGTAATCGCAGACCTAGCGCCACCACCAAGGCAGGTCTCGTGATACGAGAGAGCACTCGCCCCAGTTGTACGAGAACCTAGCTACCGCCCAGTTGTACGAGAACCTAGCTACCGACCAGATGTACGAAGCCTTTCTGTCTCATTAGCCGAGAGACAGAATAGCCATCAGCTAAGTTAATGGCTACGAACTAGCAAGGCGCCATTTGTATCAGTGCCTATAGCTTACGAGTATTCAAGAGAGATGTATTCCAAGGACTAATAAAAAGATAAGTAATAAGCATCTACATACTTTTCTTCTTATTCATTTATAAGTTCTCATGTTCCAGATTTCACGCCCGTCTGCGTTAGCCTTGCGTGCCCTATCGGCTACAGCGTTAGTCTAGCTTGCCTTTTCAGCCATCTCAACTTCACGGTGTCGGCCCAGATACCGACACAACACATCGGAAAGGAGATACACGAATCCCAAAAGAAAATCCTGTCGTTTCCATAGAAACGTTACTCGATTTCGAAGGAGATGTCATAGAACCCATAGTATTTCATAGCGACGCAATTTCTGTGTTAATTCGTCAATGTGAGGGAGCGAGGAATGCAGTAATGAAGGAATAGTGCATCGGAAAGGTGAAACTCGTATCCCAAAACAAAATCCTGTCGTTTCAATAGAAACGTTACTCGATTTAGAAGGAGAAGTCATAGAACCTATAGTATTTAATAGCCACGCAATTTCTGTGTTAATTCGACAATGTGAGGGAGCGAGGGATGCAGTAAAGAAGGAATAGTTCAGCGGAAAGGGCATACTCCTATCCCAAAAGAAAATCCTGTAGTTCCCATAGAAACGTTACTCGATTTAGATGGAGACGTCATAGAACACATAGTATTTCAAAGCGACGCAATTTCAGTGTTATTTCGTCAATGTGAGGGGCGAGGGATGCAGTAAAGAAGGAATAGTGCATCGGAAAGGAGATACCCGTATCCCAAAAGAAAATCCAGTCGTTTCCATTGAAACGTTTCTCGATTTTGAAGGAGATGTCATTGAACACATAGTATTCCATAGCGATGCAGTTTCTGTGATAATTTGTCAATGTGAGGGAGCTACGGATGCAGTAAAGAACGAATAGTGCATCGGAAACGAGACATTCGTATCCCAAAACCAAATCCTGTCGTTTCAATAGAAACGTTACTGGATTTAGGAGGAGAAGTCATAGAACCCATAGTATTTCATAGCGACGCAATTTTTGCGTTAATTCGTCAATGTGAGGGAGCGAAAGATGCAGTAAAGAAGGAATTGTGCATCGGAAATGAGATACTCGTATCCCAAAAGAAAATCCTGTCGTTTCCAAAGAAACGTTACTCGATTTAGAAGGAGAAGTAATAGAAGCCATACTATTTCATAGCGACACGATTTCTGTGTTTATTCGTCAATGTGAGGAATTGAGGGATGGAGTAATGAACTAATAGTGCAGCGGAAAGGAGATACTCGTATCCCAAAAGATATACCTATCATTTCCATAGAAATATTGCACTATTTAGAAGGAGAATTCATGGAATCCCAAGGTAGTTCGTAGCGACGCAATTTCTGTGTTAATTCGTCAATGTGAGGGAGCGAGGGATGCAGTAATGACGGAATAGTGCATCGCAAAGGAGGGACTCCTATCCCAAAAGAAAATCCTGTCGTTTCAATAGAAACGTTACTCGGTTTACAAGGAGAAGTCATAGAACCCAAAGTATTTCATAGCCACGCAATTTCTGTGTTAATTCGTGAATGTGATGGAACGAGGGATGCAGTAAAGAAGGAATAGTACATCGGAAAGGAGATACTCGTATCCCAAAAGAAAATCCCGTCGTTTCCATAGAAACGTTATTCGATTTCATAGGAGAAGTTATAGAACCATTAGTATTTCACAGCGTCGCAATTTCTGTGCTTACACTTCAATGCGAGGGAGCGTGCGATGCAGTAAAGATCTAATAGTGCATCGCAAAGGAGATAGTCGTATCCCAAAACCAAATCCTGTCGTTTCCATAGAAACGTTACTCGATTTAGAAGGAGAAGTCATGGATCGCATAGTATTTCATAGCTACTCAATATCTGTGTTATTTGGTCAATGTTAGGGAGCGAGGGATGCAGTACAGAAGGCATAGTGCATCGGAAAGGAGATAGTGGTATCCCAAAAGAAAATCCTGTCGTTTCTATAGAAACGTTACTCTATTTAGAAGGAGATGTCATAGAACCCATAGTATTTCATAGCGACGCAATTTCTGTGTCAATTCGTCAATGTGAGGGCACGAGGGATGCAGTAAAGAAGGAATAGTGCATCGGAAAGGGGATACTCGTATCCCAAAAGAAAATCCTCTCGTTCCCACAGAAACGTTACTCGATTTAGAAGGAGAAGTCATAGAACCCATGGTATTTCATACCGACGCAATTTCTGTGTTAATTCGTCAATGTGAGGGAGCGAGGAATGCAGTAAAGTCGGAATAGTGCTTCGGAAAGGAGATACTCGTATCCCAAGAGGAAAACCAACTCGTGTCCATAGAAACGTTACTCGGTTTAGAAGGAGAAGTCATAGAACCCATAGTATTTCATAGCGACGCAATTTCTGCGTTAATTTGTCAATGTGAGGGAGCGAGGGAAGCAGTAAAGAAGGAATAGTGTATCGGAAAGGAGATACTCGTATCCCAAAAGAAAATCCTGTCGTTTCCATAGGAACGTTAGTCGATGTAGAAGGAGAAGTCATAGAACATCAAGTATTTAATAGCCACGCAATTTCTGTGTTAATTCGTCAATGTGAGGGAGCGAGGGATTCAGTAAAGAAGGAATAGTGCAGCGGAAAGGAGATACTCGTATCTCAAAAGAAAATCCGGTCGTTTCCATAGAAAAATTACTCGATTTAGAAGGATAAGTCATGGAACCCATAGTATCTCATAGCGACGCAATTTCTGTGTTATTTCGTAAATGTGACTGAGCGAGTTATGCAGTAAAGACGGAATAATGCCTCGGAAAGGAGATACTCGTATCCCAAAACAAAATCCTGTCGTTTCCATAGAAACGTTACTCGATTTAGAAGCTGAAGTTATAGAACCTATAGTATTTCATAGCGATACAATTTCAGTGCTTATTCTTCAATGTGAGGGAGCGAGGGATGCAGCAAAGAACTAATAGTGCATCGGAAAGGAGATACTCGTATCAAAAAAGAAAATCCTGTTGTTTCCACAGATACGTTACTCGATTTAGAAAGAGAAGGCATAGAACTCATAGTATTTCATAGCGTCGCAATTTCATTGTTAATTCGTCTATGTGAGGGAGCCAGGGATGCAGTAAAGAAGAAATAGTGCATCGGAAAGGAGATACTCGTATCCCAAAAGAAACTCCTGTCGTTTCCATAGAAACGTTACTCGATTTAGAAGGAGAAGTCATAGAATCCATAGTATTTAATAACCACGCAATTTATGTGATAATTCGTCAACGTGAGTGAGCGAGGGATGCAGTAAAGAAGGAATAGTGCAGCGGAAAGGAGATACCCGAATCCCAAAAGAAAATCCTGTCGATTCCATAGAAACGTTATTCGATTTAGAAGGAGAAGTCATAGAACACATAGTATTTGATAGCGACGCAATTTGTGTGATAATTTGTCAATGTGAGGGGGCGGGGAATGCAGTAAAGTCGGAATAGTGCTTCGGGAAGGAGATACTCGTATCCCAAAAGAAAATCTAGTCGTGTCCGTAGAAACGTTGCTCGATTTGATAGGAGAAGTTATAGAGCACATAGTATCTCACAGTGACCCAATTTCCACGCTTATTCGTGAATGTGAGGGAGCGAGGGACGCAGTAAGGAACTAATAGTGCATTAGAAAGGAGATACTCGTATCCCAAAAGAAAATCCTGTCGTTCCCATAGGAACGTTAGTCGATGTAGAAGGAGAAGTCATAGAACATCAAGTATTTAATAGCCACGCAATTTCTGTGTTAATTCGTCAATGTGAGGGAGCGAGGGATTCAGTAAAGAAGGAATAGTGCAGCGGAAAGGAGATACTCGTATCTCAAAAGAAAATCCGGTCATTTCCATAGAAAAATTATTCGATTTAGAAGGATAAGTCATGGAACCCATAGTATCTCATAGCGACGCAATTTCTGTGTTATTTCGTAAATGTGACTGAGCGAGTTGTGCAGTAAAAACGGAATAATGCCTCGGAAAGGAGATACTCGTATCCCAAAACAAAATCCTGTCGTTTCCATAGAAACGTTACTCGATTTAGAAGGTGAAGTTATAGAACCTATAGTATTTCATAGCGACGCAATTTCTGTGCTTATTCTTCAATGTGAGGGAGCGAGGGATGCAGCAAAGAACTAATAGTGCATCGGAAAGGAGATACTCGTAACAAAAAAGAAAATCCTGTTGTTTCCACAGATACGTTACTCGATTTAGAAAGAGAAGGCATAGAACTCATAGTATTTCATAGCGACGCAATTTCATTGTTAATTCGTCTATGTGAGGGAGCCAGGGATGCAGTACAGAAGAAATAGTGCATCGGAAAGGAGATACTCGTATCCCAAAAGAAACTCCTGTCGTTTCCATAGAAACGTTACTCGATTTAGAAGGAGATGTCATGGAACGCATAGTATTTCATAGCTACTCAATATCTGTGTTATTTGGTCAATGTGACGGAGCGAGGGATGCAGTAAAGAAGGATTAGTGCATCGGAAAGGGGATATTCGTATTGCAAAAGAAAATCCTGTCGTTTCAATGGAAACGTTACTCGATTTAGAAGGAGAAGTCATAGAACACATAATAATTCATAGCGACGCAATTTCTGTGTTAATTCGCCAGTGTGAGGAAGCGAGGGATGCAGTACAGAAGGAATAGTGCTTCGGAAAGCCGATAGTCGTATCCCAAAAGAAAATCTTGTCGTTTCCATAGAAACGTTACTCGATTTAGAAGGAGATGTCATAGAACCCATAGTATTTCATAGCGACGCAATTTCTGTGTTTATTCGTCAATGTGCGGGAGCGAGGGATGCAGTAAAGAAGGATTAGTGCATCGGAAAGGGGATACTCGTATCCCAAAAGAAAATCCTGTCGTTTCCATAGACACGTTACTCGATTTAGAAGGAGAAGTCATAGAATCCATAGTATTTAATAGCCACGCAATTTATGTGATAATTCGTCAACGTGAGTGAGCGAGGGATGCAGTAAAGAAGGAATAGTGCAGCGGAAAGGAGATACCCGAATCCCAAAAGAAAATCCTGTCGATTCCATAGAAACGTTATTCGATTTAGAAGGAGAAGTCATAGAACACATAGTATTTCATAGCGACGCAATTTGTGTGATAATTTGTCAAGGTGAGGGGGCGGGGAATGCAGTAAAGTCGGAATAGTGCTTCGGGAAGGAGATACTCGTATCCCAAAAGAAAATCTAGTCGTGTCCGTAGAAACGTTGCTCGATTTGATAGGAGAAGTTATAGAGCACATAGTATCTCACAGTGACGCAATTTCCACGCTTATTCGTGAATGTGAGGGAGCGAGGGACGCAGTAAGGAACTAATAGTGCATTAGAAAGGAGATACTCGTATCCCAAAAGAAAATCCTGTCGTTTCCTTAGAAACGTTACTCGATTTAGAAGGAGATGTCATGGAATAAATACTATTTCATAGCGACGCAATTTCTGTGTTATTTCGTCAATGTGAGGGAGCGAGGGATGCAGTAAAGACGGAATAGTGCATCGGAAAGAAGATACCCGTATCCCAAGAGAAAATCCTGTCATTTCAATAGAAACATTACTTGATTTAGAAGGAGAAGTCATAGAACACATAGTATTTCATAGCGACGCAATTTCTGTGTTAATTCGCCAATGTGGGGAAGCGAGGGATGCAGTGCAGAAGGAAAAGTGAATTAAAAAAGGCTATAGTCGAATCCCAATAGAAAACCCCGTCGTTTCCATAGAAACGTTACCCGATTTAGAAGGAGAAGTCACAGAACTCATAGTATGTCATAGCGACGCAATTTCTGTGTTAATTCGTCAATGTGAAGGAGCGAGGGATGCAGTAAAGAAGGAATAGTGCGTCGGAAAGGAGATACTCGTATATCATGAGAAAATCCTCTCGTTTCCATAGAAACGATACTCGATTTAGAAGGATGAGCCATAGATCACACAGTATATAATAGCGACGCAATCTCTGTCTTAACTCGTCAATGTGAGGGAGCGAGGGATGCAGCAAAGAAGGAATTGTCCAATGGAAAGGAGATACTCATTTACTATAAGAAAATCCTGTCGTTTCCATTGAAACGTTACTCGATTTAGAAGGAGAAGTCATTGAACACATAGTATTCCATAGCGATGCAATTTTTTGTGATAATTCGTCAATGTGAGGGAGCCAGGGAGGCAGTATAGAAGGAATTGTGCATCGGAAAAGAGATACTCGTATACCAAAACAAAATCCTTTCGTTTCAATAGAAACGTAACTCGATGTAGAAGCAGCAGTCATAGAACCCATAGTATATCATAGCGACGCAATTTCTGCGTTAATTCATAAATGTGAGAGAGCGAGAGATGCAGTAAAGAAGGAGTCGTGCATCGGAAACGAGATACTCATATCCCAAAAAAAAATCCTGTCGTTTCCATAGAAACGTTACTCGATTTAGAAAGAGAAGTAATAGAACCCATACTATATCATAGCGACGCAATTTCTGTGTTTATTCGTCAATATGAGGGAGCGAGGGATGCTGTAAAGAACTAATAGTGCATCGGAAAGGAGATACTCGTATCCCAAAAGATAATCCTCTCGTTTCCATAGAAATATACTCGATTTAGAAGGAGAATTCATGGAACCCATAGGATTTCGTAGCGACTCAATTTCTGTGTTAATTCGTCAATGTGAGCGAGCGAGGGATGCAGTAAAGACGGAATAGTGCATCGTAAAGGAGAGGCTCCTATCCCAAAAGAAAATCCTGTCTTTTCAATAGAAACGTTACTCGGTTTAGAAGGAGAAGTCATAGAACCCTTAGTATTTCATAGCCACGCAATTTCTGTGTTAAATCGTGAATGTGAGGGAGGGAGGGATGCAGTAAAGGAGGAAAAGTGCATCGGAAAGGAGATACTCGCAACCCAAAAGAAAATCCTCTCGTTTCCATAGAAACGTTACTCGATTTAGAAGGAGATGTCATGGCACCCATAGTATTTCATAGCGACGCAATTTTGTGTTATTTCGTCAATGTGAGGGAGCGAGGGATTCAGGAAAGACGGAATAGTGCATCGGAAACGAGATACTCGTATCCCAAAAGAAAATCCCGTCGTTTCCATAGAAACGTTACCGGATTTAGAAGGAGAAGTCATAGAACCCATAGTTTTTCATAGCGACGCAATTTCTGTGTTAATTCGTCAATGTGAGGGAGCGAGGGATTCAGGAAAGACGGAATAGTGCATCGGAAACGAGATACTCGTATCCCAAAAGAAAATCCTGTCGTTTCAATAGAAACGTTACTCGATTTAGAAGGAGAAGTCATTGAACACATAGTATTCCATAGCGATATAATTTCTGTGATGATTCGTCAATGTGAGGGAGCGAGGGATGCAGTAAAGACGGAATAGTGCATCGGAAAGGAGAGACTCCTATCCCAAAAGGAAATCCTATCGATTCAATAGAAACGTTACTCGGTTTAGAAGGAGAAGTCATAAAACCAATAGTATTTAATAGCCACGCAATTTCTGTGTTAATTCGTCAACGTGAGGGAGCGAGGGATGCAGTAAAGAAGGAATAGTGAATCGGAAAGGGGATACTCGTATCCCAAAAGAAAGTCCTGTCGTTTCCATAGAGCCGTTACTCGATTTAGAAGGAGTAGTCATAGATTCCATAGTTTTTAATTGCCACGCAATTTCCGTGTTAATTCGCCAATGAGAGGGAGCGAGGGGTGCAGTGCAGAAGGCATAGTGCATCGGAAAGGAGATACTCGTATCCCAAAAGAAAATCTTGTCATCTCCATAGAAACGTTACTCGATTTAGAAGGAGATGTCATAGAACCCATAGTATTTCGTAGCTACGCAATTTCTGTGTTAATTCGTCAATGTGAGGGAGCGAGGGATGCAGTAAAGAAGGAGTAGTGCATCGGAAAGGGGATACTCGTATCCCAAAAGAAAATGCTGTCGTTTCCATAGAACCGTTACTCGATTTAGAAGGAGACGTAATTGAACACATAGTATTCCATTGCGATGCCATTTCTGTGATAATTCGTCAATGTGAGGCAGTCAGGGAGCCAGTGAAGAAGGAATAGTGCATCGGAAAGGAGATACTCATATACCAAAAAAAAATCCTTTCGTTTCAATGGAAACGTTACTCGATTTAGAAGGATAAGTCATAGAACGCATAGTATTTCATAGCGACGCAATTTCTGCGTTAATTCGTCAATGTGAGGGAGCGCGAGATGCAGTAAAGAAGGAGTCGTGCATCGGAAATGAGATACTCATATCCCAAAAGAAAATCCTGTCGTTTCCATAGAAACGGTACTTGATTTAGAAGCAGAAGTAATAGAACCCATTCTATTTCATAGCGACGCAATTTCTGTGTTTATTCGTCAATGTGAGGGAGCGAGGGATGCAGTAATGAACTAATAGTGCATCGGAAAGGAGATACTCGTATCCCAAAAGATAATCCTCTCGTTTCCATAGAAATATTACTCGATTTAGAAGGAGAACTCATGGAACCCATAGTATTTCGTAGCGTCGCAATTTCTGTGTTAATTCGTCAATGTGAGGGAGCGACGGATGCAGTAAAGACGGAATAGTGCATCGGAAAGGAGATACTCGAATCCCAGAAGAAAATCCCGTCGTTTCCATAGAAACGTTACTCGATTTAGAAGGAGATGTCATGGGACCCATAGTATTTCATAGCGACGCAATTTATGTGTTATTTTGTCAATGTGAGGGAGCGAGGGATGCAGTAAAGACGGAATAGTGCATCGGAAAGGAGATACTCGTATCCCAAAAGAAAATCCTGTCGTTTCCATTGAAACGTTACTCGATTTGGAAGGAGAAGTCATAGAACACATAGTATTCCATAGCGATGCAATTTCTGTGAAAATTCGTCAATGTGGGGGTGCCAGAGAGGCAGTAAAGAAGGAATAGTGCATCGGAAAGGAGATACTCGTATACCAAAACAAAATCCTTTCGTTTCAATAGAAACGTTACTCGATTTAGAAGGGGAAGTCATAGAACGCATAGTATTTCATAGCGACGCAATTTCTACGTTAATTCGTCAATGTGTGGGAGCGAGAGATGCAGTAAAGAAGGAGTCGTGCATCGGAAATGAGATACTCATATCCCAAAAGAAAATCCTGTCGTTTCCATAGAAACGTTACTCGATTTAGAAGGAGATGTCATGGGACCCATAGTATTTCATAGCGACGCAATTTCTCTGTTAATTCGTCAATGTGAGGGAGCGAGGGGCGCAGTAAAAACGGAATAGTGCATCGGAAAGGAGAGACTCCTTTCCCAAAGAAAATCCTGTCGTTTCCATAGAAACGTTTCTCGATTAGAAAAGAGAAGTTAAAGAACCCATAGTATTTCACAGCGACGCGATTTCTGTGCTTATTCCACAATGGGAGGGAGTGAGGGATGCAGTAAAGAACTAATAGTGCATCGGAAAGGAGATACTCGTATCCCAAAAGAACATCCTTTCGTTTCCATAGAAACGTTACTCGATTTAGAAGGAGAAGTCATGGAACCCATAGTATTTCATAGCGACGCAATTTCTGTGTTTTATTGTCAATGTGAGGGAGCGAGGGATGCAGTAAACAACTAATAGTGCATCGGAAAGGAGATACTCGTATCCCAAAAGAAAATCCTGTCGTTTCCATAGAAACGTTACTCGATTTAGAAGGAGATGTCATGGGACCCATAGTATTTCATAGCGACGCAATTTCTGTGTTATTTTGTCAATGTGAGGGAGCGAGGGATGCAGTAAACAACTAATAGTGCATCGGAAAGGAGATACTCGTATCCCAAAAGAAAATCCTGTCGTTTCCATAGAAACGTTACTCGATTTAGGAGGAGATGTCATGGGACCCATAGAATTTCATAGCGACGCAATTTCTGTGTTAATTCGCAAATGTGAGGGAGTCAGGGAGGCAGTAAAGGATGAATAGTGCATCGGAAAGGAGATACTCTTATACCAAAACAAAATCCTTTCGTTTCAATAGAAAGGTTACTCGATTTAGAAGGAGAAGTCATAGAACCCAACGTATTTCAAAGCGACGCTATTTCTGCGTTAATTCGTCAATGTGTGGAGCGAGAGATGCAGTAAAGAAGGAATCGTGCATCGGAAATGAGATACTCATATCCCAAGAGTAAATCCTGTCACTTCCATAGAAACGTTACTCGATTTAGAAGGAGAAGTAATAGAACCCATACTCTTTCATAGCGACGCAATTTCAGTGTTTATTCGTCAATGTGAGACGGCGAGGGATGCAGTAATGAACTAATAGTGCATCGGAAAGGAGATACTCGAAAACCAACAGAAAATCCTCTCGTTTCCATAGAAACGTTACTCGATTTAGAAGGATGAGCCATAGAACAAACAGTATATCATAGCAACGCCATCTCTGTGTTAATTCGTCAATGTGAGGGAGCGAGGAATGGAGTATAGAAGGAATTGCGCAACGGAAAGGAGATACTCGTAACCCAAATGAAAATCCTGTCGTTTCGATTGAAACGTTACTCGATTTAGAAGAAGTCATTGAACACATAGTATTCCATAGCGATGCAATTTCTGCGATAATTCGTCAATGTGAGGGAGCCAAGGGGCAGTAAAGAAGGAATAGGTCATCGGAAAGGAGATACTCGTATACCAAAACCAAATCCTTTCGTAGCAATAGAAGCGTTACTCGATTTAGAAGGAGAAGTCATAGAACTCATAGTATTTCATAGCGACGCAATTTCTGCGTTAATTCGTCAATGTGAGGGAGCGGGAGATGCAGCAAAGACGGAATAGTGCTTCGGAAAGGAGATACTCGTATCCCAAAAGAAAATCCTTACGTTTCCATAGAAACGTTACTCGATTAAGAAGGGGATGTCATAGAACCCATAGTAATTCATAGCGACGCAATTTCTGTGTTAATTCGTCAATGTGAGGGAGCGAGGGGCGCAGTAAAGACGGTATAGTGCATCGGAAAGGAGAGACTCCTATCCCAAAAGAAAATCCTGTCGTTTCCATAGAAACGTTTCACGATTTGAAAAGAGAAGTTAAAGAACCCATAGTATTTCACAGCGACGCGATTTCTGTGCTTATTCCACAATGGGAGGGAGCGAGGGATGCAGTAAAGGACTAATAGTGCATCGGAAAGGAGATACTCGTATCCCAAAAGAAGATCCTATCGTTTCCATAGAAACGTTACTCGACTTAGAAGGAGAAGTCATGGAACCCATAGTATTTCATAGCGACGCAATCTCTGTGTTATTTTGTCAATGTGAGGGAGCGAGGGATGCAGTAAACAACTAATAGTGCATCGGAAAGGAGATACTCGTATCCCAAAGGAAAATCCTGTCGTTTCCATCGAAACGGTACTCGATTTAGAAGGAGATGTCATGGGACCCATAGTATTTCATAGCGACGCAATTTCTGTGTTATTTTGTCAATGTGAGGGAGCGATGGATGCAGTAAACACGGAATATTGCATCGGAAAGGAGATACTCGTATCCCACAAGAAAAACCTGTCGATTCAATAGAAACGTCACTCGATTTGGAAGGAGAAGTCATAGAACACATAGTATTTCATAGCGACTCAATTTCTGTGTTAATTCGCCAATGTGAGGAAGCGAGGGATGCAGTGCAGATGGAATAGTGCGTCGGAAAGGAGATACTCGTATACCAAAAGAAAATCCTCTCGTTTCCATAGAAACGTTACTCGATTTAGAAGGATGAGCAATAGAACCCACAGTATTTCATAGCGACGCAATCTCTGTGATAATTCGTCAATGTGAGGGAGCGAGGGATGCAGTATAGAAGGAATTGTGCAACGGAAAGGAGATACTCGCATCCCAAAAGAAAATCCTGTCGTTTCCATTGAAACGTTACTCGATTTGGAAGGAGAAGTCATTGAACACATAGTATTCCATAGCGATGCAATTTCTGTGATAATTCGTCAATGTAGGGGAGCCAGGGAGGCAGTAAAGAAGGAATAGTGCATCGGAAAGGAGATACTCGTATACCAAAACAAATATCCTTTATATTCAATTGAAACGTTACTCGAATTAGAAGGGGAAGTCATAGAACGCATAGTATTTCATAGCGACGCAATTTCTGCGTTAATTCGTCAATGTGAGGGAGCGAGGGATGCAGTAAAGAAGGAGTCGTGCATCGGAAATGAGATACTCATATCCCAAAAGAAAATCCTGTCGTTTCCATAGAAACGTTACTCGAATTAGAAGGGGATGTCATAGAACCCATAGTATTTCATAGCGACGCAATTTCTGTGTTAATTCGTCAATGTGATGGAGCGAGGGGCGCAGTAAAGACGGAATAGTGCTTCGGAAAGGAGAGACTCCTATCCCAAAAGAAAATCCTGTCGTTTCCATTGAAACGTTTCTCGATTTGAAAAGAGAAGTTAAAGAACCCATATTATTTCACAGCGACGCGATTTCTGTGCTTATTCCTCAATGGGAGGGAGCGAGGGATGCAGTAAAGAACTAATAGTGCATCGGAAAGGAGATACTCGTATCCCAAAAGAACATCCTTTCGTTTCCATAGAAACGTTACTCGATTTAGAAGGAGAAGTCATGGAACCCATAGCATTTCATAGCGACGCAATTTCTGTGTTTTATTGTCAATGTGGGGGAGCGAGGGATGCAGTAAACAACTAATAGTGCATCGGAAAGGAGATACTCGTATCCCAGAAGAAAATCCTGTCGTTTCCATAGAAACGTTACTCGATTTAGAAGGAGATGTCATGGGACCCATAGTATTTCATAGCGACTTAATTTCTGTGTTTATTCGTCAATGTGAGGGAGCGAGGGATGCAGTAATGAACTAATAGTGCATCGGAAAGGAGATACTCGTATCCCAAAAGATAATCCTCTCGTTTCCATAGACATATTACTCGATTTAGAAGGAGAATTCATGGAACCCATAGTATTTCTTAGCGACGCAATTTCTGTGTTAATTCGTCAATGTGAGGGAGCGAGGGGCGCAGTAAAGAACTAAAAGAACTAATAGTGCATCGGAAAGGAGACACTCGTATCCTAAAAGAAGATCCTGTCGTTTCCATAGAAACGTTACTCGATTTGGAAGGAGAAGTCATGGACCCCATAGTATTTCATAGCGACGCAATTTCTGTGTTATTTTGTCAATGTGAGGGAGCGAGGGATGCAGTAAACAACTAATAGTGCATCGGAAACGAGATACTCGTATCCCAAAAGAAAATCCTATCGTTTCCAAAGAAACGTTACTCGATTTAGGAGGAGATGTCATGGGACCCATAGTATTTCATAGCGACGCAATTTCTGTGTTATTATGTCAATGTGAGGGAGCGAGGGATGCAGTAAAGACCGAATAGTGCATCGGAAAGGAGATGCTCGTATCCCAAAAGAAAATCCTATCGATTCAATAGAAACGTTACTCGATTTGGAAGGAGAAGTCATAGAACACATAGTATTTCATAGCGACGCAATTTCTGTGTTAATTCTCCAATGTGAGGAAGCGAGGGATGCAGTACAGAAGGAATAGTGCATCGGAAAGGCGACATTCGTATCCCAAAAGAAAATCCCGTCGTTTCCATAGAAACGTTACTCGATTTAGAAGGATGAGCCATAGAACCCACAGTATATCATAACGACGCAATCTCTGTGTTAATTCGTCAATGTGAGGGAGCGAGGGATGCAGTATAGAAGGAATTGTGCAACGGAAAGGAGATACTCGTATCCCAAAAGAAAATCCTGTCGTTTCCATTGAAACGTTACTCGATTTGGAAGGAGAAGTCATTGAACACATAGTATTCCATAGCGATACAATTTCTGTGATAATTCGTCAATGTGGGGGAGCCAGGGAGGCAGTAAAGAAGGAATAGTGCATCGGAAAGGAGATACTCGTATACCAAAACAAATATCCTTTATATTCAATAGAAACGTTACTCGAATTAGAAGGGGAAGTCATAGAACGCATAGTATTTCATAGCGACGCAATTTCTGCGTTAATTCGTCAATGTGAGGGAGCGAGAGATGCAGTAAAGAAGGAGTCGTGCATCGGAAATGAGATACTCATATCCCAAAATAAAATCCTGTCGTTTCCATAGAAACGTTACTCGAATTAGAAGGGGATGTCATAGAACCCATAGTATTTCATAGCGACGCAATTTCTGTGTTAATTCGTCAATGTGAGGGAGCGAGGGGCGCAGTAAAGACGGAATAGTGCATCGGAAAGGAGAGACTCCTATCCCAAAAGAAAATCCTGTCGTTTCCATTGAAACGTTTCTCGATTTGAAAAGAGAAGTTAAAGAACCCATATTATTTCACAGCGACGCGATTTCTGTGCTTATTCCTCAATGGGAGGGAGCGAGGGATGCAGTAAAGAACTAATAGTGCATCGGAAAGGAGATACTCGTATCCCAAAAGAACATCCTTTCGTTTCCATAGAAACGTTACTCGATTTAGAAGGAGATGTCATGGGACCCATAGTATTTCTTAGCGACGCAATTTCTGTGTTTATTCGTCAATGTGAGGGAGCGAGGGATGCAGTAATGAACTAATAGTGCATCGGAAAGGAGATACTCGTATCCCAAAAGATAATCCTCTCGTTTCCATAGACATATTACTCGATTTAGAAGGAGAATTCATGGAACCCATAGTATTTCTTAGCGACGCAATTTCTGTGTTAATTCGTCAATGTGAGGGAGCGAGGGGCGCAGTAAAGACGGAATAGTGCATCGGAAAGGAGAGACTCCTATCCCAAAAGTAAATCCTGTCGTTTCCATAGGAACGTTTCTCGTGTTGAAAAGAGAAGTTAAAGAACCCATAGTATCTCACAGCGACGCGATTTCTGTGCTTATTCCTCAATGGGAGGGAGCGAGGGATGCAGTAAAGAACTAATAGTGCATCGGAAAGGAGACACTCGTATCCTAAAAGAAGATCCTGTCGTTTCCATAGAAACGTTACTCGATTTGGAAGGAGAAGTCATGGAACCCATAGTATTTCATAGCGACGCAATTTCTGTGTTATTTTGTCAATGTGAGGGAGCGAGGGATGCAGTAAACAACTAATAGTGCATCGGAAAGCAGATACTCGTATCCCAAAAGAAAATCCTATCGTTTCCAAAGAAACGTTACTCGATTTAGGAGGAGATGTCATGGGACCCATAGTATTTCATAGCGACGCAATTTCTGTGTTATTATGTCAATGTGAGGGAGCGAGGGATGCAGTAAAGACCGAATAGTGCATCGGAAAGGAGATACTCGTATCCCAAAAGAAAATCCTATCGATTCAATAGAAACGTTACTCGATTTGGAAGGAGAAGTCATAGAACACATAGTATTTCATAGCGACTCAATTTCTGTGTTAATTCGCCAATGTGAGGAAGCGAGGGATGCAGTGCAGATGGAATAGTGCGTCGGAAAGGAGATACTCGTATACCAAAAGAAAATCCTCTCGTTTCCATAGAAACGTTACTCGATTTAGAAGGATGAGCAATAGAACCCACAGTATTTCATAGCGACGCAATCTCTGTGAAAATTCGTCAATGTGAGGGAGCGAGGGATGCAGTATAGAAGGAATTGTGCAACGGAAAGGAGATACTCGTATCCCAAAAGAAAATCCTGTCGTTTCCATTGAAACGTTACTCGATTTGGAAGGAGAAGTCATTGAACACATAGTATTCCATAGCGATGCAATTTCTGTGATAATTCGTCAATGTGGGGGAGCCAGGGAGGCAGTAAAGAAGGAATAGTGCATCGGAAAGGAGATACTCGTATACCAAAACAAATATCCTTTATATTCAATTGAAACGTTACTCGAATTAGAAGGGGAAGTCATAGAACGCATAGTATTTCATAGCGACGCAATTTCTGCGTTAATTCGTCAATGTGAGGGAGCGAGGGATGCAGTAAAGAAGGAGTCGTGCATCGGAAATGAGATACTCATATCCCAAAAGCAAATCCTGTCGTTTCCATAGAAACGTTACTCGAATTAGAAGGGGATGTCATAGAACCCATAGTATTTCATAGCGACGCAATTTCTGTGTTAATTCGTCAATGTGAGGGAGCGAGGGGCGCAGTAAAGACGGAATAGTGCATCGGAAAGGAGAGACTCCTATCCCAAAAGAAAATCCTGTCGTTTCCATTGAAACGTTTCTCGATTTGAAAAGAGAAGTTAAAGAACACATATTATTTCACAGCGACGCGATTTCTGTGCTTATTCCTCAATGGGAGGGAGCGAGGGATGCAGTAAAGAACTAATAGTGCATCGGAAAGGAGATACTCGTATCCCAAAAGAACATCCTTTCGTTTCCATAGAAACGTTACTCGATTTAGAAGGAGAAGTCATGGAACCCATAGTATTTCATAGCGACGCAATTTCTGTGTTTTATTGTCAATGTGGGGGAGCGAGGGATGCAGTAAACAACTAATAGTGCATCGGAAAGGAGATACTCGTATCCCAAAAGATAATCCTCTCGTTTCCATAGACATATTACTCGATTTAGAAGGAGAATTCATGGAACCCATAGTATTTCTTAGCGACGCAATTTCTGTGTTAATTCGTCAATGTGAGGGAGCGAGGGGCGCAGTAAAGACGGAATAGTGCATCGGAAAGGAGAGACTCCTATCCCAAAAGAAAATCCTGTCGTTTCCATAGAAACGTTTCTCGTGTTGAAAAGAGAAGTTAAAGAACCCATAGTATCTCACAGCGACGCGATTTCTGTGCTTATTCCTCAATGGGAGGGAGCGAGGGATGCAGTAAAGAACTAATAGTGCATCGGAAAGGAGACACTCGTATCCTAAAAGAAGATCCTGTCGTTTCCATAGAAACGTTACTCGATTTGGAAGGAGAAGTCATGGAACCCATAGTATTTCATAGCGACGCAATTTCTGTGTTATTTTGTCAATGTGAGGGAGCGAGGGATGCAGTACAGAAGGAATAGTGCATCGGAAAGGCGACATTCGTATCCCAAAAGAAAATCCCGTCGTTTCCATAGAAACGTTACTCGATTTAGAAGGATGAGCCATAGAACCCACAGTATATCATAACGACGCAATCTCTGTGTTAATTCGTCAATGTGAGGGAGCGAGGGATGCAGTATAGAAGGAATTGTGCAACGGAAAGGAGATACTCGTATCCCAAAAGAAAATCCTGTCGTTTCCATTGAAACGTTACTCGATTTGGAAGGAGAAGTCATTGAACACATAGTATTCCATAGCGATGCAATTTCTGTGATAATTCGTCAATGTGGGGGAGCCAGGGAGGCAGTAAAGAAGGAATAGTGCATCGGAAAGGAGATACTCGTATACCAAAACAAATATCCCTTATATTCAATAGAAACGTTACTCGAATTAGAAGGGGAAGTCATAGAACGCATAGTATTTCATAGCGACGCAATTTCTGCGTTAATTCGTCAATGTGAGGGAGCGAGAGATGCAGTAAAGAAGGAGTCGTGCATCGGAAATGAGATACTCATATCCCAAAAGAAAATCCTGTCGTTTCCATAGAAACGTTACTCGAATTAGAAGGGGATGTCATAGAACCCATAGTATTTCATAGCGACGCAATTTCTGTGTTAATTCGTCAATGTGAGGGAGCGAGGGGCGCAGTAAAGACGGAATAGTGCATCGGAAAGGAGAGACTCCTATTATAAAAGAAAATCCTGTCGTTTCCATTGAAACGTTTCTCGATTTGAAAAGAGAAGTTAAAGAACCCATATTATTTCACAGCGACGCGATTTCTGCGCTTATTCCTCAATGGGAGGGAGCGAGGGATGCAGTAAAGAACTAATAGTGCATCGGAAAGGAGATACTCGTATCCCAAAAGAACATCCTTTCGTTTCCATAGAAACGTTACTCGATTTATAAGGAGATGTCATGGGACCCATAGTATTTCATAGCGACGCAATTTCTGTGTTTATTCGTCAATGTGAGGGAGCGAGGGATGCAGTAATGAACTAATAGTGCATCGGAAAGGAGATACTCGTATCCCAAAAGATAATCCTTTCGTTTCCATAGACATATTACTCGATTTAGAAGGAGAATTCATGGAACCCATAGTATTTCTGAGCCACGCAATTTCTGTGTTAATTCGTCAATGTGAGGGAGCGAGGGGCGCAGTAAAGACGGAATAGTGCATCGGAAAGGAGAGACTCCTATCCCAAAAGAAAATCCTGTCGTTTCCATAGAAACGTTTCTCGTGTTGAAAAGAGAAGTTAAAGAACCCATAGTATCTCACAGCGACGCGATTTCTGTGCTTATTCCTCAATGGGAGGGAGCGAGGGATGCAGTAAAGAACTAATAGTGCATCGGAAAGGAGACACTCGTATCCTAAAAGAAGATCCTGTCGTTTCCATAGAAACGTTACTCGATTTGGAAGGAGAAGTCATGGAACCCATAGTATTTCATAGCGACGCAATTTCTGTGTTATTTTGTCAATGTGAGGGAGCGAGGGATGCAGTAAACAACTAATAGTGCATCGGAAAGCAGATACTCGTATCCCAAAAGAAAATCCTATCGTTTCCAAAGAAACGTTACTCGATTTAGGAGGAGATGTCATGTGACCCATAGTATTTCATAGCGACGCAATTTCTGTGTTATTATGTCAATGTGAGGGAGCGAGGGATGCAGTAAAGACCGAATAGTGCATCGGAAAGGAGATACTCGTATCCCAAAAGAAAATCCTATCGATTCAATAGAAACGTTACTCGATTTGGAAGGAGAAGTCATAGAACACATAGTATTTCATAGCGACGCAATTTCTGTGTTAATTCGTCAATGTGAGGGAGCGAGGGGCGCAGTAAAGACGGAATAGTGCATCGGAAAGGAGAGACTCCTATCCCAAAAGAAAATCCTGTCGTTTCCATTGAAACGTTTCTCGATTTGAAAAGAGAAGTTAAAGAACCCATATTATTTCACAGCGACGCGATTTCTGTGCTTATTCCTCAATGGGAGGGAGCGAGGGATGCAGTAAAGAACTAATAGTGCATCGGAAAGGAGATACTCGTATCCCAAAAGAACATCCTTTCGTTTCCATAGAAACGTTACTCGATTTAGAAGGAGAAGTCATGGAACCCATAGTATTTCATAGCGACGCAATTTCTGTGTTTTATTGTCAATGTGGGGGAGCGAGGGATGCAGTAAACAACTAATAGTGCATCGGAAAGGAGATACTCGTATCCCAAAAGAAAATCCTGTCGTTTCCATAGAAACGTTACTCGATTTAGAAGGAGATGTCATGGGACCCATAGTATTTCATAGCGACGCAATTTCTGTGTTTATTCGTCAATGTGAGGGAGCGAGGGATGCAGTAATGAACTAATAGTGCATCGGAAAGGAGATACTCGTATCCCAAAAGATAATCCTCTCGTTTCCATAGACATATTACTCGATTTAGAAGGAGAATTCATGGAACCCATAGTATTTCTTAGCGACGCAATTTCTGTGTTAATTCGTCAATGTGAGGGAGCGAGGGGCGCAGTAAAGACGGAATAGTGCATCGGAAGGGAGAGACTCCTTTCCCAAAAGAAAATCCTGTCGTTTCCATAGAAACGTTTCTCGTGTTGAAAAGAGAAGTTAAAGAACCCATAGTATCTCACAGCGACGCAATTTCTGTGCTTATTCCTCAATGGGAGGGAGCGAGGGATGCAGTAAAGAACTAATAGTGCATCGGAAAGGAGACACTCGTATCCTAAAAGAAGATCCTGTCGTTTCCATAGAAACGTTACTCGATTTGGAAGGAGAAGTCATGGAACCCATAGTATTTCATAGCGACGCAATTTCTGTGTTATTTTGTCAATGTGAGGGAGCGAGGGATGCAGTAAACAACTAATAGTGCATCGGAAAGGAGATACTCGTATCCCAAAAGAAAATCCTATCGTTTCCAAAGAAACGGTACTCGATTTAGGAGGAGATGTCATGGGACCCATAGTATTTCATAGCGACGCAATTTCTGTGTTATTATGTCAATGTGAGGGTGCGAGGGATGCAGTAAAGACCGAATAGTGCATCGGAAAGGAGATACTCGTATCCCAAAAGAAAATCCTATCGATTCAATAGAAACGTTACTCGATTTGGAAGGAGAAGTCATAGAACACATAGTATTTCATAGCGACGCAATTTCTGTGTTAATTCTCCAATGTGAGGAAGCGAGGGATGCAGTACAGAAGGAATAGTGCATCGGAAAGGCGACATTCGTATCCCAAAAGAAAATCCCGTCGTTTCCATAGAAACGTTACTCGATTTAGAAGGATGAGCCATAGAACCCACAGTATATCATAACGACGCAATCTCTGTGTTAATTCGTCAATGTGAGGGAGCGAGGGATGCAGTATAAAAGGAATTGTGCAACGGAAAGGAGATACTCGTATCCCAAAAGAAAATCCTGTCGTTTCCATTGAAACGTTACTCGATTTGGAAGGAGAAGTCATTGAACACATAGTATTCCATAGCGATGCAATTTCTGTGATAATTCGTCAATGTGGGGGAGCCAGGGAGGCAGTAAAGAAGGAATAGTGCATCGGAAAGGAGATACTCGTATACCAAAACCAATATCCTTTATATTCAATAGAAACGTTACTCGAATTAGAAGGGGAAGTCATAGAACGCATAGTATTTCATAGCGACGCAATTTCTGCGTTAATTCGTCAATGTGAGGGAGCGAGAGATGCAGTAAAGAAGGAGTCGTGCATCGGAAATGAGATACTCATATCCCAAAAGAAAATCCTGTCGTTTCCATAGAAACGTTACTCGAATTAGAAGGGGATGTCATAGAACCCATAGTATTTCATAGCGACGCAATTTCTGTGTTAATTCGTGAATGTGAGGGAGGGAAGGATGCAGTAAAGGAGGAATAGTGCATCGGAAAGGAGATACTCGTATCCCAAAAGAAAATTCTGTCGTATCCATAGAAACGTTTCTCGATTTGAAAAGAGAAGTTAAAGAACCCATAGTATTTCACAGCGACGCGATTTCTGTGCTTATTCCTCAATGGGAGGGAGCGAGGGATGCAGTAAAGAACTAATAGTGCATCGGAAAGGAGATACTCGTATCCCAAAAGCAGATCCTGTCGTTTCCATAGAAACGTTACTCGATTTAGAAGGGGAAGTCATGGAGCCCATAGTATTTCATAGCGACGCAATTTCTGTGTTATTTTGTCAATGTGAGGGAGCGAGGGATGCAGTAAGGAACTAATAGTGCATCAGAAAGGAGATACTCGTACCCCAAAAGAAAATCCTGTCGTTTCCATAGAAACGTTACTCGATTTAGAAGGAGATGTCATGGAACCCATAGTATTTCATAACGACGCAATTTCTGTGTTATTTTGTCAATGTGAGGGAGCGAGGGATGCAGTAAAGACGGAATAGTGCATCGGAAAGGAGATACTCGTATCCCAAAAGAATATCCTGTCGATTCTGTAGAAACGTTACTCGATTTAGAAGGAGAAGTCATAGAACACATAGTATTTCATAGCGACGCAATTTCTGTGTTAATTCGCCATTGTGAGGAAGCGAGGGATGCAGTACAGAAGGAATAGTGCATCGGAAAGGCGATAGTCGTATCCCAAAATAAAATACCGTCGTTTCCATAGAAACGTTACCCGATTTAGACGGAGAAGTCATAGAACCCATAGTATTTCATAGAGATGCAATTACTGTGTTAATTCGTCAATGTGAGGGAGCCAGGGATGCAGTAAAGAAGGAATAGTGCGTCGGAACGGAGATTCTCGAATACCAAAAGAAAATCCTCTCGTTTCCATAGAAACGTTACTCGATTTAGAAGGATGAGCCATAGAACCCACAGTATATCATAGCAACGCAATGTCTGTGTTAATTCGTCAATGTGAGGGAGCGAGGGATGCAGTATAGAAGGAATTGTGCAACGGAAAGGAGATACTCGTATCCCAAATTAAAATCCTGTCGTTTCGATTGAAACGTTACTCGATTTAGAAGGAGAAGTCATTGAACACATAGTATTTCATAGCGATGCAATTTGTGCGATAATTCGTCAATGTGAGGGAGCCAAGGGGGCAGTAAAGAAGGAATAGGTCATCGGAAAGGAGATACTCGTATACCAAAACAAAATCCTTTCGTTGCAATAGAAGCGTTACTCGATTTAGAAGGAGAAGTCATAGAACGCATAGTATTTCATAGCGACGCAATTTCTGCGTTAATTCGCCAATGTGAGGGAGCGGGAGATGCAGCAAAGACGGAATAGTGCTTCGGAAAGGAGAAATTCGTATCCCAAAAGAAAATCCTGTCGTTTCCATAGAAACGTTACTCGATTTAGAAGGGGATGTCATAGAACCCATAGTATTTCATAGCGTCGCAATTTCTGTGTTAATTCGTCAATGTGAGGGAGCGAGGGGCGCAGTAAAGACGGAATAGTGCATCGGAAAGGAGAGTCTCCTATCCCAAAAGAAAATCCTGTCGTTTCCATAGAAACGTTTCTCGATTTGAAGAGAGAAATTAAAGAACCCATAGTATTTCACAGCGACGCGATTTCTGTGCTTATTCCTCAATGGGAGGGACCGAGGGATGCAGTAAAGAACTAATAGTGCATCGGAAAGGAGATACTCGTATCCCAAAAGAAGATTCTATCGTTTCCATAGAAACGTTACTCGATTTAGAAGGAGAAGTCATAGAACACATAGTATTTCATAGCGACGCAATTTCTGTGTTAATTCGTCAATGTGAGGGAGCTAGGGGCGCAGTAAAGACGGAATAGTGCATCGGAAAGGAGAGACTCCTATCCCAAAAGAAAATCCTGTCGTTTCCATTGAAACGTTTCTCGATTTGAAAAGAGAAGTTAAAGAACCCATATTATTTCACAGCGACGCGATTTCTGTGCTTATTCCTCAATGGGAGGGAGCGAGGGATGCAGTAAAGAACTAATAGTGCATCGGAAAGGAGATACTCGTATCCCAAAAGAACATCCTTTCGTTTCCATAGAAACGTTACTCGATTTAGAAGGAGAAGTCATGGAACCCATAGTATTTCATAGCGACGCAATTTCTGTGTTTTATTGTCAATGTGGGGGAGCGAGGGATGCAGTAAACAACTAATAGTGCATCGGAAAGGAGATACTCGTATCCCAAAAGAAAATCCTGTCGTTTCCATAGAAACGTTACTCGATTTAGAAGGAGATGTCATTGGACCCATAGTATTTCACAGCGACGCGATTTCTGTGCTTATTCCTCAATGGGAGGGAGCGAGGGATGCAGTAAAGAACTAATAGTGCATCGGAAAGGAGACACTCGTATCCTAAAAGAAGATCCTGTCGTTTCCATAGAAACGGTACTCGATTTGGAAGGATAAGTCATGGAACCCATAGTATTTCATAGCGACGCAATTTCTGTGTTATTTTGTCAATGTGAGGGAGCGAGGGATGCAGTAAACAACTAATAGTGCATCGGAAAGCAGATACTCGTATCCCAAAAGAAAATCCTATCGTTTCCAAAGAAACGTTACTCGATTTAGGAGGAGATGTCATGGGACCCATAGTATTTCATAGCGACGCAATTTCTGTGTTATTATGTCAATGTGAGGGAGCGAGGGATGCAGTAAAGACCGAATAGTGCATCGGAAAGGAGATACTCGTATCCCAAAAGAAAATCCTATCGATTCAATAGAAACGTTACTCGATTTGGAAGGAGAAGTCATAGAACACATAGTATTTCATAGCGACGCAATTTCTGTGTTAATTCGCCAATGTGAGGAAGCGAGGGATGCAGTACAGAAGGAATAGTGCATCGGAAAGGCGACATTCGTATCCCAAAAGAAAATCCCGTCGTTTCCATAGAAACGTTACTCGATTTAGAAGGATGAGCCATAGAACCCACAGTATATCATAACGACGCAATCTCTGTGTTAATTCGTCAATGTGAGGGAGCGAGGGATGCAGTGTAGAAGGAAATGTGCAACGGAAAGTAGATACTCGTATCCCAAAAGAAAATCCTGTCGTTTCCATTGAAACGTTACTCGGTTTAGACGGTGAAGTCATTGAACACATAGTATTCCATAGCGATGCAATTTCTGTGATAATTCGTCAATGTGAGGGAGCCAGGGAGGCAGTAAAGAAGGAATAGTGCATCGGAAAGGAGATACTCGTATACCAAAACAAAATCCTTTCGTTTCAATAGAAAGGTTACTCGATTTAGAAGGAGAAGTCAGAGAACCCAAAGTATTTCAAAGCGACGCTATTTCTGCGTTAATTCGTCAATGTGAGGGAGCGAGAGATGCAGTAAAGAAGGAATCGTGCATCGGAAATGAGATACTCATATCCCAAAAGAAAATCCTGTCGCTTCCATAGAATCGTTACTCGATTTAGAAGGAGAAGTAATAGAACCCATACTCTTTCATTGCGACGCAATTTCAGTGTTTATTCGTCAATGTGAGGGGGCGAGGGATGCAGTAGTGAACTAATAGTGCATCGGAAAGGAGATAGTCGTATCCCAAAGGATAATCCTCTCGTTTCCATAGAAATATTACTCGATTTAGAAGGAGAATTCGTGGAACCCATAGTATTTCGTAGGGACGCAGTTTCTGTGTTAATTCGTCAATGTGAGGGAGCGAGGGATGCAGTAAAGACGGAATAGTGCATCGGAAAGGAGAGACTCCTATTAGAAAAGGAAATCCTGTCGTTTCAATAGAAACGTTACTCGTTTTAGAAGGAAAAGTCCTAGAACCCATAGTATTTTATAGCCACGCATTTTCTGTGTTAATTCGTGAATGTGAGGGAGGGAAGGATGCAGTAAAGGAGGAATAGTGCATCGGAAAGGAGATACTCGTATCCCAAAAGAAAATTCTGTCGTATCCATAGAAACGTTTCTCGATTTGAAAAGAGAAGTTAAAGAACCCATAGTATTTCACAGCGACGCGATTTCTGTGCTTATTCCTCAATGGGAGGGAGCGAGGGATGCAGTAAAGAACTAGTAGTGCATCGGAAAGGAGATACTCGTATCCCAAAAGCAGATCCTGTCGTTTCCATAGAAACGTTACTCGATTTAGAAGGAGAAGTCATGGAGCCCATAGTATTTCATAGCGACGCAATTTCTGTGTTATTTTGTCAATGTGAGGGAGCGAGGGATGCAGTAAAGAACTAATAGTGCATCAGAAAGGAGATACTCGTACCCCAAAAGAAAATCCTGTCGTTTCCATAGAAACGTTACTCGATTTAGAAGGAGATGTCATGGAACCCATAGTATTTCATAGCGACGCAATTTCTGTGTTATTTTGTCAATGTGAGGGAGCGAGGGATGCAGTAAAGACGGAATAGTGCATCGGAAAGGAGATAATCGTATCCCAAAAGAATATCCTGTCGATTCTGTAGAAACGTTACTCGATTTAGAAGGAGAAGTCATAGAACACATAGTATTTCATAGCGACGCAATTTCTGTGTTAATTCGCCATTGTGAGGAAGCGAGGGATGCAGTACAGAAGGAATAGTGCATCGGAAAGGCGATAGTCGTATCCCAAAATAAAATCCCGTCGTTTCCATAGAAACGTTACCCGACTTAGACGGAGAAGTCATAGAACCCATAGTATTTCATAGAGACGCAATTACTGTGTTAATTCGTCAATGTGAGGGAGCCAGGGATGCAGTAAAGAAGGAATAGTGCGTCGGAACGGAGATTCTCGAATACCAAAAGAAAATCCTCTCGTTTCCATAGAAACGTTACTCGATTTAGAAGGAGATGTCATGGAACCCATAGTATTTCATAGCGACGCAATTTCTGTGTTATTTTGTCAATGTGAGGGAGCGAGGGATGCAGTAAAGACGGAATAGTGCATCGGAAAGGAGATACTCGTATCCCAAAAGAATATCCTGTCGATTCTGTAGAAACGTTACTCGATTTAGAAGGAGAAGTCATAGAACACATAGTATTTCATAGCGACGCAATATCTGTGTTAATTCGCCATTGTGAGGAAGCGAGGGATGCAGTACAGAAGGAATAGTGCATCGGAAAGGCGATAGTCGTATCCCAAAATAAATTCCCGTCGTTTCCATAGAAACGTTACCCGATTTAGACGGAGAAGTCATAGAACCCACAGTATATCATAGCAACGCAATCTCTGTGTTAATTCGTCAATGTGAGGGAGCGAGGGATGCAGTATAGAAGGATTTGTGCAACGGAAAGGAGATACTCGTATCCCAAATTAAAATCCTGTCGTTTCGATTGAAACGTTACTCGATTTAGAAGGAGAAGTCATTGAACACATAGTATTTCATAGCGATGCAATTTGTGCGATAATTCGTCAATGTGAGGGAGCCAAGGGGGCAGTAAAGAAGGAATAGGTCATCGGAAAGGAGATACTCGTATACCAAAACAAAATCCTTTCGTTGCAATAGAAGCGTTACTCGATTTAGAAGGAGAAGTCATAGAACGCATAGTATTTCATAGCGACGCAATTTCTGCGTTAATTCGTCAATGTGAGGGAGCGGGAGATGCAGCAAAGACGGAATAGTGCTTCGGAAAGGAGATATTCGTATCCCAAAAGAAAATCCTGTCGTTTCCATAGAAACGTTACTCGATTTAGAAGGGGATGTCATAGAACCCATAGTATTTCATAGCGTCGCAATTTCTGTGTTAATTCGTCAATGTGAGGGAGCGAGGGGCGCAGTAAAGACGGAATAGTGCATCGGAAAGGAGAGACTCCTATCCCAAAAGAAAATCCTGTCGTTTCCATAGAAACGTTTCTCGATTTGAAGAGAGAAATTAAAGAACCCATAGTATTTCACAGCGACGCGATTTCTGTGCTTATTCCTCAATGGGAGGGACCGAGGGATGCAGTAAAGAACTAATAGTGCATCGGAAAGGAGATACTCGTATCCCAAAAGAAGATTCTATCGTTTCCATAGAAACGTTACTCGATTTAGAAGGAGAAGTCATAGAACACATAGTATTTCATAGCGACGCAATTTCTGTGTTAATTCGTCAATGTGAGGGAGCGAGGGGCGCAGTAAAGACATAATAGTGCATCGGAAAGGAGAGACTCCTATCCCAAAAGAAAATCCTGTCGTTTCCATTGAAACGTTTCTCGATTTGAAAAGAGAAGTTAAAGAACCCATATTATTTCACAGCGACGCGATTTCTGTGCTTATTCCTCAATGGGAGGGAGCGAGGGATGCAGTAAAGAACTAATAGTGCATCGGAAAGGAGATACTCGTATCCCAAAAGAACATCCTTTCGTTTCCATAGAAACGTTACTCGATTTAGAAGGAGAAGTCATGGAACCCATAGTATTTCATAGCGACGCAATTTCTGTGTTTTATTGTCAATGTGGGGGAGCGAGGGATGCAGTAAACAACAAATAGTGCATCGGAAAGGAGATACTCGTATCCCAAAAGAAAATCCTGTCGTTTCCATAGAAACGTTAATCGATTTAGAAGGAGATGTCATGGGACCCATAGTATTTCATAGCGACGCAATTTCTGTGTTTATTCGTCAATGTGAGGGAGCGAGGGATGCAGTAATGAACTAATAGTGCATCGGAAAGGAGATACTCGTATCCCAAAAGATAATCCTCTCGTTTCCATAGACATATTACTCGATTTAGAAGGAGAATTCATGGAACCCATAGTATTTCTTAGCGACGCAATTTCTGTGTTAATTCGTCAATGTGAGGGAGCGAGGGGCGCAGTAAAGACGGAATAGTGCATAGGAAAGGAGAGACTCCTATCCCAAAAGAAAATCCTGTCGTTTCCATAGAAACGTTCCTCGTGTTGAAAAGAGAAGTTAAAGAACCCATAGTATCTCACAGCGACGCGATTTCTGTGCTTATTCCTCAATGGGAGGGAGCGAGCGATGCAGTAAAGAACTAATAGTGCATCGGAAAGGAGACACTCGTATCCTAAAAGAAGATCCTGTCGTTTCCATAGAAACGTTACTCGATTTGGAAGGAGAAGTCATGGAACCCATAGTATTTCATAGCGACGCAATTTCTGTGTTATTTTGTCAATGTGAGGGAGCGAGGGATGCAGTAAACAACTAATAGTGCATCGGAAAGCAGATACTCGTATCCCAAAAGAAAATCCTATCGTTTCCAAAGAAACGTTACTCGATTTAGGAGGAGATGTCATGGGACCCATAGTATTTCATAGCGACGCAATTTCTGTGTTATTATGTCAATGTGAGGGAGCGAGGGATGCAGTAAAGACCGAATAGTGCATCGGAAAGGAGATACTCGTATCCCAAAAGAAAATCCTATCGATTCAATAGAAACGTTACTCGATTTGGAAGGAGAAGTCATAGAACACATAGTATTTCATAGCGACGCAATTTCTGTGTTAATTCGCCAATGTGAGGAAGCGAGGGATGCAGTACAGAAGGAATAGTGCATCGGAAAGGCGACATTCGTATCCCAAAAGAAAATCCCGTCGTTTCCATAGAAACGTTACTCGATTTAGAAGGATGAGCCATAGAACCCACAGTATATCATAACGACGCAATCTCTGTGTTAATTCGTCAATGTGAGGGAGCGAGGGATGCAGTGTAGAAGGAAATGTGCAACGGAAAGTAGACCCTCGTATCCCAAAAGAAAATCCTGTCGTTTCCATTGAAACGTTACTCGATTTAGAAGGTGAAGTCATTGAACACATAGTATTCCATAGCGATGCAATTTCTGTGATAATTCGTCAATGTGAGGGAGCCAGGGAGGCAGTAAAGAAGGAATAGTGCATCGGAAAGGAGATACTCTTATACCAAAACAAAATCCTATCGATTCAATAGAAACTTTACTCGATTTAGAAGGAGAAGTCATAGAACACATAGTATTTCATAGCGACGCAATTTCTGTGTTAATTCGCCATTGTGAGGAAGCGAGGGATGCAGTACAGAAGGAATAGTGCATCGGAAAGGCGATAGTCGTATCCCAAAATAAAATCCCGTCGTTTCCATAGAAACGTTACCCGATTTAGACGGAGAAGTCATAGAATCCATAGTATATCATAGAGACGCAATTACTGTGTTAATTCGTCAATGTGAGGGAGCCAGGGATGCAGTAAAGAAGGAATAGTGCGTCGGAACGGAGATTCTCGAATACCAAAAGAAAATCCTCTCGTTTCCATAGAAACGTTACTCGATTTAGAAGGATGAGCCATAGAACCCACAGTATATCATAGCAACGCAATCTCTGTGTTAATTCGTCAATGTGAGGGAGCGAGGGATGCAGTATAGAAGGAATTGTGCAACGGAAAGGAGATACTCGTATCCTAAATTAAAATCCTGTCGTTTCGATTGAAACGTTACTCGATTTAGAAGGAGAAGTCATTGAACACATAGTATTTCATAGCGATGCAATTTGTGCGATAATTCGTCAATGTGAGGGAGCCAAGGGGGCAGTAAAGAAGGAATAGGTCATCGGAAAGGAGATACTCGTATACCAAAACAAAATCCTTTCGTTGCAATAGAAGCGTTACTCGATTTAGAAGGAGAAGTCATAGAACGCATAGTATTTCATAGCGACGCGATTTCTGCGTTAATTCGTCAATGTGAGGGAGCGGGAGATGCAGCAAAGACGGAATAGTGCTTCGGAAAGGAGATATTCGTATCCCAAAAGAAAATCCTGTCGTTTCCATAGAAACGTTACTCGATTTAGAAGGGGATGTCATAGAACCCATAGTATTTCATAGCGTCGCAATTTCTGTGTTAATTCGTCAATGTGAGGGAGCGAGGGGCGCAGTAAATACGGAATAGTGCATCGGAAAGGAGAGACTCCTATCCCAAAAGAAAATCCTGTCGTTTCCATAGAAACGTTTCTCGATTTGAAGAGAGAAATTAAAGAACCCATAGTATTTCACAGCGACGCGATTTCTGTGCTTATTCCTCAATGGGAGGGACCGAGGGATGCAGTAAAGAACTAATAGTGCATCGGAAAGGAGATACTCGTACCCCAAAAGAAGATTCTATCGTTTCCATAGAAACGTTACTCGATTTAGAAGGAGAAGTCATAGAACCCATAGTATTTCATAGCGACGCAATTTCTGTGTTAATTAGTCAATGTGAGGGAGCGAGGGGCGCAGTAAAGACGGAATAGTGCATCGGAAAGGAGAGACTCCTATCCCAAAAGAAAATCCTGACGTTTCCATTGAAACGTTTCTCGATTTGAAAAGAGAAGTTAAAGAACCCATATTATTTCACAGCGACGCGATTTCTGTGCTTATTCCTCAATGGGAGGGACCGAGGGATGCAGTAAAGAACTAATAGTGCATCGGAAAGGAGATACTCGTATCCCAAAAGAAGACCCTATCGTTTCCATAGAAACGTTACT
This sequence comes from Schistocerca serialis cubense, assembly GCF_023864345.2. Lineage (NCBI taxonomy): Eukaryota > Metazoa > Arthropoda > Insecta > Orthoptera > Acrididae > Schistocerca > Schistocerca serialis. The sequence goes on from NC_064638.1 coordinate 52,811,834, forward strand.
CGATTTAGAAGGAGAAGTCATGGAACCCATAGTATTTCATAGCGACGCAATCTCTGTGTTATTTTGTCAATGTGAGGGAGCGAGGGATGCAGTAAACAAGTAATAGTGCATCGGAAAGGAGATACTCGTATCCCAAAGGAAAATCCTGTCGTTTCCATAGTAACGTTACTCGATTTAGAAGGAGAAAGCCATAGATCCCATAGTATTTCATAGCGACGCAATTTCTATGATAATTCACCAATGTGAGGGAGCGAGGGATGCAGTAAAGACGGAAAAGTGCATCGGAAAGGAGATACTCGTATCCCAAAAGAAAATCCTGTCGTTCCAATAGAAATGTTACCCGCGATACAAGGAGAAGTCATACAACCCTTAGTATTTCATAGCGACGAAATTTCTGTGTTAATTCGTCAATGTGAGGGAGCGAGGGATGCAGTAGAGAAGGAATAGTGCATCGGAACGGAGATAGTCGTATCCCAAAAGAAAATCCTGTCGTTTCCATAGAAACGTTACTCGATTTACAAGGAGAAGACATAGAACCCATAGAATTTCATAGCGACGCAATTTCTGTGTTAATTCGTCAATGTGAGGGAGCGAGGGATGCAGTAAAGACGGAATTGTGCATCGGAAATTAGAAACTCGTATCCCAAAAGAAAATTCTGTCGCTTCAATAGAAACCTTACTCGATTTAGTAGGAGAAGTCATGGAACCCATACTCTTTCATAGCGACGCAATTTCTGTGTTTATTCGTCAATGTGAGGGAGCGAGGGATGCAGTAATGAACTAATAGTGCATCGGAAAGGAGATAGTCGTATCCCAAAGGATAATCCTCTCGTTTCCATAGAAATATTACTCGATTTAGAAGGAGAATTGATGGAACACGTAGTATTTCGTATCGACCCAAATTAATGTGTTAATTCGTCAAAGTGAGGGAGCGAGAGATACAGCAAAGACGGAATAGTGCTACGGAAAGGAGATACTTGTATCCCAAAAGAAAATCCTGACGTTTCCATAGAAACGTTACTCGATTTAGAAAGGGAAGTCATAGAATCCATAGTATTTCACAGCGACGCAATGTCTGTGCTTATTCGTCAATGTGAGGGAGCGAGGAATGCAGTAAAGAACTAATAGTGCATCGGAAAGGAGATATTCGTATCCCAAAAGAAAATCCTGTCGTTTCAATAGAAACGTTACTCGATTTAGAAGGAGAAAGCCATAGATCCCATAGTATTTCATAGCGACGCAATTTCTATGATAATTCACCAATGTGAGGGAGCGAGGGATGCAGTAAAGACGGAAAAGTGCATCGGAAAGGAGATACTCGTATCCCAAAAGAAAATCCTGTCGTTCCAATAGAAATGTTACCCGATTTACAAGGAGAAGTCATACAACCCTTAGTATTTCATAGCGACGAAATTTCTGTGTTAATTCGTCAATGTGAGGGAGCGAGGGATGCAGTAGAGAAGGAATAGTGGATCGGAAAGGAGATACTCGTATCCCAAAAGGAAATCCTGTCGTTTCCATTGAAACGTTACTGGATTTAGAAGGAGGTGTCCTAGAACAAATAGTTTTTCATAGCGACGCAATTTCTGTGTTTATTCGTCAATGTGAGGGAGCGAGGGATGCAGTAGAGAAGGAATAGTGCGTCGGAACGGAGATAGTCGTATCCCAAAAGAAAATCCTGTCGTTTCCATAGAAACGTTACTCGATTTACAAGGAGAAGACATAGAACCCATAGAATTTCATAGCGACGCAATTTCTGTGTTAATTCGTCAATGTGAGGGAGCGAGGGATGCAGTAAAGACGGAATTGTGCATCGGAAATTAGAAACTCGTATCCCAAAAGAAAATTCTGTCGCTTCAATAGAAACCTTACTCGATTTAGTAGGAGAAGTCATGGAACCCATACTCTTTCATAGCGACGCAATTTCTGTGTTTATTCGTCAATGTGAGGGAGCGAGGGATGCAGTAATGAACTAATAGTGCATCGGAAAGGAGATAGTCGTATCCCAAAGGATAATCCTCTCGTTTCCATAGAAATATTACTCGATTTAGAAGGAGAATTGATGGAACACGTAGTATTTCGTATCGACCCAAATTAATGTGTTAATTCGTCAAGTGAGGGAGCGAGAGATACAGCAAAGACGGAATAGTGCTACGGAAAGGAGATACTTGTATCCCAAAAGAAAATCCTGACGTTTCCATAGAAACGTTACTCGATTTAGAAAGGGAAGTCATAGAATCCATAGTATTTCACAGCGACGCAATGTCTGTGCTTATTCGTCAATGTGAGGGAGCGAGGGATGGAGTAAAGAACTAATGGTGCATCGGAAATGACATTTTCGTAATCCAAAGGAGAATCCTGTCGTTTCCCTAGAAACGTTACTCGATTTAGAAGGAGAAGTCATGGAACCCATAGTATTTCATAGCGGCGCAATTTCTGTGATATTTCGTCAATGTGAGGGAGCGAGGGATGCAGTAAAGATGGAATAATGCATCGGAAAACAGATACTCGTATCCAAAAAGAAAATCCTGTCGTTTCAATAGAAACGTTACTCGATTTAGAAGGAGAAGTCATAGAGCCCATGGTATTTCATAGCGACGCAATTTCTATGTTAATTCACCAATGTGAGGGAGCGAGGGATGCAGTAAAGACGGAATAGTGCATTGGAAAGGAGATACTCGTATCCCAAAAGAAAATCCTGTCGTTTCAATAGAAACGTTACTCGATTTAGAAGGAGAAATCATAGAACCCACAGTATTTCATAGCGACGCAATCTCTGTGTTAATTCGTCAAAGTGAGGGAGCGAGGGATGCAGTAAAGAAGGAATAGTGCGTCGGAAAGGAGATACTCGTATACCAAATAAAATTCCTCTCGTTTCCATAGAAACGTTACACGATTTAGAAGGATGAGCCATAGAACCCACAGTATTTCCTAGTGACGCAATCTCTGTGTTAATTCGTCAATGTGAGGGAGCGAGGGATGCAGTAAAGAAGGAATTGTGCAACGGAAAGGTGATACTCGTATCCCAAAAGAAAATCCTGTCGTTTCCATTGAAACGTTACTCGATTTATGAGGATGAGCCTTAGAACCCACACTATTTCATAGCGACGCAATCTCTGTGTTAATTCGTCAATGTGAGGGAGCGAGGGATGCAGTAAAGAAGGAATTGTGCAACGGAAAGGAGATACTCGTATCCCAAAAATAAAAATCCTGTCGTTTCCATTGAAACGTTACTCGATTTAGAAGGAGAAGTCATTGAACACATAGTATTCCATAGCGATGCAATTTCTGTGATAATTCGTCAATGTGAGGGAGCCAGGGAGGCAGTAAAGAAGGAATAGTGCTTCGGAAAGGAGATACTCGTATACCAAAACAAAATCCTTCCGTTTCAATAGAAACGTTACTCGATTTAGAGGGAGAAGTCATAGAACCCATAGTATTTCATAGCGAGGCAATTTCTGCGTTAATTCGTCAATGTGAGGGAGCGAGAGATGCAGTAAAGAAGGAATCGTGCATCGGAAATGAGATACTCATATCCCAAAAGAAAATCCTGTCGTTTCCATAGTAACGTTACTCGATTTAGAAGGAGAAGTAATAAAAACCATACTCTTTCATAGCGACGCAATATCTGTGTTTATTCGTCAATGTGAGGGAGCGAGGGATGCAGTAATGAACTAATAGTGCATTGGAAAGGAGATAGTCGTATACCAAAGGATAATCCTTTCGTTTCCATAGAAATATTACTCGATTTGGAAGGAGAATTCATGGAACCCATAGTATTTCGTAGCGACGCAATTTCTGTGTCAATACGTCAATGTGAGGGAGCGAGGGATGCAGTAAAGGAGGAATAGTGCATCGGAAAGGAGATACTCGTATCCCAAAAGAAAATCCTGTCGTTTCAATAGAAACATTACTCGGTTTAGAAGGAGAAGTCATAGAACCCATAGTATTTCATAGCCACGCATTTTCTGTGTTAATTCGTGAATGTGAGGGTGTGAGGGATGCAGTAAAGGAGGAATAGTGCATCGGAAAGGAGATACTCGTATCCCAAAAGAAAATCCTGTCGTTTCCATGGAAACGTTACTCGATATAGAAGGAGAAGTCATAGAACCTATAGTATTTCACCGCGACGCAAGTTCTGTGATAATTCGTCAATGTAAGGGAGCGCGAGATGCAGCAAAGACGGAACAGTGCTTCGGAAAGGAGATACTTGTATCCCAAAAGAATATCCGGTCGTTTCAATAGAAACGTTACTCGATTTAGAAGGAGAAGTCATAGAACCCATAGTATTTCATAGCGACGCAATTTCTATGTTAATTCTGTGGTGTCACCGCCAGACACCACGCTTGCTAGGTGGTAGCTTAAATCGGCCGCGGTCCATTTAGTGCATGTCGGACCCGCGTGTCGCCACTGTGTGATCGCAGACCTAGCGCCACCACAAGGCAGGTCTCGAGAGACGATATAGCACTCGCCCCAGTTGTACGAGTAGATTGCTAGCGACCATACGGACGAAGCCTTCCTCTCATTTGCCGAGAGCCAGTTAGAATAGCCTTCTGCTAAGTCCATGGCTACGACCTAACAAGGCGCCATTAGCCTTACCTACTTTGAGAGTTATAGTATAAATGTCTCAAGAAGAATGCTGTAGTCATCAAATAATAAAGTTAAGTATAAAGCAGCTACGTACTTTTCTTGCTACCATTCAATAGTTATCCTGTTCCAGAATTGACGCCCGTCGGCGTGAGTGTGTACGCGTGCCTTTCTATCGGCTACCCGTCACTGTGGACTGGCTGCCTTGTCAGTCCACTTCAAATTCATCAATGTGAGTGAGCGAGGTATGCAGTAAAGACGGAATAGTGCATCGGAAAGGAGATACTCGTATCCCAACAGGAAATCCTGTCGTTTCCATTGAAACGTTACTCGATTTAGAAGGAGGTGTCCCAGGTCCAATAGTTTTTCATAGCGACGCAATTTCTGTGTTAGTTCGTCAATGTGAGGGAGCGAGGGATGCAGTGGAGAAGGAATAGTGCATCGGAAAGAAGATACTCGTATCCCAAAAGAAAATCCTGTCGTTCCTATGTAAACGTTATTTGATTTAGATGGAGAAGTTATAGAATCCATAGTATTTCGCAGCGGCGTAATTTCTGTGCTTATTCTTCAATGTGAGGAAGCGAGGGATGCAGTAAAGAACTAATAGTGCATCGGAAAGGATACACTCGTAACCCAAAAGAAAATCCTGTCGTTTCCCTAGAAACGTTATTCGATTTAGAAGGAGAAGTCATGGAACCCATAGTATTTCATAGCGACGCAATTTCTGTGTTATTTGGTCAATGTGAGGGAGCGAGGGATGCAGTAAAGACGGAATAGTGCATCGGAAAACAGACACTCGTATCCCAAAAGAAAATCCGGTCGTTTCAATACAAACGTTACTCGATTTAGAAGGAGAAGTCATAGAACCCATAGTATTTCATAGCGACGCAATTTGTATGTTAATTCACCAATGTGAGGGAGCCAGGGATGCAGTAAAGACGGAATAGTGCATCGGAAAGGAGATACTCGTATCCCAAAAGAAAATCCTGTCGTTTCAATAGAAACGTTACTCGATTTAGAAGGAGAATCAAAGAACACATAGTATTTCATTGCGACGCAGTTTCTGCATTAATTTGTCAATGTGAGGGAGCGAGGGATGCACTAATGATGGAATAGTGCATCGGAAAGGAGATACTCGTATTCCAAAAGAAAATCCTGTAGTTTCCATAGAAACGTTATTTGATTTAGAAGGAGAAGTTATAGAATCCATAGTATATCACAGTGACGCTATGTCTGTGCTTATTCGTCAATGTGAGGGAGCGAGGGATGCAGTAAAGAACTAATAGTGCATCGGAAACGAGATACTCGTAACCCAAAAGAAAATCCGGTCGTTTCCCTAGAAACGTTACTCGATTTAGAAGGAGAAGTCATGGAACCCATAGTATTTCATAGCGACGCAATTTCTGTGTTAATTCGTCAATGTGAGGGAGCGAGGGATGCAGTAAAGACGGAATTGTGCATCGGAAATTAGAAACTCGTATCCCAAAAGAGAATTCTGTCGTTTCAATAGAAACGTTACTCGGTTTGGAAGGAGAAGTCATAGAACCCATAGTATTTCATAGCCACGCAAATTCTGTGTTAACTCTTGAAAGTGAGGGAGCGAGGGATGCAGTTAAGAAGGAATAGTCCATCGCAAAGGAGAACCTCGTATCCCAAAAGAAAATCCTGTCGTCTCCATAGAAACGTTACTCGATATAGAAGAAGAAGTCATAGAACCCATGGTATTACATCGAGACGCAATTTCTGTGTTAATTCGTCAATGTGAGGGAGCGAAAGATGCAGCAAAGACGGAATAGTGCTTCGGAAAGGAGATACTCGTATCCCAAAAGAAAATCCTGTCGTTTCCATAGAAACGTTACTCGATTTGAAAGGAGTAGTTATAGAACCCATAGTATTTCACAGCGGCGCAATGTCTGTGCTTATTCGTCAATTTGAGGGAGCGAGGGATGCAGTAAAGAAATAATAGTGCATCGGAAAGGACATCCTCGTAACGCAAAAGAGAATCCTGTCGTTTCCCTAGTAACGTTACTCGATTTAGAAGGAGAAGTCATGGAACCCATAGTATATCATAGCGGCGCAATTTCTGTGATATTTCGTCAATGTGAAGGAACGAGGGATGCAGTAAAGACGGAATAGTTCATCGGAAAACAGATACTCGTATCCCAAAAGAAAATCCTGTCGTTTCAATGGAAACGTTACTCGATTTAGAACGAGAAGTCATTGAACACATAGTATTTCATAGCGATGCAATTTCTGTGATAATTCGTCAATGTGAGGGAGCCAGGTAGGCAGTAAAGAAGGAATAGTTGATCGGAATGGAGATACTCGTATCCCAAAAGGAAATCCTGTCGTTTCCATTGAAACGTTACTGGATTTAGAAGGAGGTGTCCTAGAACAAATAGTTTTTCATAGCGACGCAATTTCTGTGTTTATTCGTCAATGTGAGGGAGCGAGGGATGCAGTAGAGAAGGAATAGTGCATCGGAACGGAGATAGTCGTATCCCAAAAGAAAATCCTGTCGTTTCCATAGAAACGTTACTCGATTTACAAGGAGAAGACATAGAACCCATAGAATTTCATAGCGACGCAATTTCTGTGTTAATTCGTCAATGTGAGGGAGCGAGGGATGCAGTGAAGACGGAATTGTGCATCGGAAATTAGAAACTCGTATCCCAAAAGAAAATTCTGTCGCTTCAATAGAAACCTTACTAGATTTAGTAGGAGAAGTCATGGAACCCATACTCTTTCATAGCGACGCAATTTCTGTGTTTATTCGTCAATGTGAGGGAGCGAGGGATGCAGTAATGAACTAATAGTGCATCGGAAAGGAGATAGTCGTATCCCAAAGGATAATCCTCTCGTTTCCATAGAAATATTACTCGATTTAGAAGGAGAATTGATGGAACACGTAGTATTTCGTATCGACCCAAATTAATGTGTTAATTCGTCAATGTGAGGGAGCGAGAGATACAGCAAAGACGGAATAGTGCTTCGGAAAGGAGATACTTGTATCCCAAAAGAAAATCCTGACGTTTCCATAGAAACGTTACTCGATTTAGAAAGGGATGTCATAGAATCCATAGTATTTCACAGCGACGCAATGTCTGTGCTTATTCGTCAATGTGAGGGAGCGAGGGATGGAGTAAAGAACTAATAGTGCATCGGAAAGGACATCCTCGTAATCCAAAGGAGAATCCTGTCGTTTCCCTAGAAACGTTACTCGATTTAGAAGGAGAAGTCATGGAACCCATAGTATTTCATAGCGGCGCAATTTCTGTGATATTTCGTCAATGTGAGGGAGCGAGGGATGCAGTAAAGATGGAATAATGCATCGGAAAACAGATACTCGTATCCAAAAAGAAAATCCTGTCGTTTCAATAGAAACGTTACTCGATTTAGAAGGAGAAGTCATAGAGCCCATGGTATTTCATAGCGACGCAATCTCTGTGTTAATTCGTCAATGTGAGGGAGCGAGGGATGCAGTAAAGAAGGAATTGTGCAACGGAAAGGAGATACTCGTATCCCAAAAATAAAAATCCTGTCGTTTCCATTGAAACGTTACTCGATTTAGATGGAGATGTCATTGAACACATAGTATTCCATAGCGATGCAATTTCTGTGATAATTCGTCAATGTGAGGGAGCCAGGGAGGCAGTAAAGAAGGAATAGTGCTTCGGAAAGGAGATACTCGTATACCAAAACAAAATCCTTCCGTTTCAATAGAAACGTTACTCGATTTAGAGGGAGAAATCATAGAACCCATAGTATTTCATAGCGAGGCAATTTCTGCGTTAATTCGTCAATGTGAGGGAGCGAGAGATGCAGTAAAGAAGGAATCGTGCATCGGAAATGAGATACTCATATCCCAAAAGAAAATCCTGTCGTTTCCATAGTAACGTTACTCGATTTAGAAGGAGAAGTAATAAAAACCATACTCTTTCATAGCGACGCAATATCTGTGTTTATTCGTCTATGTGAGGGAGCGAGGGATGCAGTAATGAACTAATAGTGCATTGGAAAGGAGATAGTCGTATACCAAAGGATAATCCTTTCGTTTCCATAGAAATATTACTCGATTTGGAAGGAGAATTCATGGAACCCATAGTATTTCGTAGCGACGCAATTTCTGTGTCAATACGTCAATGTGAGGGAGCGAGGGATGCAGTAAAGACGGAATAGTGCATCGGAAAGGAGAGACTCCTATCCCAAAAGGAAATCCTGTCGTTTCAATAGAAACATTACTCGGTTTAGAAGGAGAAGTCATAGAACCCATAGTATTTCATAGCCACGCATTTTCTGTGTTAATTCGTGAATGTGAGGGTGTGAGGGATGCAGTAAAGGAGGAATAGTGCATCGGAAAGGAGATACTCGTATCCCAAAAGAAAATCCTGTCGTTTCCATGGAAACGTTACTCGATATAGAAGAGAAGTCATAGAACCTATAGTATTTCACCGCGACGGAAGTTCTGTGATAATTCGTCAATGTAAGGGAGCGCGAGATGCAGCAAAGACGGAACAGTGCTTCGGAAAGGAGATACTTGTATCCCAAAAGAATATCCGGTCGTTTCAATAGAAACGTTACTCGATTTAGAAGGAGAAGTCATAGAACCCATAGTATTTCATAGCGACGCAATTTCTATGTTAATTCTGTGGTGTCACCGCCAGACACCACACTTGCTAGGTAGTAGCTTAAATCGGCCGCGGTCCATTTAGTACATGTCGGACCCGCGTGTCGCCACTGTGTGATCGCAGACCTAGCGCCACCACAAGGCAGGTCTCGAGAGACGATATAGCACTCGCCCCAGTTGTACGAGGAGATTGCTAGCGACCATACGGACGAAGCCTTCCTCTCATTTGCCGAGAGCCAGTTAGAATAGCCTTCTGCTAAGTCCATGGCTACGACCTAGCAAGGCGCCATTAGCCTTACCTACTTTGAGATTTATAGTATAAATGTCTCAAGAAGAATGCTGTAGTCATCAAATAATAAAGTTAAGTATAAAGCAGCTACGTACTTTTCTTGCTACCATTCAATAGTTATCCTGTTCCAGAATTGACGCCCGTCGGCGTGAGTGTGTACGCGTGCCTTTCTATCGGCTACCCGTCACTGTGGACTGGCTGCCTTGTCAGTCCACTTCAAATTCATCAATGTGAGTGAGCGAGGTATGCAGTAAAGACGGAATAGTGCATCGGAAAGGAGATACTCGTATCCCAACAGGAAATCCTGTCGTTTCCATTGAAACGTTACTCGATTTAGAAGGAGGTGTCCCAGGTCCAATAGTTTTTCATAGCGACGCAATTTCTGTGTTAGTTCGTCAATGTGAGGGAGCGAGGGATGCAGTGGAGAAGGAATAGTGCATCGGAAAGGAGATACTCGTATCCCAAAAGAAAATCCTGTCGTTCCTATGTAAACGTTATTTGATTTAGATGGAGAAGTTATAGAACCCATAGTATTTCGCAGCGGCGTAATTTCTGTGCTTATTCTTCAATGTGAGGAAGCGAGGGATGCAGTAAAGAACTAATAGTGCATCGGAAAGGATACACTCGTAACCCAAAAGAAAATCCTGTCGTTTCCCTAGAAACGTTATTCGATTTAGAAGGAGAAGTCATGGAACCCATAGTATTTCATAGCGACGCCATTTCTGTGTTATTTGGTCAATGTGAGGGAGCGAGGGATGCAGTAAAGACGGAATAGTGCATCGGAAAACAGACACTCGTATCCCAAAACAAAATCCGGTCGTTTCAATACAAACGTTACTCGATTTAGAAGGAGAAGTCATAGAACCCATAGTATTTCATAGCGACGCAATTTGTATGTTAATTCACCAATGTGAGGGAGCCAGGGATGCAGTAAAGACGGAATAGTGCATCGGAAAGGAGATACTCGTATCCCAAAAGAAAATCCTGTCGTTTCAATAGAAACGTTACTCGATTTAGAAGGAGAATCAAAGAACACATAGTATTTCATTGCGACGCAGTTTCTGCATTAATTTGTCAATGTGAGGGAGCGAGGGATGCACTAATGATGGAATAGTGCATCGGAAAGGAGATACTCGTATTCCAAAAGAAAATCCTGTAGTTTCCATAGAAACGTTATTTGATTTAGAAGGAGAAGTCATGGAACCCATAGTATTTCATAGCCACGCAAATTCTGTGTTAACTCTTGAAAGTGAGGGAGCGAGGGATGCAGTTAAGAAGGAATAGTCCATCGCAAAGGAGAACCTCGTATCCCAAAAGAAAATCCTGTCGTCTCCATAGAAACGTTACTCGATATAGAAGAAGAAGTCATAGAACCCATAGTATTACATCGAGACGCAATTTCTGTGTTAATTCGTCAATGTGAGGGAGCGAAAGATGCAGCAAAGACGGAATAGTGCTTCGGAAAGGAGATACTCGTATCCCAAAAGAAAATCCTGTCGTTTCCATAGAAACGTTACTCGATTTGAAAGGAGAAGTTATAGAATCCATAGTATATCACAGTGACGCTATGTCTGTGCTTATTCGTCAATGTGAGGGAGCGAGGGATGCAGTAAAGAACTAATAGTGCATCGGAAACGAGATACTCGTAACCCAAAAGAAAATCCTGTCGTTTCCCTAGAAACGTTACTCGATTTAGAAGGAGAAGTCATGGAACCCATAGTATTTCATAGCGACGCAATTTCTGTGTTAATTCGTCAATGTGAGGGAGCGAGGGATGCAGTAAAGACGGAATTGTGCATCGGAAATTAGAAACTCGTATCCCAAAAGAGAATTCTGTCGTTTCAATAGAAACGTTACTCGGTTTGGAAGGAGAAGTCATAGAACCCATAGTATTTCATAGCCACGCAAATTCTGTGTTAACTCTTGAAAGTGAGGGAGCGAGGGATGCAGTTAAGAAGGAATAGTCCATCGCAAAGGAGAACCTCGTATCCCAAAAGAAAATCCTGTCGTCTCCATAGAAACGTTACTCGATATAGAAGAAGAAGTCATAGAACCCATAGTATTACATCGAGACGCAATTTCTGTGTTAATTCGTCAATGTGAGGGAGCGAAAGATGCAGCAAAGACGGAATAGTGCTTCGGAAAGGAGATACTCGTATCCCAAAAGAAAATCCTGTCGTTTCCATAGAAACGTTACTCGATTTGAAAGGAGTAGTTATAGAACCCATAGTATTTCACAGCGGCGCAATGTCTGTGCTTATTCGTCAATGTGAGGGAGCGAGGGATGTAGTAAAGAACTAATAGTGCATCGGAAAGGACATCCTCGTAACGCAAAAGAGAATCCTGTCGTTTCCCTAGTAACGTTACTCGATTTAGAAGGAGAAGTCATGGAACCCATAGTATATCATAGCGGCGCAATTTCTGTGATATTTCGTCAATGTGAAGGAACGAGGGATGCAGTAAAGACGGAATAATTCATCGGAAAACAGATACTCGTATCCCAAAAGAAAATCCTGTCGTTTCAATGGAAACGTTACTCGATTTAGAACGAGAAGTCATTGAACACATAGTATTCCATAGCGATGCAATTTCTGTGATAATTCGTCAATGTGAGGGAGCCAGGTAGGCAGTAAAGAAGGAATAGTGCATCGGAAAGGAGATACTCGTATACCAAAACAAAATCCTTTCGTTCAATAGAAACGTTACTCGATTTAGAAGGAGAAGTCATAGAACCCATAGTATTTCATAGCGACGCAATTTCTGCGTTAATTTGTCAATGTGAGGGAGCGAGAGATGCAGTAAAGAAGGAATCGTGCATCGGAAATGAGATACTCATATCCCAAAAGAAAATCCTGTCGTTTCCATAGAAACGTTACTCGATTTAGAAGGAGAAGTAATAAACCACATACTCTTTCATAGCGACGCAATATCTGTGTTTATTCGTCAATGTGAGGGAGCGAGGGATGCAGTAATGAACAAATAGTGCATCGGAAAGGAGATAGTCGTATACCAAAAGATAATCCTCTCGTTTCCATAGAAATATTACTCGATTTAGAAGGAGAATTCATGGAACCCATAGTATTTCATAGCGACGCAATTTCTATGTTAATTCATCAATGTGAGGGAGTGAGGTATGCAGTAAAGACGGACAAAGTGCATCGGAAAGGAGATACACGTATCCCAAAAGAAAATCCTGTCGTTTCAATAGGAACGTTACTCGATTTAGAAGGAGAAGTCACAGATCCCACAGTATTTCATAGCGACGCAATCTCTGTGTTAATTCGTCAATGTGAGGGAGCGAGGTATGCAGTAAAGAAGGAATAGTGCATCGGAAAGGAGATACTCATATCCCAACAGGAAATACTGTCGTTTCCATTGAAACGTTACTCGATTTAGAAGGAGGTGTCCCAGGACCAATAGTTTTTCATAGCGACGCAATTTCTGTGTTAGTTCGTCAATGTGAGGGAGCGAGGGATGCAGTGGAGAAGGAATAGTGCATCGGAAAGGAGATGTATCCCAAAAGAAAATCCTGTCGTTTCCGTGTAAACGTTATTTGATTTAGAAGGAGAAGTTATAGAAACCATAGTATTTCACAGCGGCGCAATTTCTGTGCTTATTCTTCAATGTGAGGAAGCGAGGGATGCAGTAAAGAACTAATAGTGCATCGGAAAGGATATACTCGTATCCCAAAGTAAAATCCTGTCGTTTCCATAGAAACGTTACTCGATGTAAAAGGAGAAGTCATGGAACCCATAGTATTTCATGGCAACGCAATTTCTGTGCTTATTCGTCAATGTGTGGGGGCGAGGGATGCAGTAAAGAACTAATAGTGATCGGAAAGGACATACTCGTAACCCAAAAGAAAATCCTGTCGTTTCCCTAGAAACGTTAGTCGATTTAGAAGGAGAAGTCATGGAACCCATAGTATTTCATAGCGACGCAATTTCTGTGTTATTTCGTGAATGTGAGGGAGCGAGGGATGCAGTAAAGACGGAATAGTGCATCGGAAAACAGACACTCGTATCCCAAAAGAAAATCCGGTCGTTTCAAGAGAAACGTTACTCGATTTCGAAGGAGAAGTCATAGAACCCATAGTATTTCATAGCGACGCAATTTCTATGTTAATTCACCAATGTGAGGGAGCGAGGGATGCATTAAAGACTGAATAGTGCATCGGAAAGCAGATACTCGTATCCCAAAAGAAAATCCTGTCGTTTCAATAGAAACGTTACTCGATTTAGAAGGAGAAGTCATAGAACCCACAGTATTTCATAGCGACGCAATTTCTGAGTTAATTCGTCAATGTGAGTTAGCGAGGGATGCAGTAAAGAAGGAATAGTGCATCGGAAAGGAGATACTCGTATCCCAACAGGAAATCCTGTCGTTTCCATTGAAACGTTACTCGATTTAGAAGGAGGTGTCCCAGCACCAATGGTTTCTCATAGCGACGCAATTTCTGTGTTAGTTCGTCAATGTGAGGGAGCGAGGGATGCAGTAGAGAAGGAATAGTGCATCGGAAAGGAGATATTCGTATCCCAAAAGAAAATCCTGTCGTTTCCATGTAAATGTTATTTGATTTAGAAGGAGAAGTTATAGAACCCATAGTATTTCACAGCGGTGCAATTTCTGTGCTTATTCTTCAATGTGAGGAAGCGAGGGATGCAGTAAAGAACTAATAGTGCATCGGAAAGGAGATACTCGTATCCCAAAACAAAATCCTGTCGTTTCCATAGAAACGTTACTCGATGTAAAAGGAGAAGTCATGGATCCCATAGTATTTCATGGCGACGCTATTTCTGTGTTTTTTCGTCAATATGAGGGAGCGAGGGATGCAGTAAATACGGAATAGTGCATCGGAAGGAGATACTATTATCCCAAAAGAAAATCCTGTCGTTTCAATAGAACCGTTACTCGACTTAGAAAGAGAAGTCATAGAACCCATAGTATTTCATAGCGACGCAATTTCCGTGTGAATTCGCCAATTTGAGGGAGCGAGAGATGCAGCAAAGACGGAATAGTGCATCGGAAAGACGATAGTCGTATCCCAAAAGAAAATCCCGTCGTTTCCATAGAAACGTTACCCGATTTACAACGAGAAGTCATAGAACCCATAGTATTGCATAGCGACCCAATTTCTGTGTTAATTCGTCAATGTGAGGGAGCGAGGGATGCAGTAAAGAAGGAATAGTGCGTCGGAAAGGAGATGCTCGTATACCAAAAGAAAATCCTGTCGTTTCCATGTAAATGTTATTTGATTTAGAAGGAGAAGTTATAGAACCCATAGTATTTCACAGCGGCGCAATTTCTGTGTTAATCCTTCAATGTGAGGAAGCGAGGCATGCAGTAAAGAACTAATAGTGCATCGGAAAGGAGATACTCGTATCCAAAAACAAAATCCTGTCGTTTCCATAGAAACGTTACTCGATTTAGAAGTATGAGCCACAGAACCCACAGTATTTCCTAAGGACGCAATCTCTGTGTTAATTCGTCAATGTGAGGGAGCGAGGGATGCAGTAAAGAAGGAATTGTGCAATGCAAAGGAGATACTCGTATCCCAAAAGAAAATCCTGTCGTTTCCATTGAAACGTTACTCGACTTAGAAGGATGAGCCTTAGAACCCACAGTATTTCCAAGCGACGCAATCTCTGTGTTAATTCGTCTATGTGAGGGAGCGAGGGATGCAGTAAAGAAGGAGTAGTGCATCGGAATGGAGATACTCGTATCCCAAAAGAAAATCCTGTCGTTTCCATAGAAAAGTTACTCGATTTAGAAGGAGAATCGAAGAACCCATAGTATTTCATAGAGACGCAGATTCTGCGTTAATTTGTCAATGTGAGGGAGCGAGGGATGCACTAAAGAAGGAATAGTGCATCGGAAAGGAGATACTCGTATCCCAAATGAAAATCCAGTCGTTTCCACGTAAACGTTATTCGATTTAGAAGGAGAAGTTATAGAATCCATAGTATTTCACAGCGACGCAATGTCTGTGCTTATTCGTCAATGTGAGGGAGCGAGGGATGCAGTAAAGAACTAATAGTGCATCGGAAAGGAGATACTCGTAACCCAAAAGAAAATCCTGTCGTTTCCCTAGAAACGTTACTCG
Organism: Schistocerca serialis cubense; assembly: GCF_023864345.2. Lineage (NCBI taxonomy): Eukaryota > Metazoa > Arthropoda > Insecta > Orthoptera > Acrididae > Schistocerca > Schistocerca serialis. The sequence goes on from NC_064638.1 coordinate 52,827,440, forward strand.
ATTTAGAAGGAGAAGTTATGGAACCCATTGTATATCATAGCGACTCAATATCTGTGTTATTTCGTCAATGTGAGGGAGCGAGGGACGCAGTAAAGGCGGAATAGTGCATCGTATAGGAGATACTCGTTCGCAAATGAAAATCCTGTCGTTTCAATAGAAACGTTACTAGATTTAGAAGGAGATGTAATAGAACCCATAGTATTTTATAGCGACGCTATTTCTATGTTAATTCACTAATGTGAGGGAGCGAGGGATGCAGTAAAGACGGAATAGTGCATCGCAAAGGAGATACTCGTATCCCAAAAGAAAATTCTGTCGTTTCAATAAAAACGTTACTCGATTTAGAAGGAGAAGTCATAGAACCCACAGTATTTCATAGCGACGCAATCTCTGTGTTAATTCGTCAATGTGAGGGAGCGAGGGATGCAGTAAAGAAGGAATAGTGCATCGGAAAGGAGATAGTCGTATCCCAAAAGAAAATCCTTTCGTTACCATTGAAACGTTACTCGATTTAGAAGAAGACATAGAACACATAGAATTTCATAGCGACGCAATTTCTGTGTTAATTCGTCAATGAGAGTTAGCGAGGGATGCAGTTAAGAAGGCATAGTGCATCGGAAAGGAGATTGTCGTATCCCAAAAGAAAATCCAGTCCATTCCATTGAAACGTTACTCGATTTAGAAGGAGGCGACATGGAACCCATAATATTTCATAGCGTCGCAATTGCTGTGTTAATTCGTCCATGTGAGGGAGCGAGGGATGCAGTAAAGACGGAATAGTGCATCGGAAAGGAGAGACTCCTATCCCAAAAGAAAATCCTGTCGTTTCCATGTAAAAGTTATTTGATTTAGAAGGAGAAGTTATAGAATGCATTGTATCTCACAGCGACGCAATGTCTGTGCTTATTCGTCAATGTGAGGGAGCGAGGGATGCAGTAAAGGACTAATAGTGCATCGGAAAGGAGATACTGGTAACCCAGAAGAAAATCCTGTCTTTTCTCTAGAAACGTTACTCGATTTAGTAAGAGAAGTCTTGGAACCCATAGTATTTCATAGCGACGCAATTTCTGTGTTAATTCGTCCATGTGAGGGAGCGAGGGATGCAGTAAAGACGGAATAGTGCATCGGAAAGGAGAGACTCCTACCCCAAAAGAAAATCCTGTCGTTTCCATAGAAACGTTTCTCGATTTGTAAGGAGAAGTTAAAGAACCCATAGTATTTCACAGCGACGCGATTTCTGTGCTTATTCTTCAATGGGAGGGAGCGAGGGATGCCGTAAAGAACTAATAGTGCATCGGAAAGGAGATACTCGTATCCCAAAAGAAAATCCTGTCGTTTCCTTAGAAACGTTACTCGATTTAGAAGGAGATGTCATGGAACCCATAGTATTTCATAGCGACGCAATTTCTGTGTTTTTTCGTCAATGTGAGGGAGCGAGGGATGCAGTAAAGAACTAATAGTGCATCAGAAAGGAGATACTCGTATCCCAAAAGAAAATCCTGCCGTTTCCTTAGAAACGTTACTCGATTTAGAAGGAGATGTCATGGAACCCATAGTATTTCATAGCGACGCAATTTCTGTGTTAATTCGCCAATGTGAGGAAGCGGGGGATGCAGTACAGAAGGAATAGTGCATCGGAAAGGCGATAGTCGTATCCCAAAAGAATATCCCGTCGTTTCCATAGAAACGTTACCCGATTTACAAGGAGAAGTCATAGAACCCATAGTATTGCATAGCGACGCAATTTCTGTGTTAATTCGTCAACGTGAGGGAGCGAGGGATGCAGTAATGAACTAATAGTGCATCGGAAAGGAGATAGTCGTATCTCAAAGGATAATCCTCTCGTTTCCATAGAAATATTACTCGATTTAGAAGGAGAATTCATGGAACCCACAGTATTTCGTAGCGACGCAATTTCTGTGTTAATTCGTCAATGTGAGGGAGCGAGGGATGCAGAAAAAAGACGGAATAGTACATCAGAAAGGAGATACTAGTATCCCAAAAGAAAATCCTGTCGTTTCCATAGAAACGTTACTCGATTTAGAAGGAGAATCAAAGAACCCATAGTATTTCATAGCGACGCAGATTCTGCGTTAATTTGTCAATGTGTGGGAGCGAGGGATGCACTAAAGAAGGAATAGTGCATCGGAAAGGAGATACTCGTATCCCAAAAGAAAATCCTGTCGTTTCCATGTAAACGTTATTTGATTTAGTAGGATAAGTTATTGAATCCAAAGTAATTTACAGCGACGCAATGTCTGTGCTTATTCGTCAATGTGAGGGAGCGAGGGATGCCGTAAAGAACTAATAGTGCATCGGAAAGGAGATACTCGTAACCCAAAAGAAAATCCTGTCTTTTCCCTAGAAACGTTACTCGATTTTGTAAGAGAAGTCATGGAACCCATAGTATTTCATAGCGACGCAATTTCAGTGTTAATTCGTCTATGTGAGGGAGCGAGGGATGCAGTAAAGACGGAATAGTGCATCGGAAAGGAGATACTCGTTTCCCAAAAGAAAATATTGTCGTTTCAATAGAAACGTTACTAGATTTAGAAGGAGAAGACATAGAACCCATAGTATTTCATAGCGACGCAATTTCTATGTTAATTCACCAATGTGAGGGAGCGAGGGATGCAGTAAAGACGGAATAGTGCATCGGAAAGGAGATACTCGTATCCCAAAAGAAAATCCTGTCGTTTCAATAAAAACGTTACTCGATTTAGAAGGAGAAGTCATAGAACCCACAGTATTTCATAGCGACGCAATCTCTGTGTTAATTCGTCAATGTGAGGGAGCGAGGGATGCAGTAAAGAAGGAATAGTGCATCGGAAAGGAGATAGTCGTATCCCAAAAGAAAATCCTTTCGTTTCCATTGAAACGTTACTCGATTTAGAAGAAGACATAGAACCCATAGAATTTCATAGCGACGCAATTTCTGTGTTAATTCGTCAATGTGAGTTAGCGAGGGATGCAGTAAAGAAGGCATAGTGCATCGGAAAGGAGATAGTCGTATCCCAAAAGAAAATCCTGTCGATTCCATTGAAACGTTACTCGATTTAGAAGGAGGCGACATGGAACCCATAATATATCATAGCGTCGCAATTGCTGTGTTAATTCGTCAATGTGAGGGAGCGAGGGATGCAGAAAAAAGACGGAATAGTGCTTCAGAAAGGAGATACTCGTTTCCCAAAAGAAAATCCTGTCGTTTCAATAGAAACGTTACTAGATTTAGAAGGAGATGTCATAGAACCCATAGTATTTCACAGCGACGCAATTTCTATGTTAATTCACTAATGTGAGGGAGCGAGATATGCAGTAAAGACGGAATAGTGCATCGGAAAGGAGATACTCGTATCCCAAAAGAAAATTCTGTCGTTTCAATAAAAACGTTACTCGATTTAGAAGGAGAAGTCATAGAACCCACAGTATTTCATAGCGACGCAATTTCTGTGTTAATTCGTCCATGTGAGGGAGCGAGGGATGCAGTAAAGACGGAATAGTGCATCGGAAAGGAGAGACTACTATCCCAAAAGAAAATCCTGTCGTTTCCATAGAAACGTTTCGCGATTTGAAAGGAGAAGTTAAAGAACCCATAGTATTGCACAGCGACGCGATTTCTGTGCTTATTGTTCATTGGGAGGGAGCGAGGGATGCCGTAAAGAACTAATAGTGCATCGGAAAGGAGATACTCGTATCCCAAATGAAAATCCTTTCGTTTCCATACAAACGTTACTCGATTTAGAAGGAGAAGTCATGGAACCCATAGTATTTCATAGCGACGCAATTTCTGTGTTTTTTCGTCAAAGTGAGGGAGCGGGGGATGCAGTAAAGAACTAATAGTGCATCAGAAAGGAGATACTCGTATCCCAAAAGAAAATCCTGTCGTTTCCTTAGAAACGTTACTCGATTTAGATGCAGATGTCATGGAACCCATAGTATTTCATAGCGACGCAATTTCTGTGTTAATTCGCCAATGTGAGGAAGCGGGGGATGAAGTACAGAAGGAATAGTGCATCGGAAAGGCGATAGTCGTATCCCAAAAGAATATCCCGTCGTTTCCATAGGAACGTTACCCGATTTAGAAGGAGAAGTCATAGAACCCATAGTATTGCATAGCGACGCAATTTCTGTGTTAATTCGTCAATGTGAGGGAGCGAGGGATGCAGTAATGAACTAATAGTGCATCGGAAAGGAGATAGTCGTATCCCAAAGGATAATCCTCTCGTTTCCATAGAAATATTACTCGATTTAGAAGGAGAATTCATGGAACCCATAGTATTTCGTAGTGACGCAATTTCTGTGTTAATTCGTCAATGTGAGGGAGCGAGGGATGCATTAAAGGAGGAATAGTGCATCGGAAAGGAGATACTCGTATCCCAATAGAAAATCCTGTCGTTTCCATAGAAACGTTACCCGATGTAGAAGGAGAAGTCATAGAACCAATAGTATTTCATAGCGTCGCAATTGGTGTGTTAATTCGTCAATGTGAGGGAGCGAGGGATGCAGAAAAAAGACGGAATAGTGCATCAGAAAGGAGATACTCGTATCCCAAAAGAAAATCCTGTCGTTTCCATAGAAACGTTACTCGATTTAGATGGAGAATCAAAGAACACATAGTATTTCATAGCGACGCAGATTCTGCGTTAATTTGTCAATGTGAGGGAGCGAGGGATGCACTAAAGAAGGAATAGTGCATCGGAAAGCAGATACTCGTATCCCAAAAGATAATCCTGTCGTTTCCATGTAAACGTTATTTGATTTAGAAGGAGAAGTTATAGAATCCAAAGTATTTTAAAGCGACGCAATGTCAGTGCTTATTCGTCAATGTGAGGGAGCGAGGGATGCAATGAAGAACTAATAGTGCATCGGAAAGGAGATACTCGTAACCCAAAAGAAAATCCTGTCTTTTCCCTAGAAACGTTACTCGATTTAGTAAGAGAAGTCATGGAACCCATAGTATTTCATAGCGACGCAATTTCTGTGTTAGTTCGCCTATGTGAGGGAGCGTGGGATGCAGTAAAGACGGAATAGTGCATCGGAAAGGAGATACTCGTTTCCCAAAAGAAAATATTGTCGTTTCAATAGAAACGTTACTATATTTAGAAGGAGAAGACATAGAACCCATAGTATTTCATAGCGACGCAATTTCTATGTTAATTCACCAATGTGAGGGAGCGAGGGATGCAGTAAAGACGGAATAGTGCATCGGAAAGGAGATACTCGTATCCCAAAAGAAAATCCTGTCGTCTCAATAGAAACGTTACTCGATTTAGAAGGAGAAGTCATAGAACCCACAGTATTTCATAGCGACGCAATCTCTGTGTTAATTCGTCAATGTGAGGGAGCGAGGGATGCAGTAAAGAAGGAATAGTGCATCGGAAAGGAGATAGTCGTATCCCAAAAGAAAATCTTTTCGTTTCCATTGAAACGTTACTCGATTTAGAAGAAGACATAGAACCCATAGAATTTCATAGCGACGCAATCTCTGTGTTAATTTGTCAATGTGAGGGAGCGAGGGATGCACTATAGAAGGAATAGTGCATTGGAAAGGAGATACTCGTATCCAAAATGAAAATCCTGTCGTTTCCATGTAAACGTTATTTGATTTAGAAGGAGAAGTTATAGAATCCATAGTATTTCACATCGACGCAATGTCTGTGCTTATTCGTCAATGTGAGGGAGCGAGGGATGCAGTAAAGAACTATTAGTGCATCGGAAAGGAGATACTCGTAACCCAGAAGAAAATCCTGTCTTTTCCCTAGAAACGTTACTCGATTTAGTAAGAGAAGTCATGGAACCCATAGTATTTCATAGCGACGCAATTTCTGTGTTAATTCGTCCATGTGAGGGAGCGAGGGATGCAGTAAAGACGGAATAGTGCACCGGAAAGGAGAGACTCCTATCCCCAAAGAAAATCCTGTCGTTTCCATAGAAACGTTTCTCGATTTGAAAGGAGAAGTTAAAGAACCCATAGTATTTCACAGCGACGCGATTTCTGTGCTTATTCTTCAATGGGAGGGAGCGAGGGATGCCGTAAAGAACTAATAGTGCATCGGAAAGGAGATACTCGTATCCCAAATGAAAATCCAGTCGTTTCCATAGAAAAGTTACTCGATTTAGAAGGAGAAGTTATGGAACCCATAGCATTTCATAGCGACGCAATTTCTGTGTTTTTTCGTCAATGTGAGGGAGCGAGGGATGCAGTAAAGAACTAATAGTGCATCAGAAAGGAGATACCCGTATCCCAAAAGAAAATCCTGTCGTTTCCTTAGAAACGTTACTCGATTTAGAAGGAGATGTCATGGAACCCATAGTATTTCATAGCGACGCAATTTCTGTGTTAATTCGCCAATGTGAGGAAGCGGGGGATGCAGTACAGAAGGAATAGTGCATCGGAAAGGCGATAGTCGTATCCCAAATGAATATCTCGTCGTTTCCATAGAAACGTTACCCGATTTAGAAGTAGAAGTCATAGAACCCATAGTATTGCATAGCGACGCAATTTCTGTGTTAATTCGTCAACGTGAGGGAGCGAGGGATGCAGCAATGAACTAATAGTGCATCGGAAAGGAGATAGTCGTATCCCAAAGGATAATCCTCTCGTTTCCATAGAAATATTACTCGATTTAGAAGGAGAATTCATGGAACCCATAGTATTTCGTAGCGACGCAATTTCTGTGTTAATTCGTCTATGTGAGGGAGCGAGGGATGCATTAAAGGAGGAATAGAGCATCGGAAAGGAGATACTCGTATCCCAAAAGAAAATCCTGTCGTTTCCATAGAAACGTTACTCGATATAGATGGAGAAGTCATAGAACCAATAGTATTTCATCGCGACGCAATTTCTGTGATAATTCGTCAATGTGAGGGAGTAAGAGATGCAGCAAAGACGGAATAGTGCTTTGGAAAGGAGATACTTGTATCCCAAAAGAAAATCCTGCCGTTTCCATAGAAACGTTACTCGATTTAGAAGGGGATATCATAGAATCCATAGTATTTCACAGCGACGCAATGTCTGTGCTTATTCGTCAATGTGAGGTAGCGAGGGATGCAGTAAAGAACTAATAGTGCATCGGAAAGGAGATACTCGTAACCCAAAAGAGAATCCTGTCGTTTCCCTAGAAACGTTACTCGATTTAGAAGGGGAAGCCATGGAACCCATAGTATTTCATAGCGACGCACTTTCTGTGTTATTTCGTCAATGTGAGGGAGCGAGGGATGCAGTAAAGACGGAATAGTGCATCGGTAAACAGATACTCGTATCCCAAAAGAAAATCCTGTCGTTTTAAATAGAAACGTTAGTCGATTTAGAAGGAGAAGTCAAGAACCCATAGTATTTCATAGCGACGCAATTTCTATGTTAGTTCACCAATGTGAGGGAGCGAGGGATGCAGTAAAGACGGAATAGTGCATCGGAAGGGAGATACTCGTATCCCAAAAGATAATCCTGTCGTTTCAATAGAAACGTTACTCGATTTAGAAGGAGAAGTCATAGAACCCATAGTAATTCATAGCGACGCAGATTCTTCGTTAATTTGTCAATGTGAGGGAGCGACGGATGCACTAAAGAAGGAATAGTGCATCGGAATGGAGATACTCGTATCCCAAAAGAAAATCCTGTCGTTTCCATGTAAACGTTATTTGATTTAGAAGGAGAAGTTATAGAATCCATAGTATTTCACAGCGACGCAATGTCTGTGCTTATTCGTCAATGTGAGGGAGCGAGGGATGCAGTAAAGAACTAAGAGTGCATCGGAAACGAGATACTCGTAACCCAAAAGAAAATCCTGTCGTTTCCCTGGAAACGTTACTCGATTTAGAAGGAGAAGTCATGGAACCCATAGTATTTCATAGCGACGCAATTTCTGTGTTAATTCGTCAATGTGAGGGAGCGAGGGATGCAGTAAAGACTGAATTGCGCATCGGAAAATAGAAACTCGTATCCCAAAAGAAATATCTGTCGTTTCAATAGAAACGTTACTCGGTTTGGAAGGAAAAGTCATAGAACCCATAGTATTTCATAGCTACGCAATTTCTGTGTTAACTCTTGAATGTGAGGGAGCGAGGCATGCAGTAAAGAAGCAATAGTCCATCGGAAAGTAGATACTCGTATCCCAAAAGAAAATAATGTCGTCTATATAGAAATGTTACTCGATATAGAAGGAGAAGTCATAGAACCCATAGTATTTCATCGCGACGCAATTTCTGTGTTAATTCGTCAATGTGAGGGAGCGAGAGATGCAGCAAAGGCGGATGTGTGCTTCGGAAAGGAGATACTCGTATCCCAAAAGAAAATCCTGTCGTTTCCGTAGTAACGTTACTCGATTTAGAGGGAGAAGTCATAGAACCCATAGTATTTCATAGTGACGCAATTTCTGCGTTAATTCGTCAATGTGAGGGAGCGAGGGATGCAGTAAAGTAGGAATAGTGCATCGTAAAGGAGATACTCGTATCCCAAATGAAAATCCTGTCGTTTCCATAGAAACGTTACTCGATTTGAAAGGAGAAGTTATAGAACCCATAGTATTTCACAGCGGCGCAATTTCTGTGCCTATTCTTCAATGAGAGGAAGCGAGGGATGCAGTAAAGAACTAATAATGCATAGGAAAGGAGATACTCGTATCCCAAAACAAAATCATGTCGTTTCCATAGAAACGTTACTCGAAGTAAAAGGAGAAGTCATGGAATCCATAGTATTTCATGGCGACGCAATTTCTGTGTTATTTCGTCAATATTAGAGAGCGAGGGATGTAGTAAAGACGGAATAGTGCATCGGAAATCAGATACTAGTATCCCAAAAGAAAATCCTGTCGTTTCAATAGAATTGTTACTCTATTTAGAAAGAGAAGTCATAGAACCCATAGTATTTCACTGCGACGCAATTTCTGTGTTAATTCGTTAATGTGATTAAGCGAGTGATGAAGTAAAGAAGGAATAGTTCTACGGAAAGGAGATACGCGTATACCAAAAGAAAATCCTGTCGTTTCCATAGAAACGTTACCCGATTTAGAAGGGAATGTCATTGAACCCATAGTATTTCATAGCGACGCAATTTCTGTGTTAATCCGTCAATGTGAGGGAGCGAGATGCGCAGTAAAGACGGATTAGTGGATCGGAAAGGAGAGGCTCCTATCCCAAAAGAAAATCCTGTCGTTTCCATAGAAACGTTACTCGATTTAGAAGGAGAAGTCATGAAGCCCATAGTATTTCATAGCGACGCAATTTCTGTGTTATTTCGTCAATGGGAGGGAGCGAGGGATGCAGTACAGAAGGCATAGTGCATCGGAAAGGAGATAGTCGTATCCCAAAAGAAAATCCTGTCGTTTCCATAGAAACGTTACTCGATGTAGAAGGAGAAGTCGTGGAACCCTAAGTATTTCATAGCGACGCAATATCTGTGTTAATTCGTTAATGTGATTGAGCGAGTGATGCAGTAAAGAAGGAATAGTACATCGGAAAGGAGATACTCGGATACCAATAGAAAATCCTGTCGTTTACATAGAAAAGTTAAACGATTTAGATGAATAAGTCATAGAGCTTACAGTATATCATAGCGACGATATCTCTGTGTTATTCGTTAATGTGGTTGAGCGAGTGATGCAGTAAAGAAGGAATAGTGCAACGGAAAGGAGATACTCGTATCCCAAAAGAAAATCCTGTCGTTTTAATAGAAACGATACTCGATTTAGAAGGAGAAGTCATAGAACACATAGTATTTCAAAGCGACGCAATTTCTGTTTTAATTCGCCAATGTGACGAAGCGAGGGATGCAGTACAGAAGGAATAGTGCATCGGAAAGGCGAACATCGTATCCCAAAAGATAATCCTCTCGTTTTCATAGAAATATTACTCGATTTAGAAGGAGAATTCATGGATCCCATAATATTTCGTAGCGACGCATTTTCTGTGTTTATTCGTCAATGTGAGGGAGCGAGGGATGCAATAAAGACGGAATAGTGCATCGGAAAGGAGATACTCATCCCAAAAGAAAATCCTGTCGTTTCCATAGAAACGTTACTCGATATAGAAGGAGAAGTCATAGAACCAATAGTATTTCGACGCGACGCAATTTCTATGTTAATTCGTCAATGTGAGGGAGCGAGAGATGCACCAATGACGGAATAGTACTTCGGAAAGGAGATACTCGTATCCCAAAGGAAAATCCTGTCGTTTCCACAGAAACGTTACTCGATTTAGAAGGGGATGTCATAGAACCCATAGTATTTAATAGCGACGCAATTTCATTGTTATTTCGTCAATGTGAGGGAGCGAGGGATGCAGTAAAGAACTAATAGTGCATCAGAAATTAGATACTCGTATCCCAAAAGAAAATCCTCTCGTTCCCATAGAAACGTTACTCGATTTAGAAGGATGAGCCATAGAACCCCCAGTATTTCATAGCGACGCAATCTCTGTGTTAATTCGTCAATGTTAGGGAGCGAGGGATGCAGTAAAGAAGGAATTGATCAACGGAAAGGAGATATTCGTATCCCAAAAGAAAATCCTGTCGTTTCCATTGAAACGTTACTCGATTAAGAAGGAGAAGTCATTGAACACATAGTATTCCATAGCGATGCAATTTCTGTGATAATTCGTCAATGAGAGGGAGCCAGGGAGGCAGTAAAGAAGGAATAGTGCATCGGAAAGGAGATACTCGTATACCAAAACAAAATCCATTCGTTTCAATTGAAACGTTACTCGATTTAGAAGGAGAAGTCATAGAACCCATAGTATTTCATAGCGACGCAAGTTCTCCGTTAATTTGTCAATGTGGGGGAGCGAGAGATGCAGTAAAGAAGGAATTGTGCATTGGAAATGAGATACTCATATCCCAAAAGAAATTCCTGTCGTTTCCATAGAAACGTTACTCGATTTAGAAGGAGAAGTAATAGAACCCATACTATTTCATAGCGTCGCAATTTCTGTGTTTATTCGTCAATGTGCGGGAGCGAGGGATGCAGTAAAGAACTAATGGTGCATCGGAAAGGAGATACTCGTATCCCAAAAGAAAATCCTCTCGTTTCCATAGAAATATTACTCGATTTAGACGAAGAATTCATGGAACCCATAGGATTTCAGCGACGCAATTCCTGTGTTAATTCGTCAATGTGAGGGAGCGAGGGATGCAGTAAAGACGGAATAGTGCATCGGAAAGGAGAGACTCCTATCCCAAAAGGAAATCCTGTCGTTTCAATAGAAACGATACTCGGTTAAGAATGAGAAGTCATAGAACCCATAGTATTTCATAGCCACGCTATTTCTGTGTTATTTCGTGAATGTGAGGGAGGGAGGGATGCAGTAAAGGAGGAATAGTGCATCGGAAAGGAGATACTCGTATCCCAAAAGAAAATCCTATGGTTTCAATAGAAACGTTACTCGATATAGAAGGCGAAGTCATAGAACCAATAGTATTTCATCGCGACGCAATTTCTGTGTTAATTCTTCAGTGTGAGGGAGCGAGAGATGCAGCAACGACGGAGTAGTGCTTCGGAAAGGAGTTACTTGTATCCCAAAAGAAAATACTGTCGTTTTAATAGAAACGTTACTCGATTTAGAAGGGGATGTCATAGAACCCATAGTATTTCATAGCGACGCAATTTCTGTGTTAATTAGTCAATGTGAGGGAGCGAGGGGCGCAGTAAAGACGGAATAGTGCATCGGAAAGGAGATACTCATATCACAAAAGAAAATCCTGTCGTTTAAATAGAAATGTTACTCGATTTTGAAGGAGAAGTCATAGAACCCAATTTCATAGCGACGCAATCTCTGTGTTAATTCGTCAATGTGAGGGAGCGTGGGATGCAGTAAAGAAGGAATAGTGCATCGGGAAGGAGATACTCGTATCCCAAAAGGAAATCGTGTCGTTTCCATTGAAACGTTACTCGATTTAGAAGGAGGTGTCCTAGAACCAATAGTTTTTCATAGCGACGCAATTTCTGTGTTAATTCGTCAATGTGAGGGAGCGAGGGATGCAGTAGAGAAGGAATAGTGCATCGGAAAGGAGATAGTCGTATCCCAAAAGAAAATCCTGTCGTTTCCATAGAAACGTTACTCGATTTAGAAGGAGAAGACATAGAACCCATAGAATTTCATAGCGACGATATTTCTGAGTTAATTCGTCAGTGTGAGGGAGCGAGGGATGCAGTAAAGAAGGCATAGTGCATCGGAAAGGAGATAGTCGTATCCCATAAGAAAATCCTGTCGTTTCCATAGAATCGTTACTCGATTTAGAAGGAGGCGTCATGGAACCCATAATATTTCATAGCGACGCAATTGCTGTGTTAATTCGACAATGTGAGAGAGCGAGGGATGCAGAAAAAAGACGGAATAGTGCTTCAGAAAGGTGATACTCGTATCCCAAAAGAAAATCCTGTCGTTTCCATAGAAACGTTATTTGATTTAGAAGGAGAAGTTATAGAATCCAAAGTATTTCACAGCGACGCAATGTCTGTGCTTATTCGTCAATGTGAGGGAGCGAGGGATGCAGTAAAGAACTAATAGTGCATCGGAAAGGAGATACTCGTAACCCAAAAGAAAATCCTGTCTTTTCCCTAGAAACGATACTCGATTTAGTAAGAAAAGTCATGGAACCCATAGTATTTCATAGCGACGCAATTTCTGTGTTAATTCGTCTATGTGAGGGAGCGAGGGATGCAGTAAAGACGGAATAGTGCATCGGAGAGGAGATACTCGTTTCCCAAAAGAAAATATTGTCGTTTCAATAGAAACGTTACTAGATTTAGAAGGAGAAGACATAGAACCCATAGTATTTCATAGCGACGCAATTTCTATGTTAATTCACCAATGTGAGGGAGCGAGGGATGCAGTAAAGACGGAATAGTGCATCGGAAAGGAGATACTCGTATCCCAAAAGAAAATCCTGTCGTTTCAATAAAAACGTTACTCGATTTAGAAGGAGAAGTCATAGAACCCACAGTATTTCATAGCGACGCAATCTCTGTGTGAAATCGTCAATGTGAGGGAGCGAGGGATGCAGTAAAGAAGGAATAGTGCATCGGAAAGGAGATAGTCGTATCCCAAAAAAAAATCCTTTCGTTTCCATTGAAACGTTACTCGATTTAGAAGAAGACATAGAACCCATAGAATTTCATAGCGACGCAATTTCTGTGTTAATTCGTCAATGTGAGTTAATGAGGGATGCAGTAAAGAAGGCATAGTGCATCGGAAAGGAGATAGTCGTATCCCAAAAGAAAATCCTGTCGATTCCATTGAAACGTTACTCGATTTAGAAGGAGGCGACATGGAACCCATAATATTTCATAGCGTCACAATTGCTGTGTTAATTCGTCAATGTGAGGGAGCGAGGGATGCAGTAAAGAAGGCATAGTGCATCGGAAAGGAGATAGTCGTATCCCAAAAGAAAATCCTGTCGTTTCCATAGAATCGTTACTCGATTTAGAAGGAGGCGTCATGGAACCCATAATATTTCATAGCGACGCAATTGCTGTGTTAATTCGACAATGTGAGAGAGCGAGGGATGCAGAAAAAAGACGGAATAGTGGTTCAGAAAGGTGATACTCGTATCCCAAAAGAAAATCCTGTCGTTTCCATAGAAACGTTATTTGATTTAGAAGGAGAAGTTATAGAATCCAAAGTGTTTCACAGCGACGCAATGTCTGTGCTTATTCGTCAATGTGAGGGAGCGAGGGATGCAGTAAAGAACTAATAGTGCATCGGAAAGGAGATACTCGTAACCCAAAAGGAAATCCTGTCTTTTCCCTAGAAACGATACTCGATTTAGTAAGAAAAGTCATGGAACCCATAGTATTTCATAGCGACGCAATTTCTGTGTTAATTCGTCTATGTGAGGGAGCGAGGGATGCAGTAAAGACGGAATAGTGCATCGGAGAGGAGATACTCGTTTCCCAAAAGAAAATATTGTCGTTTCAATAATAACGTTACTAGATTTAGAAGGAGAAGACATAGAACCCATAGTATTTCATAGCGACGCAATTTCTATGTTAATTCACCAATGTGAGGGAGCGAGGGATGCAGTAAAGACGGAATAGTGCATCGGAAAGGAGATACTCGTATCCCAAAAGAAAATCCTGTCGTTTCAATAAAAACGTTACTCGATTTAGAAGGAGAAGTCATAGAACCCACAGTATTTCATAGCGACGCAATCTCTGTGTTAATTCGTCAATGTGAGGGAGCGAGGGATGGAGTAAGGAAGGAATAGTGCATCTGAAAGGAGATAGTCGTATCCCAAAAGAAAATCCTGTCGTTTCCATTGAAACGTTACTCGATTTAGAAGAAGACATAGAACCCATAGAATTTCATAGCGACGCAATTTCTGTGTTAATTCGTCAATGTGAGTTAGCGAGGGATGCAGTTACGAAGGCATAGTGCATCGGAAAGGAGATTGTCGTATCCCAAAAGAAAATCCTGTCGATTCCATTGAAACGTTACTCGATTTAGAAGGAGGCGACATGGAACCCATAATATTTCATAGCGTCGCAATTGCTGTGTTAATTCGTCAATGTGAGGGAGCGAGGGATGCAGAAAAAAGACGGAATAGTGCTTCAGGAAGGAGATACTCGTATCCCAAAAGAAAATCCTGTCGTTTCCATAGAAACGTTACTCGATTTAGAAGAAGAATCAAAGAACCCATAGTATTTCATAGCGACGCAGATTCTGCGTTAATTTGTCAATGTGAGGGAGCGAGGGGTGCACTAAAGAAGGGATAGTGCATTGGAAAGGAGATACTCGTGTCCCAAAAGAAAATCCTGTCTTTTCCATGTAAATGTTATTTGATTTAGAAGGAGAAGTTATAGAATCCATAGTATTTCACAGCGACGCAATGTCCGTGCTTATTCGTCAATGTGAGGGAGCGAGGGATGCAGTAAAGAACTAATAGTGCATCGGAAAGGAGATACTCGTAACCCAGAAGAAAATCCTGTCTTTTCCCTAGAAACGTTACTCGATTTAGTAAGAGAAGTCATGGAACCCATAGTGTTTCATAGCGACGCAATTTCTGTGTTAATTCGTCCATGTGAGGGATCGAGGGATGCAGTAAAGACGGAATAGTGCATCGGAAAGGAGAGACTCCTATCCCAAAAGAAAATCCTGTCGTTTCCATAGAAACGTTTCTCGATTTGAAAGGAGAAGTTAAAGAACCCATAGTATTTCACAGCGACGCGATTTCTGTGCTTATTCTTCAATGGGAGGGAGCGAGGGATGCCGTAAAGAACTAATAGTGCATCGGAAAGGAGATACTCGTATCCCAAATGAAAATCCAGTCGTTTCCATAGAAACGCTACTCGATTTAGAAGGAGAACTCATGGAACTCATAGTATTTCATAGCGACGCAATTTCTGTGTTTTTTCGTCAATGTGAGGGAGCGAGGGATGCAGTAAAGAACTAATAGTGCATCAGAAAGAAGATACTCGTATCCCAAAAGAAAATCCTGTCGTTTCCTTAGAAACGTTACTCGATTTAGAAGGAGATGTCATGGAACCCATAGTATTTCATAGCGACGCAATTTCTGAGTTAATTCGCCAATGTGAGGAAGCGGGTGATGCAGTACAGAAGGAATAGTGCATCGGAAAGGCGATAGTCGTATCCCAAAAGAATATCCCGTCATTTCCATAGAAACGTTACCCGCTTTAGAAGGAGAAGTCATAGAACCCATAGTATTGCATAGCGACGCAATTTCTGTGTTAATTCGTCAACGTGAGGGAGCGAGGGATGCAGTAATGAACTAATAGTGCATCGGAAAGGAGATAGTCGTATCCCAAAGGATAATCCTCTCGTTTCCATAGAAATATTACTCGATTTAGAAGGAGAATTCATGGAACCCATAGTATTTCGTAGCGACGCAATTTCTGTGTTAATTCGTCAATGTGAGGGAGCGAGGGATGCAGAAAAAAGACGGGATAGTGCATCAGAAAGGAGATACTCGCATCCCAAAAGAAAATCCTGTCGTTTCCATAGAAACGTTACTCGATTTAGAAGGAGAATCAAAGAACCCATAGTATTTCATAGCGACGCAGATTCTGCGTTAATTTGTCAATGTGAGGGAGCGAGGGATGCACTAAAGAAGGAATAGTGCAATGGAAAGGAGATACTCGTGTCCCAAAAGAAAATCCTGTCGTTTCCATGTAAACGTTATTTGATTTAGAAGGAGAAGTTATAGAATCCAAAGTATTTCACAGCGACGCAATGTCTGTGCCTATTCGTCAATGTGAGGGAGCGAGGGATGCAGTAAAGAACTAATAGTGCATCGGAAAGGAGATACTCGTAACCCAAAAGAAAATCCTGTCTTTTCCCTAGAAACGTTACTCGATTTAGTAAGAGAAGTCATGGAACCCATAGTATTTAATAGCGACGCAATTTCTGTGTTAATTCCTCTATGTGAGGGAGCGAGGGATGCAGTAAAGACGGAATAGTGCATCGGAAAGGAGATACTCGTTTCCCAAAAGAAAATATTGTCGTTTCAATAGAAACGTTACTAGATTTAGAAGGCGAAGACATAGAACCCATAGTATTTCATAGCGACGCAATTTCTATGTTAATTCACCAATGTGAGGGAGCGAGGGATGCAGTAAAGACGGAATAGTGCATCGGAAAGGAGATACTCGTATCCCAAAAGAAAATCCTGTCGTTTCAATAAAAACATTACTCGATTTAGAAGGAGAAGTCATAGAACCCACAGTATTTCATAGCGACGCAATCTCTGTGTTAATTCCTCAATGTGAGGGAGCGAGGGATGCAGTAAAGAAGGAATAGTGCATCGGAAAGGAGATAGTCGTATTCCAAAAGAAAATCCTTTCGTTTCCATTGAAACGTTACTCGATTTAGAAGATGACATAGAACCCATAGAATTTCATAGCGACGCAATTTCTGTGTTAATTCGTCAATGTGAGTTAGCGAGGGATGCAGTAAAGAAGGCATAGTGCATCGGAAAGGAGATAGTCGTATCCCAAAAGAAAATCCTGTCAATTCCATTGAAACGTTACTCGATTTAGAAGGAGGCGACATGGAACCCATAATATTTCATAGCGTCGCAATTGCTGTGTTAATTCGTCAATGTGAGGGAGCGAGGGATGCAGAAAAAAGACGGAATAGTGCTTCAGAACGGAGATACTCGTATCCCAAAAGAAAATCCTGTAGTTTCAATAGAAACGTTACTCGATTTAGAAGGAGAATCAAAGAACCCATAGTATTTCATAGCGATGCAGATTCTGGGTTAATTTGTCAATGTGAGGGAGCGAGGGATGCACCAAAGAAGGAATAGTGCATTGGAAAGGAGATACTCGTATCCCTAAAGAAAATCCTGTCGTTTCCATGTAAACGTTATTTGATTTAGAAGGAGAAGTTATTGAATCCATAGTATTTCGCAGCGACGCAATGTCTGTGCTTATTCGTCAATGTGAGGGAGCGAGGGATGCAGTAAAGAACTAATAGTGCATCGGAAAGGAGATACTCGTATCCCAAATGAAAACCCAGTCGTTTCCATAGAAACGTTACTCGATTTAGAAGGAGAAGTCATGGAACCCATAGTATTTCATAGGGACGCAATTTCTGTGTTTTTTCGTCAATGTGAGGGAGCGAGGGATGCAGTAAAGAACTAATAGTGCATCAGAAAGGAGATCCTCGTATCCCAAAAGAAAATCCTGTCGTTTCCTTAGAAACGTTACTCGATTTAGAAGGAGATGTCATGGACCCCACAGTATTTCATAGCGACGCAATTTCTGTGTTAATTCGCCAATGTGAGGAAGCGGGGGATGCAGTACAGAAGGATTAGTGCATCGGAAAGGCGATAGTCGTATCCCAAAAGAAAATCCCGTCGTTTCCATAGAAACGTTACCCGATTTTGAAGGAGAAGTCATAGAACCCATAGTATTTTATAGCGATGCAATTTCTGTGTTAATTCGTCAATGTGAGGGAGCGAGGGATGCAGTAAAGAAGGAATAGTGCGTCGGAAAGGAGATACTCGTATACCAAAAGAAAATCCTCTCGTTCCCATAGAAACGTTACTCGATTTAGAAGGATGAGCCATAGAACTCCCAGTATTTCATAGCGACGCAATCTCTGTGTTAATTCGTCAATGTTAGGGAGCGAGGGATGCAGTAAAGAAGGAATTGTGCAACGGAAAGGAGATACTCGTATCCCAAAAGAAAATCCTGTCGTTTCCATTGAAACGTTACTCGATTAAGAAGGAGAAGTCATTGAACACATAGTATTCCATAGCGATGCAATTTCTGTGATAATTCGTCAGTGAGAGGGGGCCAGGGAGGCAGTAAAGAAGGAATAGTGCATCTGAAAGGAGATACTCGTATACCAAAACAAAATCCATTCGTTTCAATTGAAACGTTACTCGATTTAGAGGGAGAAGTCATAGAACCCATAGTATTTCATAGCGACGCAAGTTCTGCGCTAATTTGTCAATGTGAGGGAGCGAGAGATGCAGTAAAGAAGGAATTTTGCATTGGAAATGAGATACTCATATCCCAAAAGAAATTCCTGTCGTTTCCATAGAAACGTTACTCGATTTAGAAGGAGAAGTAATAGAACCCATACTATTTCATAGCGTCGCAATTTCTGTGTTTATTCGTCAATGTGCGGGATCGAGGGATGCAGTAATGAACTAATAGTGCATCGGAAAGGAGATACTCGTATCCCAAAAGATAATCCTCTCGTTTCCATAGAAATATTACTCGATTTAGACGGAGAATTCATGGAACCCATAGTATTTCAGCGACGCAATTCCTGTGTTAATTCGTCAATGTGAGGGAGCGAGGGATGCAGTAAAGAACTAATAGTGCATCAGAAAGGAGATACTCGTATCCCAAAAGAAAATCCTGTCGTTTCCATAGAAACGTTACTCGATTTAGAAGGAGATGTCATGGAACCCATTGTACTTCATAGGGACGCAATTTCTGTGTTATTTCGTCAATGTGAGGGAGCGAGGGATGCAGTAAAGACGGAATACTGCATCGAAAAGGAGATACTCGTATCCCAAAAGAAAATCCTGTCGTTTCAAGAGAAACGTTACTCGATTTAGAAGGAGAAGTCATAGAACCCATAGTATTTCATAGCGATGCAATTTCTGTGTTAATTCGTCAGTGTGAGGGAGCGAGGGATGCAGTAAAGAAGGAATAGTGCGTCGGAAAGTAGATACTCGTATACCAAAAGTAAATCCTCTCGTTCCCATAGAAACGTTACTCGATTTAGAAGGATGAGCCATAGAACCCCCAGTATTTCATAGCGACGCAATCTCTGTGTTAATTCGTCAATGTTAGGGAGCGAGGGATGCAGTATAGAAGGAATTGTGCAACGGAAAGGAGATACTCGTATCCCAAAAGAAAATCCTGTCGTTTCCATTGAAACGTTACTCGATTAAGAAGGAGAAGTCATTGAACACATAGTATTCCATAGCGATGCAATTTCTGTGATAATTCGTCAATGAGAGGAAGCCAGGGAGGCAGAAAGTAGGAATAGTGCATCGGAAAGGAGATACTCGTATACCAAAACAAAATCCATTCGTTTCAATTGAAACGTTTATTCGATTTAGAAGGAGAAGTCATAGAACCCATAGTATTTCATAGCGACGCAAGTTCTGCGCTAATTTGTCAATGTGAGGGAGCTAGAGATGCAGTAAAGAAGGAATTGTGCATTGGAAATGAGATACACATATCCCAAAAGAAATTCCTGTCGCTTCCATAGAAACGTTACTCGATTTAGAAGGAGAAGTAATAGAACCCATACTATTTCATAGCGTCCCAATTTCTGTGTTTATTCGTCAATGTGCTGGATCGAGGGATGCAGTAATGAACTAATAGTGCATCGGAAAGGAGATACTCGTATCCCAAAAGATAATCCTCTCGTTTCCATAGAAATATTAGTCCATTTAGACGGAGAATTCATGGAACCCATAGTATTTCAGAGACGCAATTCCTGTGTTAATTCGTCAATGTGAGGGAGCGAGGGATGCAGTAAAGAACTAATAGTGCATCAGAAAGGAGATACTCGTATCCCAAAAGAAAATCCTGTCGTTTCCATAGAAACGTTACTCGATTTAGAAGGAGATGTCATGGAACCCATTGTACTTCATAGGGACGCAATTTCTGTGTTATTTCGTCAATGTGAGGGAGCGAGGGATGCAGTAAAGACGGAATAGTGCATCGGAAAGGAGATACTCGTATCCCGAAAGAAAATCCTGTCGTTTCAAGAGAAACGTTACTCGATTTAGAAGGAGAAGTCATAGAACCCATAGTATTTCATAGCGATGCAATTTCTGTGTTAACTCGTCAATGTGAGGGAGCGAGGGATGCAGTAAAGAAGGAATAGTGCGTCGGAAAGGAGATACTCGTATACCAAAAGAAAATCCTCTCGTTCCCATAGAAACGTTACTCGTTTTAGAAGGATGAGCCATAGAACCCCCAGTATTTCATAGCGACTCAATCTCTGTGTTAATTCGTCAATGTTAGGGAGCGAGGGATGCAGTAAAGAAGGAATTGTGCAACGGAAAGGAGATACTCGTATCCCAAAAGAAAATCCTGTCGTTTCCATTGAGACGTTACTCGATTCAGAAGGAGAAGTCATTGAACACATAGTATTCCATAGCGATGCAATTTCTGTGATAATTCGTCAATGAGAGGAAGCCAGGGAGGCAGTAAAGAAGGAATAGTGCATCGGAAAGGAGATACTCGTATACCAAAACAAAATCCATTCGTTTCAATTGAAACGTTACTCGATTTAGAAGGAGAAGTCATTGAACCCATAGTATTTCATAGCGACGCAAGTTCTGCGCTAATTTGTCAATGTGAGGGAGCGAGAGATGCAGTAAAGAAGGAATTGTGCATTGGAAATGAGATACTCATATCCCAAAAGAAATTCCTGACGTATCCATAGAAACGTTACTCGATTTAGAAGGAGAAGTAATAGAACACATACTATTTCATAGCGTCGCAATTTCTGTGTATATTCGTCAATGTACGGGATCGAGGGATGCAGTAATGAACTAATAGTGCATCGGAAAGGAGATACTCGTATCCCAAAAGATAATCCTCTCGTTTCCATAGAAATATTACTCGATTTAGACGGAGAATTCATGGAAACCATAGTATTTCAGCGACGCAATTCCTGTGTTAATTCGCCAATGTGAGGGAGCGAGGGATGCAGTAAAGAACTAATAGTGCATCAGAAAGGAGATACTCGTATCCCAAATGAAAATCCTGTCGTTTCCATAGAAACGTTACTCGATTTAGAAGGAGATGTCATGGAACCCATTGTTCTTCATAGGGACGCAATTTCCGTGTTATTTCGTCAATGTGAGGGAGCGAGGGATGCAGTAAAGACGGGATAGTGCATCGGAAAGGAGATACTCGTATCCCAAAAGAAAATCCTGTCGTTTCAACAGAAACGTTACTCGATTTAGAAGGAGGAGCCATAGAACACATAGTATTTCATAGCGACGCAATTTCTGTGTTAATTCGCCAATGTGAGGAAGCGAGGGATACAGTACAGAAGGATTAGTGCATGGGAAAGGCGATAGTCGTATCCCAAAAGAAAATCCCGTCGTTTCCATAGAAACGTTACCCGATTTTGAAGGAGAAGTCATAGAACCCATAGTATTTCATAGCGATGCAATTTCTGTGTTAATTCGTCAATGTTAGGGAGCGAGGGATGCAGTAAAGTAGGAATTGTGAAACGGAAATGAGATACTCGTATCCCAAAAGAAAATCCTGTCGTTTCCATAGAAACGTTACTTGATTTAGAAGGAGAAGTAATAGAACCCATACTATTTCATAGCGTCGCAATTTCTGTGTTTATTCGTCAATGTGTGGGAGCGAGGGATGCAGTAATGAACTAATAGTGCATCGGAAAGCAGATACTCGTATCCCAAAAGATAATCCTCTCGTTTCCATAGAAATATTACACGATTTAGACGGAGAATTCATGGAACCCATAGTATTTCAGCGACGCAATTCCTGTGTTAATTCGTCAATGTGAGGGAGCGAGGGATGCAGTAAAGACGGAATAGTGCATCGGAAAGGAAAGACACCTATCCCAAAAGGAAATCCTCTCGTTTCAATAGAAACGTTACTCGGTTTAGAATGAGAAGTCATAGAACCCATAGTATTTCATAGCCACGCTATTTCTGTGTGATTTCGTGAATGTGAGGGAGGGAGGGATGCAGTAAAGGAGGAATAGTGCATCGGAAAGGAGATACTCGTATCCCAAAAGAAAATCCTATGGTTTCAATAGAAACGTTACTCGATATAGAAGGAGAAGTCATAGAACCAATAGTATTTCGTCGCGACGCAATTTCTGTGTTAATTCTTCAGTGTGAGGGAGCGAGAGATGCAGTAAAGACGGAATAGTGCATCGGAAGGCGATACTCGTATCATAAAAGAAAATCCTGTCGTTTCAACAGAAACGTTACTCGATTTAGAAAGAGAAGTCATAGAACCCATAGTATTTAATAGCGACGCAATTTCCGTGTTAATTCGCCAATGTGAGGGAGCGAGGGATGCAGTACTGAAGGCATAGTGCATCGGAAAGGAGATACTCGTATCCCAAAAGAAATTCCTGTCGTTTCAATAGAAACGTTACGCGTTTTAGAAGGAGAAGTCATGGAACCCATAGTATTTCATAGCGACGCAATTTCTGTGTTAATTCGTCAATGTGAGGGAGCGAGGGATGCAGTAAGGACGGAATTGTGCATCGGAAATTGGAAACTCGTATCCCAAAAGAAAATTCTGTCTTTTCAATAGAAACGTTACTCGGTTTGGAAGGAGAAGTCATAGAACCCATAGTATTTTATAGCCACGCAATTTCTGTGTTAACTATTGAATGTGAGGGAGCGAGGGACGCAGTAAAGAAGGAATAGTCCATCGGAAAGGAGATACTCGTATCCCAAATGAAAATCCAGTCGTCTCCATAGAAACGTTACTCGATATAGAAGGAGAAGTCATAGAAACCATAGTATACCATTGCGACGCAATTTCTGTGTTAATTCGTCAATTTGAGGGAGCGAGAGATGCAGCAAAGACGGAATAGTGCTTCGGAAAGGAGATACTCCTATCCCAAAGAAAATCCTGTCGTTTCCATAGAAACGTTATTCGATTTAGAAGGAGAAGTCATAGAACCCATAGTATTTCATAGCGGCGCAATTTCTGCGTTAATTCGTCAATGTAAGGGAGCGAGGGATGCTGTAAAGAAATAATAGTGCATCGGAAAGGAGATACTCGTATCCCAAAAGAAAATCCTGTCGTTTCCATAGAAACGTTACTCGATTTGAAAGGAGAAGTTATAGAACCCATAGTATTTCACAGCGGCGCAATTTCTGTGCTTATTCTCTAATGTGAGGAAGCGAGGGATGCAGTAAAGAACTAATGGTGCATCGGAAAGGAGATACTCGTATACCAAAGAAAATCCTGTCGTTTCCATAGAAACGTTACTCGATGTAAAAGGAGAAGTCATGGAACCAAGAGTATTTCATAGCGACGCAATTTCTGTGTTATTTCGTCAATGTGAGGGAGCGAGGGATGCAGTAAAGACGGAATAGTGCATCGAAAGGCGATACTCGTATCATAAAAGAAAATCCTGTCGTTTCAACAGAAACGTTACTCGATTTAGAAAGAGAAGTCATAGAACCCATAGTATTTAATAGCGACGCAATTTCCGTGTTAATTCGCCAATGTGAGGGAGCGAGGGATGCAGTACTGAAGGCATAGTGCATCGGAAAGGAGATACTCGTATCCCAAAAGAAATTCCTGTCGTTTCAATAGAAACGTTACGCGTTTTAGAAGGAGAAATCATAGAACCCACAGTATTTTATAGCGTCGAAATCTCTGTGTTAATTCGTCAATGTGAGTGAGCGAGGGATGCAGTACAGAAGG
Source organism: Schistocerca serialis cubense (assembly GCF_023864345.2). Classification (NCBI taxonomy): domain Eukaryota; kingdom Metazoa; phylum Arthropoda; class Insecta; order Orthoptera; family Acrididae; genus Schistocerca; species Schistocerca serialis. The sequence continues at coordinate 52,851,310 of NC_064638.1, forward strand.
ATTAGTGCATCGGAAAGGCGATAGTCGTATCACAAAAGAAAATCCCGTCGTTTCCATAGAAACGTTACCCGATTTAGAAGGAGAAGTCATAGAACCCATAGTATTTCATAGCGACGCAATTTCTGTGGTAATTCGTCACTGTGAGGGAGCGAGGGATGCAGTAAAGAAGGAATAGTGCGTCGGAAAGGAGATACTCGTATACCAAAGGAAAATCCGCTCGTATCCATTGAAACGTCACTCGATTTAGAAGGATGAGCCATAGAATCCACAGTATTTCATAGCGACGCAATCTCTGTGTTAATTCGTCGATGAGAGGGAGCGAGATGTGCAGCAAAGACGGAATAGTGCTTCGGAAAGGAGATACTCGTATCCCAAAAGAAAATCCTGTCGTTTCCCCAGAAACGTTACTCGATTTAGAAGGAGAAGTCAAGGAACCCATAGTATTTCATAGCGACGCATTTTCTGTGTTAATTCGTCAATGTGAGGGAGCGAGGAATGCAGTATAGACGGAATTGTGCATCGGAAATTAGAAACTCATATCCCAAAAGAAAATTCTGTCGTTTCAATAGAAACGTTACTCGGTTTGGAAAGAGAAGTCATAGAACCCATAGTATTTCATAGCCACGCAATTTCTGTGTTAACTATTGAATGTGAGGGAGCGAGGGATGCAGTAAAGAAGGAATAGTCCATCGGAAAGGAGGTACTCGTATCCCAAAAGAAAATCCTGTCGTTTCAATAGAAACGTTACTCGATTTAGAAGGAGAATTCATAGAACCCACAGTATTTTATAGCGACGAAATGTCTGTGTTAATTCGTCAATGTGAGGGAGCGAGGGAGGCAGTAAAGAAGGAGTAGGGCGTGGAAAAGGAGATACACGTATCCCAAAAGAAAATCCTGTCGATTCCGTAGAAACGTTACTCGATTTAGAACGAGAAGTCAAAGAACCCATGGTATGTCATATCCACGCTATTTGTGTGTTAATTCGTCAATGCGAGGGAGCGAGGGATGCAGTAAAGAAGGAATAGTGCAGCGGAAAGGAGATACTCGTATCCCAAAAGAAAATCCTGTCGATTACATAGAATCGTTTCTCGATTTAGAAGGAGAAGTCATAGAACCCATAGTAAATCATAGCGACGCAATTTTTGTTTTAATTCGTCAATATGAGGAAGCAAGGCATTCAGTGAAGAAGGAATAGTGCATCGGAAATAAGATACTCGTATCCGAAAAGAAAATCCTGTCGATTCCATTGAAATGTTACTCGATTTAGAAGGAGAAATTAAAGAACCCATAGTATTTCATAGCGACGCAATTACTGTGCTTATTCGTCAATGTGAGGGAGCGCGTGATGCAGTAGAAAAATAATAGTGCTTCGGAAAGGAGATACTCGTATCCCGATAGAAAATCCTGTCGTTTCCACGGAAACGTTACTCGATTTAGAAGGAGAAGTCATAGAACACCTAGTATTTCACAGCGACGCAATTTCTGCGTTAATTCGTCAATGTGAGGGAGCGAGGGATGCGGTATAGAAGGAATAGTGCATCAGAAAGGAGATACTCGAATCCCAAAAGAAAATCCTGTCGTTTCCATAGAAACGTTACTCGATTTGAAAGGAGAAGTCATAGAACGCATAGTATTTCATAGCCACGCAATTTCTGTGTTAACTATTGAATATGAGGGAGCGAGGGATGCAGTAAAGAAGGAATAGTCCATCGGAAAGGAGATACTCGTATCCCAAAAGAAATCCTGTTGTCTCCATAGAAACGTTACTCGATATAGAAGGAGAAGTCATAGAACCCATAGTATTTCATCACGACGCAATCTCTGTGTTAATTTGTCGATGTGAGGGAGCGAGATGTGCAGCAAAGACGGAATTGTGCTTCGGAAAGGAGATACTCGTATCCCAAAAGAAAATCCTGTCGTTTCCTTGGAAACGTTATTCGATTTAGAAGGAGAAGTCATAGAACCCATAGTATTTCATAGAGGCGCAATTTCTGCGTTAATTCGACAATATATGGGAGCGAGGGATGTAGTAAAGAAGGAATAGTGCATCGGAAAGCAGATACTCGTATCCCAAAAGAAAATCCTGTCGTTTCCATAGAAACGTAACTCGATTTGAAAGGAGAAGTTATAGAACCCATAGTATTTCACAGCGGCGCAATTTCTGTGCTTATTCTTCAATGTGAGGAAGCAAAGGATGCAGTAAAGAACTAATAGTGCATCGGAAAGAAGATACTCGTATACCAAAAGAAAATCCTTTCGTTTCCATAGAAACGTTACTCGATGTAGAAGGAGAAGTCATGGAACTCATAGTATTTCATAGCGCCGCAATTTCTGTGTTAATTCGTTAATGTGATTGAGAGAGTGATGCGTAATGACGGAATAGTGCATCGGAAAGAAGATACTCGTATCCCATAGGAAAATCTGGTCGTTTCAATAGAAACGTTACTCGATTTAGCAGGAGAAGTCGTAGAACCAATAGTATTTCATAGCGACGCAATTTCTATGTTAATTCGCCAATGTGAGGGAGCGAGGGATGCAGTAAAGACGGAGTAGTGCATCGGAAATGAGATACTCGTATCCCAAAAGAAAATGCTGTCGTTTCAATAGAAACGTTACTCGATTTAGAAAGAGAAGTCATAGAACCCACAGTATTTTATAGCGACGAAATCTCTGTGTTAATTCGTCAATGTGAGGGAGCGAGGGATGCAGTAAAGAAGGAATAGTGCATCGGAAAGGAGATACACGTATCCCAAAAGGAAATCCTGTCGTTTCGATTGAAACGTTACCCGATTTAGAAGGAGGTGTCCTAGAACGAACAGTTTTTCATAGCGACGCAATTTCTGTGTTAATTCTTCAATGTGAGGGAGCGAGGGATGCAGTAAAAAAGGAATTGTGCATCGGAAAGGAGATAATCGTATCCCAAAAGAAAATCCTGTCGTTTCAATAGAAACGTTACTCGATTTAGAAGGAGAAGACATAGAACCCATAGAATTTCATAGTGACGCAATTTCTGTGTTAATTCGTCAATGTGAGGCAGCGAGGCATGCAGTAAAGAAGGACTAGGGCGTGGAAATGGAGATACACGTATCCCAAAAAAAAATCCTGTCGATTCCGTAGAAACGTTACTCGATTTAGAAGGAGAAGTCATAGAACACATAGTATGTCATAGCCACGCTATTTGTGTGTAATTCGTCAATTCGAGGGAGGGAGGGATGCAGTAAAGAAGGAATAGTGCAGCGGATAGGAGATACTCGTATCCCAAAAGAAAATCCTGTCGTTTCCATAGAATCGTTACTCGATTTAGAAGGAGAGGTCATAGAACCCATTGTATTTCATAGCGACGCAATTTCTGTTTTAATTCGTCAATGTGAGGGAGCAAGGGATTCAGTAAAGAAGAAATAGTGCATCGGAAATGAGATACTCGTATCCGAAAAGAAAATCCTGTCTTTTCCATTGAAATGTTACTCGATTTAGAAGGTGAAATTAAAGAACCCATTGTATTTCATAGCGACGCAATTTCTGTGCTTATTCGTCAATGTGAGGGAGCGCGTGATGCAGTAGAAAAATAATAGTGCTTCGGAAAGGAGATACTCGTATCGCGAAAGAAAAACCTGTCGTTTCCATAAAAACGTTACTCGATTTAGAAGGAGAATTCATAGAACACATAGTATTTCATAGCGACGCAATTTCTGCGTTAATTCGTCAATGTGAGGGAGCGAGGGATGCAGTAAAGAAGGAATAGTGCATCAGAAAGGAGATACTCGAATCCCAAAAGAAAATCCTGTCGTTTCCATAGAAACGTTACTCGATTTGAAAGGAGAAGTTATAGAAACCACATTATTTCACAGCGGCGCAATTTCTGTGCTTATTCGTCAGTGTGAGGAAGCGAGGGAACCAGTAAAGAACTAATAGCGCATCGGAAAGGAGATGTATCACAAAAGAAAATCCTGTCGTCTCCATAGAAACGTTACTCGATTTACAAGGATAAGTCATAGAGCCCACAGTATATCATAGCGGCGCAATCTCTGTGTTAATTCGTCAATGTGAGGGAGCGAGGCATGCGGTAAAGAAGGAATAGTGCATCGGAAAGGAGATACTCGTATCCCAAAAGAAAATCCTGTCGTTTCCATTGAAACGCTACTTGATGTAGAAGGAGAAGTCATGGAACCCATAGTATTTCATAGCGACACAATTTCTGTGTTAATTCGTTAATGTGATTGAGCGAGGGATGCAGTAAAGAAGGAATAGAGCTTCGGAAAGAAGATATTCGTATCCCAAAAGAAAATCCGGTCGTTTCCATTGAAACGTAACTCGATTTGAAAGGAGAAGTTGTAGAACCCATAGTAATTCACAGCGGCGCAATTTCTGTGCTTATTCTTCAATGTGAGGAAGCGAGGGATGCAGTAAAGAACTAATAGTGCATCGGAAAGGAAATACTCGTATCCCAAAAGAAAATCCTTTCGTTTCCATAGAAACGTAACTCGATTTGAAAGGAGAAGTAGTAGAACCCATAGTAATTCACAGCGGCGCAATTTCTGTGCTTATTCTTCAATGTGAGGAAGCGAGGGATGCAGTAAAGAACTAATTGTGCATCGGAAAGGAAATACTCGTATCCCAAAAGAAAATCCTTTCGTTTCCATAGAAACGTTACTCGATGTAGAAGGAGAAGTCATGGAACCCATAGTATTTCATAGCGACGCAATTTCAGTGTTAATTCGTTAATGTGATTGAGAGAGTGATGCAGTAATGACGGAATAGTGCATCGGAAAGGAGATACTCGTATCCCAAAGGAAAATCTTGTCGTTTCAATAGAAACGTTACTCGATTTAGAAGGAGAAGTCGTAGAACCCATAGTATTTCATAGCGACGCAATTTCTATGTTAATTCGGCAATGTGAGGGAGCGAGGGATGCAGTAAAGACGGAGTAGTGCATCGGAAATGAGGTACTCTTATCCCAAAACTAAATCCTGTCGTTTCAATAGAAACGTTACTCGATTTAGAAGGAGAAGTCATAGAACCCACAGTATTTTATAGCGACGAAATCTCTGTGTTAATTCGTCAATGTGAGGGAGCGAGGGATGCAGTAAAGAAGGAATAGTGCATCGGAAAGGAGATACACTTATCCCAAAAGGAAATCCTGTCGTTTCGATTCAAACCGTACCCGATTTAGAAGGAGGTGTCCTAGAACCAATAGTTTTTCATAGCGACGCAATTTCTGTGTAAATTCGTCAATGTGAGGGAGCGAGGGATGCAGTAAACAAGGAATTGTGCATCGGAAAGGAGATAATCATATCCCAATAGAAAATCCTGTCGTTTCAATAGAAACGTTACCTGATTTAGAAGGAGAAGACATAGATTCCATAGAATTTCATAGCGACGCAATTTCTGTGTTAATTCGTCAATGTGAGGCAGCGAGGGATGCAGTAAAGAAGGAGTAGGGCGTGGAAATGGAGATACACGTATCCCAAAAAAAAATCCTGTCGATTCCGTAGAAACGTTACTCGATTTAGAAGGTGAAATCATAGAACCCATAGTATGTCATAGCCACGCTATTTGTGTGTAATTCGTCAATTCGAGGGAGGGAGGGATGCAGTAAAGAAGGAATAGTGCAGCGGATAGGAGATACTCGTATCCCAAAAGAAAATCCTGTCGTTTCCATAGAATCGTTTCTCGATTTAGAAGGAGAAGTCATAGAACCCATAGTATTTCATAGCGACGCAATTTCTGTTTTAATTCGTCAATGTGAGGGAGCAAGGGATTCAGTAAAGAAGGAATAGTGCATCGGAAATGAGATACTCGTATCCGAAAAGAAAATCCTGTCCTTTCCACTGAAATGTTACTCGATTTAGAATGTGAAATTAAAGAACCCATTGTATTTCATAGCGACGCAATTTCTGTGCTTATTCGTCAATGTGAGGGAGCGCGTGATGCAGTAGAAAAATAATAGTGCTTCGGAAAGGAGATACTCGTATCGCGAAAGAAAAACCTGTCGTTTCCATAAAAACGTTACACGATTTAGAAGGAGAATTCATAGAACCCATAGTATTTCATAGCGACGCAATTTCAGCGTTAATTCGTCAATGTGAGGCAGCGAGGGATGCAGTAAAGAAGGAATAGTGCATCAGAAAGGAGATACTCGAATCCCAAAAGAAAATCCTGTCTTTCCATAGAAACGTTACTCGATTTGAAAGGAGAAGTTATAGAAACCACAGTATTTTACAGCGGCGCAATTTCTGTGCTTATTCTTCAGTGTGAGGAAGCGAGGGATGCAGTAAAGAACTAATAGCGCATCGGAAAGGAGATACTCGTATCACAAAAGAAAATCCTGTCGTCTCCATAGAAACGTTACTCGATTTAGAAGGATAAGTTATAGAGCCCACAGTATATCATAGCGGCGCAATCTCTGTGTTAATTCGTCAATGTGAGGGAGCGAGGGATGCAGTAAAGAAGGAATAGTACATCGGAAAGGAGATACTCGTATCCCAAAAGAAAATCCTGTCGTTTCCATTGAAACGCTACTTGATATAGAAGGAGAAGTCATGGAACCCATAGTATTTCATAGCCACACAATTTCTGTGTTAATTCGTTAATGTGATTGAGCGGGGGATGCATTAAAGATGGAATAGAGCAACGGAAAGGAGATACTCGTATCCCAAAAGAAAATCCTGTCGTTTCCATTGAAACGCTACTCGATTTAGAGGGAGGTGTCTTAGAACCAATAGTACTTCATGGCGACGCAATTTCTGTGTTAATTCGTCAATGTGAGGGAGCGAGGGATGCAGTAAAGAAGGAATAGTGCTCCGGAAAGGAGATACTCGTATCCCAAAAGAAAATCCTGACTTTTCCATAGAAACGTTACTCGATTTAGAAGGAGAAGTCATAGAACCCATAGTATTTCGTACCGACGCCATTTCTGTGTTATTTCGTTAATGTGAGGGAGCGAGAGATGCAGTAAATACGGAATTGTGCATCGGAAAGGAGATACTCGTATCCCAAAAGAAAATCCTGACTTTTCCATAGAAACGTTACTCGATTTAGAAGGAGAAGTCATTGAACCCATACTATTTCATAGCGAAGCAATTTCATTGTCAATTCGTCATTGTGAGGGAGCGAGGGATGCAGTAACGAAGATAGTGCATCGGAAAGGATATAGTCCTATCTCAAAAGAAAATCTTGTCGTTTCTATAGAAACGTTACTCGTTTTAGAAGGAGAAGTCATAGATCCCATAGAATTTCATAGCGACGCAATTTCTATGGTAATTCGCCAATGTGAGGTAGCGAGGGATGACGTACAGAAGGAATAGTGCATCGGAAAGGAAATACTCGTATCCCAAAAGAAAATCCTGTCGTTTCAATGGAAACGTTACTCGACTTAGAAGGAGAAATAGAACCCATAGTATATCATAGCGACGCGATTTCTGTGTCTATTCGCCAATGTGAGTAAGCGAGGGACGCAGTAAAGTAGGAATAGTGCATCGGAAAAGATACTCGTATACCAAATGAAAATCCTGTCGTTTCCATAGAAACGTTATTTGATTTAGAAGGAGAGGTCATAGAACCCATAGTATATCACAGCGACGCAATTTCTATGTTAATTCGCCCATAGTGAGAGAGCGAGGGATGCAGTACAGAAGGAATAGTGCATCGGAAAGGAGATAGCTGTATCCCAAAAGAAAATCCCGTCGTTTCCATAGAAACGTTACTCGATTTAGAAGAAGAAGTCATAGAACCCGTAATATATCATAGCCACGCAATTTCTGAGTTAATTCGACAATGTGAGGGAGCGAAGGATGCAGTACAGAACGAATAGTGCATCGGAAAGGAGATAGTCGCATCTTAAAATAAAATCCAGTGGTTTCCATAGAAACGTTACTCGAATTAGAAGGAGAAGTCGTAGAACCCATAGCATTTCATAGCGACGCAATTTCTGTGCTTATTCGTCAGAGTGAGGGAGCGAGGGATGCAGTAAAAACGGAATAGTGCATCGGAAACAAGATACTCGAATTCCAAAAGAAAATCCTGTCGTTTCAATAGAATCGTTACTCGATTTAGAAGGAGAAGTCATAGAACCCATAGTATTTCATAGCGACACAATTTCTGTGTTAATACGCCAATGTGAGGGAGCGTGGGATGCAGTACAGAAGGAATAGTGCATCGGAAAGGAGATAGTCGTATCCCAAAAGAAAATCCTGTCGTTTCCATAGACACTTTACTCGATTTAGAGGGAGAAGTCGTAGAAACCATAGCTTTTTAATGCGACGCAATTTCTGTGTTAATTCGTCAATGTGAGGGAGCGAGCGATTCAGTCAAGAAGAAATAGTGCATCGGAAAGGAGATACTCCTATACCAAAAGAAAATCCTCTCGTTTCCATAGAAAGGTTACTCGATTTAGAAGGAGAAAACATTGAACACATAGTATTCCATAGCGACGCAATTTCAGTGATAATTCGTCAATGTGAGGGAGCCAGGGATGCAGTAAAGAAGGAATAATGCATCGGAAAGGATATACTCGTATCCCAAAAGAAAATCCTGTCGTTTCCATAGAAACGTTACTCGATGTAGAAGGAGAAGTCATGGAACCCATTGTATTTCATAGCGACGCAATTTCTGTGTTAATCTGTTAATGTGATTGAGCGAGTGATGCAGCAATGACGGAATAGTGCATCGTAAAGGAGATACTCGTATCCCAAAAGAAAATCCTGTCGTTTCAATAGAAACGTTACGCGATTTAGAAGGAGAAGTCGTAGAACCCATAGTATTTCATAGCGACGCAATTTCTTTATTAATTCGCCAATGTGAGTTAGCGAGGGATGCAGTAAAGTCGGAGTAGGGCATCGGAAATCAGATACTCGTATCCCAAAAGAAAATCCTGTCGTTTCAATAGAAACGTTACTCGATTTAGAAGGAGAAGTCATAGGACCCACAGTATTTTATAGCGACGAAATCTCTGTGTTAATTCGTCAATGTGAGGGAGCGAGGGATGCAGTAAAGAAGGAATAGTGCATCGGAAATGAGATACTCGTATCCCAAAAGAAAATCCTGTCCTTTCCATAGAAATGTTACTCGGGTTAGAAGGAGAAATTAAAGAACCCATAGTATTTCATAGCGACGCAATTTCTGTGCTTATTTGTCAATATGAGGGAGCGCGTGATGCAGTAGAAAAATAATAGTGCTTCGGAAAGGAGATACTCGTATCCCGAAAGAAAATCCTGTCCTTTCTATAGAAACGTTACTCGATTTAGAAGGAGAAGTCACGGAACGCATTGTATTTCATAGCGACGCAATTTCCGAGTTAATTGGACAATGTGAGGGAGCGAGAGATGCAGTAAAGCGGGAATAGTGCATCGGAAAGGAGATACTCGTATCCCAAAAGATTATCCTGTCGTCTCCATAGAAACGTTACTCGATTTAGAAGGAGAAGTTATAGAACCCATAGTATTTCATACCGACGCAATTTCTGTGCTTATTCGTCAATGTGCGTTTGCGAGGGATGCAGTAAAGAACTGATAGTGCATCGGAAAGGAGATACTCGTATACCAAAAGAAAGTCCCGTCGTTTCCATAGAAACGTTACTCGATTTAGAAGGAGAAGTCATTGAATCCATTGAATTCCATAGCGACGAAATTTCTGCGATATTTCGTCAATGTGAGGGAATGAGGGGTGCAGTAAATAAGGAATTGTGCATCGGATAGGAGATACCCGAATCCCAAAAGAAAATCTTTTCGTTTCCAGAGAAACATTACTCGATTTAGAAGGAGAAGTAATAGAACACATAGTATTTCATAGCGGCGCAATCTCTGTGTTAATTCGTGAATGTGAGGGAGCGAGTGATGCAGTAAAGAAGGAATAGTGCATCGGAAAGGAGATCCTGGTATTCCAAAAGAAAATCCTGTCGTTTCCATAGAAACGGTACACAATTTAGAAGAAAAATTTATACAACGAATAGTATTTCATAGCGACGCAAGTTCTGTGTTAATTCGTCAATGTGAGGGAGCGAGGGATGCAGTAAAGTAGGAATAATGCCTCGGAATGGAGATACTCGTATCCCAAAAGAAAATCCTGTAGTTTCCATAGAACCGTTACTCGATTTAGTAGGAGAAGTCATAGAACACATAGTATTCCATAGCGTCACAATTTCTGGATTAATTCGTCAATGTGAGGGGGCCAGGGATGCAGTAATGAAGTAATAGTGCATCGGAAAGGAGAAACTCGTATCCCAAAAGAAAATACTGTCTTTTCCATAGAAACTTTAGTCGATTTAGAAGGAGAAGTCTTAGCACCCATAGTATTTCATAGCGACGCAATTTCTGTGTTATTTCGTTAATGTGAGGGAGCGAGGGATGCAGTAAAGCAGGAATAGTGCATTGGAAAGGAGATACTCGTATACCAAAAGAAAGTCCTGTCGTTTCCATAGAAACGTTACTCGATTTAGAAGGAGAAGTCATAGAACCCATAGTATTTCATAGCGAAGAAATTTCATTGTTAATTCGTCATTGTGAGGGAGCGAGGGATGCAGTAACGAAGATGGTGCATCGGAAAGGATATAGTCCTATCTCAAAAAGAAGATCCTGTCGTTTCCATGGAAACGTTACTCGATATAGAAGGAGAAGTCATAGATCCCATAGGATTTCATAGCGACGCAATTTCTGTGTTAATTCGCCAATGTGAGGAAGCGAGGGATCCAGTACAGAAGGAATAGTGCATCGGAAAGGAAATACTCGTACCCCAAAAGAAAATCCTGTCGTTTCAATGGAAACGTTACTCGATTTAGAAGGAGAAATAGAACCCATAGTATTTCATAGTGACGCAATTTCTGTGTCAATTCGCCAATGTGAGTAAGCGAGGGACGCAGTAAAGTAGGAATAGTGCATCGGAAAAGATACTCGTATACCGAAAGAAAATCCTGTCGTTTCCATAGAAACGTTATTTGATTTAGAAGGAGAGATCATAGAACCCATAGTATATCACATCGACGCAATTTCTATGTTAATTCGCCAATGTGAGAGAGCGAGGATGCAGTACAGAAGGAATAGTGCATCGGAAAGGAGATAGCTGTATCCCAAATGAAAATCCCGTCGTTTCCATAGAACGTTACTCGATTTAGAAGGAGAAGTCGTAGAACCCATAGTATTTCATAGCGACGCAATTTCTGTGCTAATTCGTCAAAGTGAGGGAGCGAGGGATGCAGTAAAAATGGAATGGTTCATCGGAAACAAGATACTCGTATCCCAAAAGAAAATCCTGTCGTTTCAATAGAATCGTTACTCGATTTAGAAGGAGAAGTCGTAGAACCCATAGTATTTCATAGCGACGCAATTTCTGTGTTAATTCCCCAATGTGAGGGAGCGTGGGATGCAGTGAAGAAGGAATAGTGCATCGGAAAGGAGATCCTGGTATCCCAAAAGAAAATCCTGTCGTTTCCATAGTAACGTTACTCGATTTAGAAGGAGAAGTCATTGAATCCAATGAATACCATAGCGACGAAATTTCTGTGATAATTCATCAATGTGAGGGAATGAGGGATGCAGTAAATAAGGAATTGTGCATCGGATAGGAGATACCCGAATCCCAAAAGAAAATCTTTTCGTTTCCAGAGAAACATTACTCGATTTAGAAGGAGAAGTAATAGAACCCATAGTATTTCATAGCGACGCAATTTCTGTGTTAATTCGTGAATGTGAGGGAGCGAGGGATGCAGTAAAGAAGGAATAGTGCATCGGAAAGGAGATCCTGGTATCCCAAAAGAAAATCCTGTCGTTTCCATAGAAACGGTACTCGATTTAGAAGAAAAATTTATACAACCCATAGTATTTCATAGCGACGCAAGTTCTGTGTTCATTCGTCAATGTGAGGGAGCGAGGGATGCAGTAAAGTAGGAATAATGCCTCGGAAAGGAGATACTCGTATCCCAAAAGAAAATCCTGTCGTTTCCATAGAAACGTTACTCGATTTAGAAGGAGAAGTCATAGAACACATAGTATTCCATAGCGTCACAATTTCTGGATTAATTCGTCAATGTGAGGGGGCCAGGGATGCAGTAATGAAGTAACAGTGCATCGGAAAGGAGAAATTCGTATCCCAAATGAAAATCCTGTCTTTTCCATAGAAACTTTAGTCGATTTAGAAGGAGGAGTCATAGTACAAATAGTATTTCATAGCGTCGCAATTTCAGTGTTATTTCGTTAATGTGAGGGAGCGAGGGATGCAGTAAAGAAGGAAAAGTGCATTGGAAAAGAGATACTCGTATACCAAAGGAAAGTCCTGTCGTTTCCATTGAAACGTTACACGATTTAGAAGGAGAAGTGATAGAACCCATAGTATTTCATTGCGACGAAATTTCTGTGTTAATTCGTCAATGTGAGGGAGGGAGGAATACAGTAAAGAAGGAATAGTGCATCGGAAAGGAGATACTCGAATCCAAAAAGAAAATCCTGTTGTTTCCATAGAAGTGTTCCTCGACTTGGAAGGGGATGTCATAGAACCATTACTATTTCATAGCGACGCAATTTCTGTGTTAATTTGTCAATTTGAGGGAGCGAGGGATGCAGTAAAGAAGGAATAGTGCATCGGAAAGGAGATACTCGTATCCCAAAAGAAAATCCTGCCTTTTCCATAGAAACGTTACTCGATTTAGAAGGAGAAGTCTTAGATCCCATTGTATTTCGTACCGACGCCATTTCTGTGTTAATTCGTCAATGTGAGGGAACGAGGGATGCAGTAAAGAAGGAATAGTGCATCGGAAAGGAGATACTCGTATACCAAAAGAAAATCCTGTCGTTTCCATAGAAACGTTACTCGATTTAGAAGGAGAAGTCATTGAACCCATAATATTTCATAGCGAAGCAATTTCATTGTTAATTCGTCATTGTGAGGGAGCGAGGGATGCAGTAACGAAGATAGTGCATCGGAAAGGATATAGTCCTATCTCAAAAGAAAATCCTGTCGTTTCCATGGAAACGTTACTCGATTTAGAAGGAGAAGTCATAGATCCCATAGTAATTCATAGCGGCGCAATTTCTGTGTTAATTCGCCAATGTGAGGTAGCGAGGGATGCAGTACAGAAGGAATAGTGCATCGGAAAGGAAATACTCGTATCACAAAAGAAAATACTGTCGTTTCAATGGAAACGTTACTCGATTTAGAAGGAGAAATAGAACCCATAGTACTTCATAGCGACGCAATTTCTGTGTCAATTCGCCAATGAGAGTAAGCGAGGGACGCAGTAAAGTAGGAATAGTGCATCGGAAAAGATACTCGTATACCAAAAGAAAATCCTGTCGTTTCCATAGAAACGTTATTTGATTTAGAAGGAGAGATCATAGAACCCATAGTATATCACATCGACGCAATTTCTATGTTAATTCGCCAATGTGAGAGAGCGAGGGATGCAGTACAGAAGGAATAGTGCATCGGAAAGGAGATAGCTGTATCCCAAATGAAAATCCCGTCGTTTCCATAGAACGTTACTCGATTTAGAAGGAGAAGTCGTAGAACCCATAGTATTTCATAGCGACGCAATTTCTGTGCTAATTCGTCAAAGTGAGGGAGCGAGGGATGCAGTAAAAATGGAATGGTTCATCGGAAACAAGATACTCGTATCCCAAAAGAAAATCCTGTCGTTTCAATAGAATCGTTACTCGATTTAGAAGGAGAAGTCATAGAACCCATAGTATTTCATAGCGACGCAATTTCTGTGTTAATTCGCCAATGTGAGGGAGCGAGGGATGCAGTAAAGAACTAATAGTGCATCGGAAAGGAGATACTCGTATCCCAAAAGATAATCCTGTCGTTGCCATAGAAACGTTACTCGATTTAGAAAGATAAGTCATTTAACTCATAGTGTTTCATAGCGACGCAATTTCATTGTTAATTCTTCATTGTGAGGGAGCGAGGGATGCAGTAAAGAAGGAATAGTGCTACGGAAAGCATATACTCGTATCCCAAAAGATAATCCTGACGTTGCCATAGAAACGTTACTCGATTTAGAAAGAGAAGTCATTTAACTCATAGTATTTCATAGCGACGCAATTTCATTGTTAATTCTTCATTGTGAGCTAGCGAGGGATGCAGTAACGAAGGAATACCGCATCGGAAAGGAGATAGTCCTATCACAAAAGAAAATCCTGTCGTTTCCATAAAAACCTTACTCGATTTAGGAAGAGAAGTAATAGAACACATAGTATTCGATAGCGACGCATTTTCTGTGTTAATTCGTCAATGTGAGAGAGCGAGAGATGCAGTAAAGAAGGAATAGTGCATCGGAAAGGAGATACTGGTATCCCAGAAGAAAATTCTGTCGTTTCCATAGAAACATTACTCGATTTAGAAGCAGCAGTTATAGAACCCATAGTATTTCGTAACGACGCAATTTCTGTGCTTATTCGTCAATGTGAGGGAGCGAGGGATGCAGTAAAAACGGAATAAAGCATCGGAAAGGAGATACTCGTTTCCCAAAAGAAAATCCTGGCGTTTCAATAGAATCGATACTTGATTTAGAAGGCGAAGTCATAGAACCCATAACTTTTTATAGCGACGCAATTTCTGTTTTAATTCGTCAATGTGGGGGAGCGAGGGAAGCAGTAAAGAAGAAATAGTGCATCGTAAAAGGGATACTCGTATACCAAAAGAAAATCCTCTCGTTTCCATAGGAACGTTACTCGATTCAGAAGAAGAAGTCAATGAAGACATAGTATTGCATAGCGACGCAATTTCTGTGATAATTCGTCAATGTGAGGGAGCCAGGGATGCAGTAAAGAAGGAATAATGCATCGGATGGGAGATATTCGTATCCGAAAAGAAATTCCTGACGTTTCCATAGAAACGTTACTCGATTTAGAAGGAAAAGTCATAGATCACATAGTACTTCATAGCGCCCCATTTCTGTGTTAATTCGTCAATGTGAGGGTGCGAGGGATGCAGTAAAGAAGGAATAGTGCATCGGAAAGGAGATACTCGTATCCCAAAAGATAATCCTCTCGTTTCAATAGAAACGTTACTCGATTTTGAAGGAGAAGTCATAGAACCCATAGTATTCCATAGCGACGCAATTTGTGTGTTAATTCGCCAATGTGAGGGAGCGAGGGATGCAGTACAGATGGAATAGTGCATCGGAAGGGAGATACTCGTATTTCAAAAGAACATCCTGTCGTTTCCATAAAAACGTTACTCGATTTAGAAGGAGAAGTTGTAGAACCCATAGTAAATCATAGCGACGCAATGTCTGTGCATATTCGTCAATGTGAGGGAGCGAGGGATGCAGTATAGAACTAATAGTGCATCGGAAAGGAGATACACGTATCCCAAAAGATAATCCTCTCGTTTCCATAGAGACATTACTTGATTTAGAAGGAGAAGTCATGGAACCCATAGTATTTCATAGCGACGCAATTTCTGTGCTAATTCGTCAATGTGGGGGAGCGAGGAATGCAGTAAAGAAGGAATAGTGCATCGGAAAGGAGATACTCGTATCTTAAAAGAAAATCCTCTCTTTCCCATGGAAACGTTACACAATTTAGAAGAAGAAGTCATTGAATCCATTGATTTCCATAGCGACGAAATTTCTGTGATAATTTGTCAATGTGAGGGAGCGAGGGATGCAGTAAAGAAGGAATAGTGCATCGGAAAGGAGATACTCGTATCCCAAAAGAAAATCCTGTCGTTTCCATAGAAAAGTTACTCGATTTAGTAGGATAAGTCATAGGACCCATAGTATTTCATAGCGACGCAATTTCTGTGTTAATTCGTCAATGTGAGGAAGCGAAGGATGCAGTAAAGACGGAATATTGCATCGGAAGGGAGATACTCGTATCCCAAAGGAAAATCCTGTCGTTTCCATAGAAACGTTACTCGATTTAGAAGGAGAAGTCATAGAACCCATGGCATTTCATAGCGACGCAATTTCTGCGTTAATTCGTCAATGTGATGGAGCAAGGGATGCAATATAGAAGGAATAGTGCATCGGAAGGAGATACTCGTATCCCAAAACAAAATTCTGTCGTTTCCATAGAAACGTTACTCGATTTAGAAGGAGCAGTAGTAGAACCCATAGTATTTCGTAGCGACGCAATTTCTGTGCTTATTCGACAATGTGAGGGAGCGAGGGATGCAGTAAAAACGGAATAGTGCATCGGAAAGGAGATACTCGTATCCCAAAAGAAAATCCTGGCGTTTCAATAGAATCGTTACTTGATTTAGAAGGCGAAGTCATAGAACCCATTGCTTTTTATAGCGACGCAAATTCTGTGTTAATTCGTCAATGTGAGGGAGCGAGGGAAGCAGTAAAGAAGAAATAGTGCAGCGTAAAGGGGTTACTCGTATCCCGAAAGAAAGACCCGACGTTTCCGTAGAAACGTTACTCGATTTAGAAGGAGAAGTCATAGAACCCATAGTATTTCATAGCGACGTCATTTCTGTGTTAATTCGTCAATGTGAGGGAGAGAGGGATGCAGTAAAGAAGGAATAGTGCATCAAGGAGGAGATACTCGCATCCCAAAAGCAAATCCTGCCGTTTCCATAGAAACGTTACTCGAATTAGAAGGACAAGTCATAGCACCCATAGTATTTCATAGCGACGCAATTTCTGCGTTAATTTGTTAATGTGAGGGAGCGAGGGATGCAGTAAAGAAGGAAAAGTGCATCGGAAAGGAGATAGTCGTATTCCAAAAGAAAATCCTGTTGTTTCCATAGAAACATTACTCGATTTAGAAGGGGAAATCATTGAACAAACAGAATTCCGTAGCGACGCAATTTCTGTGATAATTCGTCAATGTGAGGGAGGCAGTGATGAAGTAAAGATGGAAAAGTGCATCGGAGAGGCGATACTCGTATCCCAAAAAAAAAAAAAAAATCCTGTCGTTTCAATAGAAACGTTACTCGATTTAGAAGGAGAAGTCATAGCTCCCATAGTATTTCATAGCGACGCAATTTCTGTGTTAATTCGCCAATGTGAGGGAGCGAGGGATGCAGTAGAGATGGAATAGTGCATCGGAAAGGAGATACTCGTATTTCAAAAGAACATCCTGTCGTTTCCATAGAAGCGTTATTTGATTTAGAAGGAGAAGACATAGAACCCATAGTATATCATAGCGACGCAATTTCTATGTTAATTCGCCAATGTGAAGGAGCGAGGGATGCAGTAAAGAACTAATAGTGCATCGGAAAGGAGATACTCGTATTGTTGTTGTTGTTGTGGTCTTCAGTCCTGAGACTGGTTTGATGCAGCTCTCCATGCTACTCTATCCTGTGCAAGCTTTTTCATCTCCCAGTACCTACTGCAACCTACATCCTTCTGAATCTGCTTAGTGTATTCATCTCTTGGTCTCCCTCTACGATTTTTACCCTCAACGCTGCCCTCCAATACTAAATTGCTGATCCCTTGATGCCTCAGAACATGTCCTACCAACCGATCCCTTCTTTTGGTCAAGTTGTGCCACAAACTTCTCTTCTCCCCAATCCTATTCAATACTTCCTCATTAGTTATGTGATCTACCCATCTAATCTTCAGCATTCTTCTGTAGCACCACATTTCGAAAGCTTCTATTCTCTTCTTGTCCAAACTATTTATCGTCCATGTTTCACTTCCATACATGGCTACACTCCATACGAATACTTTCAGAAATGACTTCCTGACACTTAAATCAATACTGGATGTTAACAAATTTCTCTTCTTCAGAAACGCTTTCCTTGCCATTGCCAGCCTACATTTTATATCCTCTCTACTTCGACCATCATCAGTTATTTTGCTCCCCAAATAGCAAAACTCCTTTACTACTTTAAGTGCCTCATTTCCTAATCTAATTCCCTCAGCATCACCCGACTTAATTAGACTACATTCCATTATCCTTGTTTTGCTTTTGTTGATGTTCATCTTATATCCTCCTTTCAAGACACTGTCCATTCCATTCAACTGCTCTTCCAAGTCCTTTACTGTCTCTGACAGAATTACAATGTCATCGGCGAACCTCAAAGTTTTTATTTCTTCTCCATGAATTTTAATACCTACTCCAAATTTTTCTTTTGTTTCCTGTACTGCTTGCTCAATATACAGATTGAACAACATCGAGGAGAGGCTACAACCCTGTCTTACTCCCTTCCCAACCATTGCTTCCCTTTCATGTCCCTCGACTCTTATAACTGCCATCTGGTTTCTGTACAAATTGTAAATAGCCTTTCGCTCCCTGTATTTTACCCCTGCCGCCTTTAGAATTTTAAAGAGAGTATTCCAGTCAACATTGTCAAAAGCTTTCTCTAAGTCTACAAATGCTAGAAACGTAGGTTTGCCTTTCCTTAATCTTTCTTCTAAGATAAGTCGTAAGGTCAGTATTGCCTCACGTGTTCCAGTGTTTCTACGGAATCCAAACTGATCTTCCCCGAGGTTGGCTTCTACTAGTTTTTCCATTCGTCTGTAAAGAATTCGTGTTAGTATTTTGCAGCTGTGACTTATTAAGCTGATAGTTCGGTAATTTTCACATCTGTCAACACCTGCTTTCTTTGGGATTGGAATTATTATATTCTTCTTGAAGTCTGAGGGTATTTCGCCTGTTTCATACATCTTGCTCACCAGATGGTAGAGTTTTGTCAGGACTGGCTCTCCCACGGCCGTCAGTAGTTCCAATGGAATATTGTCTACTCCGGGGGCCTTGTTTCGACTCAGGTCTTTCAGTGCTCTGTCAAACTCTTCACGCAGTATCATATCTCCCATTTCATCTTCATCTACATCCTCTTCCATTTCCATAATATTGTCCTCAAGTACATCGCCCTTGTATAGACCCTCTATATACTCCTTCCACCTTTCTGCTTTCCCTTCTTTGCTTAGAACTGGGTTTCCATCTGAGCTCTTGATATTCATACAAATCGTTCTCTTATCTCCAAAGGTCTCTTTAATTTTCCTGTAGGCGGTATCTATCTTACCCCTAGTGAGATAGGCCTCTACATCCTTACATTTGTCCTCTAGCCATCCCTGCTTAGCCATTTTGCACTTCCTGTCGATCTCATTTTTGAGACGTTTGTATTCCTTTTTGCCTGTTTCACTTACTGCATTTTTATATTTTCTCCTTTCATCAATTAAATTTAATATTTCTTCTGTTACCCAAGGATTTCTACTAGCCCTAGTCTTTTTACCTACTTGATCCTCTGCTGCCTTCACTACTTCATCCCTCAAAGCTACCCATTCTTCTTCTACTGTATTTATTTCCCCCATTCCTGTCAATTGCTCCCTTATGCTCTCCCTGAATCTCTGTACAACCTCTGGTTCTTTTAGTTTATCCAGGTCCCATCTCCTTAAATTCCCACCTTTTTGCAGTTTCTTCAGTTTTAATCTACAGGTCATAACCAATAGATTGTGGTCAGAGTCCACATCTGCCCCTGGAAATGTCTTACAATTTAAAACCTGGTTCCTAAATCTCTGTCTTACCATTATATAATCTATCTGATACCTTTTAGTAATTCCAGGGTTCTTCCATGTATACAACCTTCTTTCATGATTCTTAAACCAAGTGTTAGTTATGATTATGTTGTGCTCTGTGCAAAATTCGACCAGGCGGCTTCCTCTTTCATTTCTGTCCCCCAATCCATATTCACCTACTACGTTTCCTTCTCTCCCTTTTCCTACACTCGAATTCCAGTCACCCATGACTATTAAATTTTCGTCTCCCTTCACAATCTGAATAATTTCATTTATTGGGATACTCGTATCCCAATAGATAATCCTGTCGTTGCCATAGAAACGTTACTCGATTTAGAAAAAGAAAGCATTTAATTCATAGTATTTCATAGCGACGCAATTTCATTGTTAATTCTTCATTGTGAGGGAGCAAGGGATGCAGTAAAGAACGAATAATGCTTCGGAAAGGATATACTCGTATCCCAAAAGTAAATCCTGACGTTTCCATAGAAACGTTACTCGACTTAGAAGGAGAAGTCATAGAACCAATAGTATTTCATAGCGACGCCATTTCTGTGTTAATTCTTCAATGTGAGGGAACAAGGGAAGCAGTAAAGAAGGAATAGTCCATCAAGAAGGAGATACTCGTATCCCAAAAGAAAATCCTGTCGATTCCATAGAAACGTTACTCGATTTAGAAGGAGAAGTCATTGAACCCATAGTATTTCATAGCGACGCAATTTCATTGTTAATTCGTCATTGTGAGGGAGCGAGGGATGCAGTAACGAAGGAATACTGCATCGGAAAGGAGATAGTCCTATCCCAAAAGAAAATCCTGTCGTTTCCATAGAAACCTTACTCGATTTAAGAAGAGAAGTAATAGAACACATTGTATTCGATAGCGACGCAATTTCTGTGTTAATTCGTCAATGTGAGAGAGCGAGAGATGCAGTAAAGAAGGAATAGTGCATCGGAAAGGAGATACTCGTATCCCAAAAGAAAATCCTGTCGTTTCAATGGAAACATTACTCGATTTAGAAGGAGAAGTCATAGAACACGAAGTATCTCATAGCGACGCAATTTCAGTGTCAATTCGCCAATGTGAGGGAGCGAGGGTTGCAGTAAAGAAAGAATAGTGCATCGGAAAGGAGATACCGGTTTACCAAAAGAAAATACTGTCGTTTCCATAGAAACGTTATTTGATTTAGAAGGAGAAGTCATAGAACCCATAGTATATCATAGCGACGTAATTTCAATTTTAATTCGCCAATGTGAGGGAGAGAAGGATGCAGTACAGAAGGAATAGTGCATCGGAAAGGAGATAGCTGTATCCCAAAAGAAAATCCCTTCGTTTCCATAGAAACGTTAATCGATTTAGAAGGAAAAGTCATAGAACCCATAGTAAATCATTGCCACGCAATTTCTGAGTTCATTCGTCAATGTGAGGGAGCGAGGAATGTAGTAAAGAAGGAATATTGCATCGGAAAGGAGATACTCGTGTCCCAAAAGAAAATCCTGTCGTTTCCATAGTAACGTTACTCGATTTAGAAGGAGAGGTCATAGAACCCATAGTATTTCATAGCGACGCAATTTCTGTGTTAATTGGCCAATGTGAGGGAGCGAGGGATGCAGTAAAGAAGAAACAGTGCATCGGGAAGGAGATAGTCGTGTCCCAAAAGAAAATCCTGTCGCTTCCATAGAAACCTTACACGATTTAGGAAGAGAAGTCATAGAACACATAGTATTCGATAGCGACGCAATTTCTGTTTTTATTCGTCAATGTGAGAGAGCGAGAGATGCAGTAAAGAAGGAATAGTGCATCGGAAAATTAGATACTCGTATCCCAAAAGAACATCCTGTCGTTTCAATGGAAACATTACTCGATTTAGAAGGAGACGTCATAGAACCCGAAGTATCTCATAGCGACACAATTTCAGTGTCAATTCGTCAATGTGAGGCAGCGAGGGTTGTAGTAAAGAAAGAATAGTGCATTGATAAGGAGATACTCGTTTACCAAAAGAAAATCCTGTCGTTTCCATAGAAACGTTATTTGATTTAGAAGGACAAGTCATAGAACCCATAGTATGTAATAGCGACGTAATTTCTACGTTAATTCGCCAATGTGAGGGAGCGAAGGATGCAGTACAGAAGGAGTAGTGCATCGGAAAGGAGATAGCTGTTTCCCAAAAGAAAATCCCGTCGTTTCCATAGAGACGTTAATCGATTTGGAAGGAAAAGTCATAGAACCCATAGTACATCATAGCCACGCAATTTCTGAGTTCATTCGTCAATGTGAGAGAGCGAGGAATGCAGTAAAGAAGGAATAGTGCATCGGGAAGGAATTACTCGTATCCCAAAAGAAAATTCTGTCGTTTCCATAGAAAAGTTACTCGATTTAGTAGGATAAGTCATAGAACCCATAGTATTTCATAGCGACACAATTTCTGTGTTAATTCGTCAATGTGAGGGAGCGATGGATGCAGTAAAGACGGAATATTGCATCGGAAGGGAGATACTCGTATCCCAAAGGAAAATCCTGTCGTATCGATAGAAACGTTACTCGATTTAGAAGGAGAAGTCATAGAACCCATAGTATTTCATCGCGACGCAATTTCTGTGTTACTTCGTCAATGTGAGGGAGCGAGGGCTGCAGTAAAGAAGGAATAGTGCATCGGAAAGGAGATACTCGTATCTTAAAAGAAAATCCTCTCTTTCCCACAGAAACGTTACACGATTTAGAAGGAGAAGTCATTGAATCCATTGAATTAGATAGCGACAAAATTTCTATGATAATTTGTCAATATGAGGGAACGAGGGATGCAGTAAAGAAGGAATTGAGCATCGGAAAGGAGATACTCGTACCCAAAAAGAAAATCCTGTTGTTTCCATAGAAGCGTTACACGACTTGGAAGAGGATGTCATAAAACCAATAGTATTTCATAATGACGCAATTTCTGTGTTAATTTGTCAATTTGAGGGAGCGAGGGATGCAGTAAAGAAGGAATAGTGCATCGGAAAGGAGTTACTCGTATCCCAAAAGAAAGTCCTAACGTTTCCGTAGAAACGTTACTCGATTTAGAAGGAGAAGTCATAGAAGCCATAGTATTTCATAGCGACGTCATTTCTGTGTTAATTCGTCAATGTGAGGGAGCGAGGGATACAGTAAAGAAGGAATAGTGCATCAAGGAGGAGATACTCGCATCCCAAAAGCAAATCCTGCCGTTTCCATAGAAACGTTACTCGAATTAGAAGGACAAGTCATAGCACCCATAGTATTTCATAGCGACGCAATTTCTGCGTTAATTTGTAATGTGAGGGAGCGAGGGATGCAGTAAAGAAGGAATAGTGCATCGGATATGAGATACTCTTATCCCAAAAGAAAATCCTGTCGTTTCCGTGGTAACGTTACTCGATTTAGTAGGAGAAGTTATAAAAAACACATTGTATTTCATGCCGACGCAATTACTGTGTTAATTCGTCATTGTGAGGGAGCGAGGAATGCAGTAAAGAAGGAGTAGTGCATCGGAAAGGAAATACTCGCACCCCAAAAGAAAATCCTTTCGTTTCCGTACAAATGTTACTCGATTTAGAAAGAGAAATCATTGAACACATAGTATTCCATAGCGACCCAATTTCTGTGATAAATCGTCTATGTGAGGGAGCGAGGGATGCAGTAAAATAGGAATAGTGCATCGGAAAGGAGATACACGTATCCCAAAAGAAAATCCTGTCGTTTCAATAGAAACGTTATTCGATTTAGAAGGAGAAGTCATAGAACCCATAGTATTTCATAGCGACGCATATTCTGTGTCAATTCGCTAATGTGAGGGAGCGAGGGATGCAGTACAGATGGAATTGTGCATCGGAATGGAGATACCCGTATTTCAAAAGAACATCCTGTCGTTTCCATAGAAACGTTACTCGATTTAGAAGGAGAAGTTATAGAACCCATAGTATCTCATAACGACGGAATTTCTGTGTTAGTTCGTCAATGTGAGGGAGCGAGGGATGCGGTAAAGAAGGAATAGTGCATCGGAAAGGAGATACTCGTATTCCAAAAGAAAATCCTGACGATTCCATAGAAACGTTACTCGATTTAGAAGGATAAGACAAAGAACAAATAGTATTTCATAGCGCCACAATTTCATTGTTAATTCGTCAATGTGAGGGAGCGAGGGATGCAGTAAAGAAGGAATAGTGCATCGGAAAAGAGACACTCGTATCCCCAAAAAAAAAAAATCCTGTCGTTTCCATAGAAACGTTACTCGATTTAGAAGAAGAAGTCATTGAACCCATTGAATTGAATAGCTACGCAATTTCTGTGATAATTCGTCAATGTGAGGGAGCCAGGGATGCAGTGAAGATGGAAAAGTGAATCGGAAAGGAGTTACTCGTATCCCAAAAGAAAATCCTCTCGTTTCAATAGAAACGTTACTCGATTTAGAAGGAGAAGACATAGCACCCATAGTATCACATAGCGACGCAATTTCTGTGTTAATTCGCCAATGTGAGGGAGCGAGGGATGCAGAACAGGAGGAATAGTGCATCGGAAAGAAGATACTCGTATCCCAAAGGACAATTCTGTCGTTTCCATAGATACGTTACTCGATTTAGAAAGAGAAGTCATAGAACCCTTAGTATTTCATAGCGACGCCATTTCTGTGATAATTTGTCAATGTTAGGGAGCGAGGGATGCAGTAAAGAAGGAATAGTGCATCGGAAAGGAGATGCTCGTATAGCAAAAAAAAAAAATCCTGTCGTTTCCATAGAAACGTTACTCGAAGTAGAAGGACAAATCATAGAACCCATAGTATTTCATAGCGACGCAATTTCTGCGTTAATTCGTCAATGTGAGGGAGCGAGGGATGCAGTAAAGATGGAATAGTGCATCGGAAAGGAGATAGTAGTATCCCAAATGAAAATCCTGTTGTTTCTATAGAAACGTTACTCGATTAAGAAGGAGAAGTCGTAGAACCCTTAGTAACTCATAGCGACGCCATTTCTGTGTTAATTCGTCAATGTGATGGAGCGAGGGATGCAGTAAAGAAGGAATAGTGCATCGGAAAGGAGACACTCGTATCCCAAAAGAAAATCTTGTTCTTTCCATAGAAACGTTAATCGATTCATAAGGGGATGTCATCGAACCGGTAGTATTTCATAGCGACGCAATTTCTGTGTTAATTTGTAATTTTGAGGGAGCGAATGATGCAGTACAGACGGAATAGTGCATCGGAACTGAGATACTCGTATCCCAAAAGAAAATCCTTACGATTCCATAGAAACGTTACTCGATTTAGAAGCATAAGACATAGAACCTGTAGTATTTCGTAGCGCCACAATTTCATTGTTGATTCGTCAAAGTGAGGGAGCGAGGGATGCAGTAATGAAGGAATAGTGCATCGGAAAGGAGATGCTCGTATCCCAAAAGAAAATCCTGTCGTTTCCATAAACGCGTTACTCGATTTAGAAGCAGAATCCATAGAATCAATAGTATTTCATGGCGACGCAATTTCTGTGTTAATTCGTCATTGTGGAGGAGCGAGGGATGCAGTAAAGAAGGAATAGTGCAGCGGAAAGGAAATACTCGTACCCCAAAAGACAATCCTTTCGTTTCCGTAGAAATGTTACTCGATTTAGAAAGAGAAATCATTGAAACCATAGTATTCCATAGCGACGCAATTTCTGTGATAAATCGTCAATGTGAGGGAGCGAGGGATGCAGTAAAGAAGGAACAGTGCATCGGAAAGGAGATACACGTATCCAAAAAGAAAATCCTGTCGTTTCAATAGAAACGTCACTCAATTTAGAAGGAGAAGTCATCGAACCCATAGTATTTCATAGCGACGCAATTTCTGTGTTAATTCGCCAATGTGAGGGAGCGAGGGATACAGTATAGATGGAATAGTGCATCGGAAAGGAGATACTCGTATTTCAAAAGAACATCCTGTCGTTTCCATAGATACGTTACTCTATTTAGAAGGAGAATTTATAGAACCCATAGTAATTCATAGCGACGCAATGTCTGTGCTTATTCGTCAATGTGAGGGAGCGAGGGAAGCAGTAAAGAAGGAATAGTGCATCGGAAAGGAGATATTCGTATCCCAAAAGTAAATCCTGTCGTCTCTATAGAAACGTTACTCGATTTAGAAGGAGAAGTCATTGAACCCATAGAATTACATAGCGACGCAATTTCTGTGTTAATTTGTCATTTTGAGGGAGCGAATGATGCAGTAAAGAAGGAATAGTGCATCAGAAAGGAGATACTGGTAACCCAAAAGAAAATCCTGACGTTACCATAGATATGTCACTCGATTAAGAAGGTGAAGTCATAGAACCCTTAGTTTTTCATAGCGACGCCATTTCTGTGTTAATTCGTCAATGTGATGGAGCGAGGGATGCAGTAAAGAAGGAATAGTGCATCGGAAGGAGGTACTCGTATCCCAAAAGGAAATACCGTCGTTTCCATAGAAACGTTACTCGAATTAGAAGGAGAAGCCATTGGACCCATAGTATTTCATAGCGCCACAATTTCATTGTTGATTCGTCAATGTGAGGGAGCGAGGGATGCAGTAAAGAAGGAATAGTGCATCGGAAAGGAGATGCTCGTATCCCAAAAGAAAATCCTGTCGTTTCCATAGAAACGTTACTCGATTTAGAAGCAGAATCCATAGAACCAATAGTATTTCATAGCGACGCAATTTCTGTGCTTATTCCACAATGTTAGGGAACGGGGGATGCAGTAAAGAAGGAATAGTGCATCGGAAAGTAGATACTCGTATCCCTAAAGAAAATCCTGTCGTTTCAGTAGAAACGTTAATCGATTTATAAGGGGTGTCATAGAACCAATAGTATTTCATAGCAACGCAATTTCTGTGTTAATTTGTCATTTTGAGGGAGCGACGGATGCAGTAAAGAAGGAATAGTGCAGCGGAAAGGAGATGCTCGCATCCCAAAAGAAAATAATGTCGTTTCCAATGAAACGTTACTTGATTTAGAAGGATGAGTCATAGAACCCATAGTATTTCATAGCGACGCCATTTCTGTGCTTATTCCTCAATCTGAGGGAATGATGGGATGCAGTAAAAAAGGAATAGTGCATCGGATTAGAGATACTCGTATACCAAAAGAAATTCCTTTCGTTTCCATAGAAACGTTACTCGATTTAGAAGGAGAAGTCATAGAACCCATAGTACCTTATAGCGACGGAATTTCTCTGTTAGTTCGTCAATGTGAGGGAGCGTGGGAAGCAGTAATGAAGGAATAGTGAATCGGAAAGAAGATACTCGTATCCCAAAAGAAAATCCTGACGATTCCATAGAAACGTTACTCGATTTAGAAGGATAAGACATAGAACCAATAGTATTTCATAGCGCCACAATTTCATTGTTAATTCGTCAATGTGAGGGAGCGAGGGATGCAGTAAAGAAGGAATAGTGTAGCGGAAAGGAGATGCTCGTATCCCAAAAGAAAATCCTGTCGTTTCAGTAGAAACGTTACTCGATTTAGAAGGAGAAGTCATAGAAGCAATAGTATTTCATAGCGATGCCATTTCTGAGTTAATACGTCAGTGTGAGGGAGCGAGGGATGCAGTAAAGAAGGAATAGTGCAGCGGAAAGGAGATACTCGAATCCCAAAAGAAAATAATGTCGTTTCCATTGAAACGTTACTCAATTTAGAAGGATGATTCATAGAACCCATAGTAATTCATAGCGACGCCATTTCTGTGCTTATTCCTCAATCTGAGGGAGTGATGGGATGCAGTTCAAAATTAATAGTGCATCGGAAAGGTGATACTCGTATCCCAAAAGAAAATCCTGTCGTTCCCATAGAAACGTTACTCGAGTAGGAAGGAGAAGTCATAGAACCCATAGTATTTCATAGCGACGCAATTACATTGTAAATTCGTCAATGTGAACGAGCGAGGGATGCAGTAAAGAAAGAATAGTGCATCGGAAAGGAGATACTCGTATCCCAAAAAAAAATCCTGTCGTTTCAATAGAAACGTTACTCGATTTAGAAGGTGAAGTTATAGAACACATAGTACTTCATCGCGACGCAATTTATGTGTTAATTCGTCAATGTGAGAGAGCGAGGGATGCAGTAAAGAAAGAATAGTGCATCGGACAGGAGATACTCGTATATTAAAAGAAAATCCAGTCGTTTCCATAGAAACGTTACTCGAAGTAGAGGGAGAAGTCATAGAACTCATAGTATCTTATAGCGACGCAATTTCTGCGTTAATTCGTCAATGTGAAGGAGCGAGGGAAGCAGTAAAGAAGGAATAGTGCATCGGAAAGGAGATACTCGTATCCCAAAAGAAAATCCTGGCGTTTCCATAGAAACGTTACTCGAAGTAGAAGGAGATGTCATAGAACCCATAGTATTTCACAGTGACGCAATTTCTGCTTTATTTCGTCAATATGAGGGAGCGAGGGAAGCAGTAAAGAAGGAATAGTGCATCGGAAAGGAGATACTCGTATCCCATGAGAAAATCCAGTCGTTTCCACAGAAACGTTAATCGATTTAGAAGGAGAAGTCATTGAACCCATAGTATTTCATAGCGAAGCAATTTCATTGTTAATTCGTCATTGTGAGGGAGCGAGAGATGCAGGAAAGAAGGAATAGTGCATCGGAAAGGAGATACTCGCATCCCAAACGAAAATCCTGTATTTTCAATGGAAACGTTACTCGATTTAGAAGGAGAAATAGAACCCATAGTATTTCATAGCGACGCAATTTCTGTGTCAATTCGCCAATGTGAGGGAGCGAGGGACGCAGTAAAGCAGGAATAGTGCATCGGAAAGGAGATACTCGTATCCCAAAGGAAAATCCTGTCGCTTCAATAGAAACGTTACTCGATTTAGAAGGAGAAGACATAGCACCCATAGTATTTCATAGCGACGCAATTTCTGTGTTAATTCGCCAATGTGAGGGTGCGAGGGATGCAGAACAGAAGGAATAGTGCATCGGAAAGGAGATACTCGTATCCCAAAAGACAATTCTGTCGTTTCCATAGAAACGTTACTCGATTTAGAAGGAGAAGTCATAGAACCCATAGTATTTCATAGCGACGCAATTTCTGTGTTAATTCGTCAATGTGAGGGAGCGAGGGATGCAGTAAAGACGGAATAGTGCTTTGGAAAGGAGATACTCGTATCCCAAAAGAAAATGCTGTCGTTTCAATAGAAACGTTACTCGATTTAGAAGGAGAAGTCATAGCACCCATAGTATTTCATAGCGACGCAATTTCTGTGTTAATTCGCCAATGCGAGGGTGCGAGGGATGCAGAACAGAAGGAATAGTGCATCGGAAAGGAGATACTCGTATCCCAAATGACAATACTGTCGTTTCCATAGAAACGTTACTCGATTTAGAAGGAGAAGTCATAGAACCCTTAGTATTTCATAGCGACGCAATTTCTGTGTTAATTTGTCAATGTGAGGGAGCGAGGGATGCAGTAAAGAAGGAATAGTGCATCGGAAAGGATATACTCGTGTACCAAAAGAAAATCCTGTCGTTTCCATTGAAACGTTACTCGATTTAGAAGGACAAGACATTGAACACATAGAATTACATAGCGACGCTATTTCTGTGTTAATTCGTCAATGTGAGGGAGCGAGGGATGCAGTAAAGAAGGAATAGTAAATCGGAAAGGAGATACTCGTATCTCAAAAGAAAATCCTGTTGTTTCCATAGAAACGTTAATCGATTTATAAGGGGTGTCATAGAACCAATATTATTTCATAGCGGCGCAATTTCTGTGTTAATTTGTCATTTTGAGGGGGCGAGGGATGCAGTAAAGAGGGAATAGTGCATCGGAAAGGGGATACTCGTATCCCAAAAGAAAATCCTGAAGTTACCATTGAAACGTTACTCGATTTAGAAGGAGAATCCAGAGAACCAATAGTATTTCATAGCGAAGCAATTTCTGAGCTTATTCCTAAATGTGGGGGAACGAGGGAGTCATTAAAGAAGGAATAGTGCATCGGAAAGTAGATTCTCGTATCCCAAAAGAAAATCCTGTCGTTTCCGTAGAAACGTTACTCGATTTAGAAGGAGAAGTCATAGAACCCTTAGTATATCATAGCGACGCCATTTTTGTGTTAATTCGTCAATGTGATGGAGCGAGGGATGCAGTAAATGAGGAATATAGCATCGGAAAGGAGGTACTCGTGACCCAAAGGGAAATACCGTCGTTTCCATAGAAACGTTACTCGAATTAGTGGGAGAAGCCATAGAACCCATTGTATTTCATAGCGACGCAATTTCTAGGTTAATTCGTCAATGTGAGGGAGCGAGGGATGCAGTAAAGAGGGGATAGTGCATCGGAATAGAGATACTCGTATACCAAATGAAATTCCGTTCGTTTCCATAGAAACGTTACTCGATTCAGAAAGAGAAGTCATAGAACCCATAGTACCTCATAGCGACGGAATTTCTCTGTTAGTTCGTCAATGTGAGGGAGCGTGGGATGCAGTAAAGAAGGAATAGTGCATCGGAAAGGAGATACTCGTATCCCATAAGAAAATCTTGACGATTCCATAGAAACGTTACTCGATTTAGAAGGATAAGAAAAATGGTTCAAATGGCTCTGAGCACAATGGGACTCAACTGCTGAGGTCATTAGTCCCCTAGAACTTAGAACTAGTTAAACCTAAGGACAACACAAACATCCATGCCCACGGCAGGATTCGAACCTGCGACCGTAGCGGTCTTGCGGTTCCAGACTGCAGCGCCTTTAACCGCACGGCCACTACGGCCGGCTAGAAGGATAAGACATAGGACCCATAGTATTTCATAGCGCCACAATTTCATTGTTAATTCGTCAATGTGAGGGAGCGAGGGATGCAATAAAGAAGGAATAGTGCAGCGGAAAGGAGATGCTCGTATCCCAAAAGAAAATCCTGTCGTTTCCGAAGAAACGTTACTCGATTTAGAAGGAGAAATCATAGAACCCATAGTATTTCATAGCGATGCCATTTCTGTGTTAATTTGTCAATGTGAGGGAGCGATGGATGCAGTAAAGAAGGAATAGTGCATCGGAAAGGAGATACTCGCATCCCAAATGAAAATAATGTCGTTACCATTGAAACGTTACTCGATTTAGAAGGATGAGTCATAGAACCCATAGTATTTCATAGCAACGCCTTTTCTGTGCTTATTCCTCAATATGAGGGAATGATGGGATGCAGTAAAAAAGGAATAGTGCATCGGAAAGGAAATACTCGTATCCCAAAAGAAAATCCAGTCGTTTCCATAGAAACGTTACTCGAAGTAGAGGGAGAAGTCATAGAACCCATAGTATTTCATAGCGACGCAATTTCTGCGTTAATTCGTCAATGTGAGGGAGCGGGGGAAGCAGTAAAGAAGGAATAGTGCATCGGAAAGGAGATACTCGTATCCCAAAAGAAAAACCTGTCGTTTCTATAGAAACGTTACTCGAATTAGAAGCAGAAGTCATTGAATAGGAACGTTGCTCGCTTTAGAAGGAGATGTCATAGATCACACAGGATTTCAGAGCGACGCCATTACTGTGTTAATTTGTCAATGTGAGGGATCGAGGGATGCAGTAAAGAAGGAATAGTGCATCGGAAAGGAGATAATCGTATCCCAAAAGAAAATCCTTTCGATTCAATAGAAACGTTACTCGATTTAGAAGGAGAAGACATTTAATCCATTGAATTCCATAGCGACGAAATTTCTGTGACAATTCGTCAATGTGAGGGAACGAGGGATGCAGTAAAGAAGGTATTGTGCATCGGAAAGGAGATACTCGAATCCCAAAAGAAAATCTTTTCGTTTCCAGAGAAATGTTACTCGATTTAGAAGGAGAAATAATAGAACCCATAGTATTTCATAGCGACGCAATTTCTGTGTTAATTCGTGAATGTGAGGGAGCGAGGGATGCAGTAAAGAAGGAATAGTGGATCGGAATGGAGATCCTGGTATCCCAAAAGAAAATCCGGTAGTTTGCTTAGAAACGGTACTCGATTTACAGGAAGATTTTTCTAGAACCCATAGTACTTCATAGCGACGCAAGTTCTGTGTTAATTCGTCAATGTGAGGGAGCTAGGGATGCAGTAAAGAGGGAATAGTGCAACGGAATGGAGATACTCGTATCCCAAAAGAAAATCCTGTCGTTCCAATAGAAATGTTACCCGATTTAGAAGGAGAAGTCATTGAACCCATAGTATTTCATAGCGAAGCAATTTCATTCTTAATTCGTCATTGTGAGGGAGCGAGGGATGCAGTAAAGAAGGAATAGTGCATCGGAATGGATATAGTCGTATCTCAAAAGAAAATCCTGTCGTTTCCATAGAAACGTTACTCGATTTAGAAGGAGAAGTCATAGAACTCATAGTATTCGCTAGCGACGCAATTTCTGTGTTCATTCGTCAATGTGAGGGAGCGAGAGATGCAGTAAAGAAGGAATAGTGCATCGGAAAGGAGATACTCGCATCCCAAACGAAAATCCTGTAGTTTCAATGGAAACGTTACTCGATTTAGAAGGAGAAATAGAACCCATAGTATTTGATAGCGACGCAATTTCTGTGTCAATTCGCCAATGTGAGGGAGCGAGGGACGCAGTAAAGAAAGAATAATGCATCGGAAAGGAGATACTCGTAACCCAAAAGAAAATTCTGTCGTTTGCATAGTAACTTTACTCGATTTAGAAGGAGAAGTTATAGAACTCATAGTATTTCATGGCGACGCAATTTCTGTGTTAATTCGTCATTGTGAGGAAGCGATGGATGCAGTAAAGAAGGAATAGTGCATCGGAAAGGAGATACACGTATCCCAATAGAAAATCCTGTCGTTTCAATAGAAACGTTACTCGATTTGGAAGGAGAAGTCATAGAACCCATAGTATTTCATAGCGACGCAATTTCTGTGTTAATTCGCCAATGTGAAGGAGCGAGGGATGCAGTAAAGACGAATTAGTGCTTTGGAAAGGAGATGTATACCAAAAGAAAATCCTGTCGTTTCCATAGAGACGTTACACGATTTAGAAGGAGAAGTCATAGAACCCATAGTAATTCATAGCGACGAAAGTTCTATGTTAATTCGTCAATGTGAGGGAGTGGGGGATGCAGTAAAGAAGGAATAGTGCATCGGAAAGGTGACACTCGTATCCAAAATGAAAATCCTGTTGTTTCCATAGAAGCGATACTCGACTTGGAAGGGGATGTCATAGAACCAATAATATTTCATAGCGACGCAATTTCTGTGAACATTCGTCAATATCAGGGACCAAGGGATGCATTAAAGATGTAATAGAGCATCGGAAAGGAGATACTCTTATACCAAAAGAAAATCCTGTCGTTTCCTTAGAAACGTTACTCGATTTAGAAGGAGAAGTCATAGAACCCATAGTATTCCAGAGGGAAGCAATTTCAGTGTCAATTCGTCAATGTGACTGACCCAGTGATGCAGTAAAGAAGGAATAGTGCAACGGCAGTGAGATACTCGTATCCCAAAAGAAAATCCTGCCGTTTCAATAGAAACGTTACTCGATTTAGAAAGAGATGTCATTGAACGCATAGTATTTCAAGGTGACGCAATTTCTGTGTTAATTCGTCAATGAGAGGGAGCGCGTGATGCAGTAATGAAGTGATAGTGCATCGGAAAGGAGATAGTGAGTCGTATCCCAAAAGAAAACCCCTTCGTATCCACAGAAACGTTACTCGATTCAGAAGGAGAAGTTTTAGAACGCATAGTATATCATAGCGAAGCATTTTCTGTGAATATTCGTCAATGTGAGGGAGCGAGGGATGCAGTAAAGTATTAATAGTGCATCGAAAAGGAGAAACTCGTATCCCAAAAGAAAATCCTGTCGTTTCTATAGAAGCGTTACTCGATTTAGAAGGAGAAGTCATAGAAAACATAGTATTCCATAGCGACGCAATTTCTGTGTTTATTCGTCAATGTGAGGTAGCCAGGGATGCATTAAAGAAGGAATAGTGCATCGGATAGGAGATACTCGTGTCCCAAAAGAAAACCGTGTCGTTTCTATTGAAACGTTACTCGATTTAGAAGGAGAGGTCACAGAACCCATAGTATTTCATAGCGTCGCAATTTCTGTGTTAATTCGTCAATGTGAGGGAGCGAGGGAGGCAGTAAAGAAGGAATAGTGCATCGGAAAGGAGATACTCGTATCACAAAAGAAAATCCTGTCGTTTCCATAGAAACGATACTCGATATAGAAGGAAAAGTCATAGAACACATAGTATTATATAGCGTCCCAATTTCTGTGTTAATACGTCAATGTGAGGGAGCCAGGGATGCAGTAAAGAAGGATTTGTGCATCGGAAACGACATAGTCGTATCCCAAAAGAATATCCTGTCGCCTCCATAGAAACATTACTCGATTTAGAAGGAAAAGTCATTTAACCCATAGCATTTGATAGCGACGCAATTTCTGCGTTAATTCTTCAATGTGAGGGAGCGCGGGATGCAGTAAAGAAGTGATAGTGCATCGGAAAGGAGAAACTCGTATCCCAAATGAAAATTCTGTCGTTTCCATAGA
Source organism: Schistocerca serialis cubense (assembly GCF_023864345.2). NCBI lineage: Eukaryota > Metazoa > Arthropoda > Insecta > Orthoptera > Acrididae > Schistocerca > Schistocerca serialis. The sequence goes on from NC_064638.1 coordinate 52,885,218, forward strand.
AACGTTACTCGATTCAGATTGAGAAGTCATAGAACGCATAGTATTTCATAGCGACGCAATTTCTGTGTTAATTCGTCAATGTGAAGGAACGAGAGATGCAGTAAAGAAGGAATAGTGCATCGGAAATCAGATACTCGTATACCAAAAGAAAATTCTCTCGTTTCCATAGAAACGTTACTCGATTTAGAAGGAGAAGTTATAGAACCCATAGTATTTCATGGCGATGCAATTTCTTTTTTAATTCGACAATGTGAGGGAGCGAGGGATGCAGTACAGAAGGAATAGTGCATCGGAAAGGAGATACTCGTATCCCAATAGAAAATCCTCTTTCCATAGAAACGTTACTCGATTTAGCAGGAGATGTCATAGAGCCAATAGTATTCCATAGCGACGCAATTTCTATGTTAATTCGACAATGTGAGGGGGCGAGGGATGCAGTAAAGAAGGAATAGTGCATCGGAAAGGAGATACTCGTATAACAAAAGAAAATCCTGTCGCTTCATTAGAAACGTAACTCGATTTAGAAAGAGATGTCGTAGAACGCATAGTATTTCATAGCGACGCAATTTCTGTGTTAATTCGTTAATGTGAGGGAGCGAGGGATGCAGTAAAGGAGGAATAGAGCATCGGAAAGGAGATACACGTATCCCAAAAGAAAATCCTGTCGTTTCCATTGACAAGTTACTCGATTTAGATCGAGAAGTCACGGAACACATAGTATTCCATAGCGACGCAATTTCTGTGTTAATTCGTCAATGTGAGGTAGCCAGGGATGCATTAAAGAAGGAATAGTGCATCGGAAAGGAGCTATTCGTATCCCAAAAGAAAACCCTGTCGTTTCTATAGAAACGTTACTCGATTTAGAAGGAGAGGTCATAGAACACATAGTATTTCATGGCGACGAAATTTCTGCGATAATTCGTCAATGTGAGGGAGCGAGGGATGCAGTAAAGAAGGAATAGTGCATCGGAAAGGCGATACTCGTATAACAAAAGAAAATCCTGTCGCTTTATTAGTAACGTAACTCGATTTAGAAAGAGATGTCATAGAACGCATAGTATTTCAAGGCGACGCAATTTCTGTGTTAATTCGTCAATGTGAGGGAGCGAGTGATGCAGTAAAGAAGGAATAGTGCATCGGAAAGGAGATACTCGTATCCCAAAAGAAAATCCTGTCGTTTCCATAGAAACGATACTCGATTTAGACGGAAAAGTCATAGAACACATAGCATTCCATAGCGACGCAATTTCTGTGATAATTCGCCAATGTGAGGGAGCGAGGGATGCAGTACAGAAGGAATAGTGCATCGGAAAGGAGATACTCGTATAACAAAAGAAAATCCTGTCGCTTTATTAGAAACGTAACTCGATTTAGAAAGAGATGTCATAGAACGCATAGTATTTCAAGGCGACGCAATTTCTGTGTTAATTCGTCAATGTGAGGGAGCGAGTGATGCAGTAAAGAAGGAATAGTGCATCGGAAAGGAGATACTCGTATCCCAAAAGAAAATCCTGTCGTTTCCATAGAAACGATACTCGATTTAGACGGAAAAGTCATAGAACACATAGCATTCCATAGCGACGCAATTTCTGTGATAATTCGCCAATGTGAGGGAGCGAGGGATGCAGTACAGAAGGAATAGTGCATCGGAAAGGAGATACTCGTATCCCAAAAGAAATTCCTGTTTCCATAGGAACGTTACTCGATTTAGCAGGATGTGTCATAGAACCAATAGTATTCCATAGCGACGCAATTTCTATGTTAATTCGACAATGTGAGGGAGCGAGGGATGCAGTAAAGAAGGAATAGTGCATCGGATAGGAGATACTAGTATCCCAAAAAAAAATCCTGTCGTCTCCATTGTAACGTTACTCGATTTAGAACAAGAAATCATAGAACCCATAGTATTTCCTAGCGACCCAATTTCTGTGTTAATTCGTCAATGTGAGAGAGCGAGAGATGCAGTAATGAAGGAATAGTGCATCGGACAGGAGATACTCGTATCCCAAAAGAAAATACTACTGTTTCCAAAGAAACGTTACTCGATTTAGAAGGAGAAGTCATAGAACCACTAGTATTTCATAGCGACGCAATAACTGTGATAAATCGTCAATATGGGGGAGCGAGGGATGCAGTAAAGAAGGAATAGTGCATCGGAAAGTTGATTGTCGTATCCCAAAAGAAAATCCTGACGTTTCCATAGAAACATTACTCGATGTAGAAGGAGAAGTTATGGATCCCCTAGTACATCATAGCGACGCAATTTCTGTGTTAACTCGTCATTGTGAGGGAGCGAGGGATGCAGTAAACAAGGAATAGTGCATCGGAAAGGGAATACTCGTATCCCAAAAGATAATCCTGTTGTTTCCATAGAAACGTCATTCGATTTAGATGGGGATGTCATAGAACAAATACTATTTCATAGCGACGCGATTTCTGTGTTAATTTGTCAATTTGAGGGAGCGAGGGATGCAGTAAAGAAGAAAAATAGTGCATCGGAAAGGAGATACTCGTATCCCTAAAGAATATCCTTACATTTCCATAGATACGTTACTCGATTAAGAAGGAGAAGTCATAGAACCCATAGTATTTCATAGCGACGCAATATCTGTGCTTATTCGTCAATGTGTGGGAACGAGGGCTGCAGTAAAGAAGGAATAGTGCATCGGAAATGAGATACTCGTATCCCAAAAGATAATCCTGTTGTTTCCATAGAAACGTCATTCGATTTAGATGGGGATGTCATAGAACAAATAGTATTTCATAGCGACGAGATTTCTGTGTTAATTTGTCAATTTGAGGAAGCGAGGGATGCAGTAAAGAAGAAAAATAGTGCATCGGAAAGGAGATACTCGTATGCCTAAAGAATATCCTTACATTTCCATAGATACGTTACTCGATTTAGAAGGAGAAGTCATAGAACCCATAGTATTTCATAGCGACGCAATATCTGTGCTTATTCGTCAATGTGAGGGAACGAGGGCTGCAGTAAAGAAGGAATAGTGCATCGGAAAGGAGATACTAGTATCCCAAAAAGAAATCCGGTCGTTTAGATAGAAACGTTATTTGATTTAGAAGAAGACATAGAACCCATAGAATTTCATAGCGACGCAATTTCTGTGTTAATTCGTCAATGTGAGTTAGCGAGGGATGCAGTTAAGAAGGAATAGTGCATCGGAAAAGAGTTACTCGTATACCAACATAAAATCCCGTCGCTTCAATAGAAACGTTACTCGATTAAGAAGGCGGAGGTATAGAACCCTTAGAATTTCATAGCGACGCAATATCTGTGTTAATTCGTCAATGGGAGGGAGCGAGGGATGCAGTAAAGAAGGAATAGTGCATCGGTAAGGAGATACTAGTATCCTAAAAGAAAATCCTGTCGTTTCCATAGAAACGTTAGTCGATTTAGAAGGAAAAGCCTTAGAACACATAGTATACCATAGCGTCCAAATTTCTGTGTTAATTCGTCAACGTGTGGGAGCCAGGGATGCAGTTAAAAAGGAATAGTGCATCGGCATGGAGATGGTCGTATCCCAAAAGAAAATCCTGTCGTTTCCATAGAAACGTTACTCGATTTAGAAGGAGAAGTCATAGAACCCATATTATTTCATAGCGACTCAATATCTGTTCTAATTCGTCAATGTGAGGGAGCGAGGGATGCAGTGAAGAAGGAATAGTGCATCGGAAATGAGATACTCGTATCCCAAAAGAAAATCCTGTCGTTTCAATATAAACGTTACTCGATTTAGAAAGAAATGTCATGTAACGAATAGTATTTAAAGGCGACGCAGTTTCTGTGTCAATTCGTCAATGTGAGGGAGCGAGGGATGCAGTACAGAAGGAAAAGTGCATCGGAAAGGAGATAGTCGTAATCCAAAAGAAAATCCCGTCGTTTCCATAGAAACGTTACACGATATATAAGGAGAAGTTATGGAACCCATAGTATTTCATAGCGACGCAATTTCTGTGTTAATTCGCATGTTAGGGAGCAAGGGATGCAGTACAGAAGGCTAGAGCATCGGAAAGTAGATAGTCGTATCCCAAAAGAAAAACCTGTCGTTTCCATAGAAACGTTAATCGCTTTAGAAGGGGAAGTCATAGAAACCATAGTATATCATAGTGACGCAATTTCTGTGTTAATTCGTCAATGTAAGGGAGCGAGGAATGCAGTAAAGAAGGAATAGTGCATCGGAAAGGAGATACTCGTATCCCAAAAGAAAATTCTATCGTTTCCATAGAAACGATACTCTATTTAGAAGGAGAAGTCATGGAACCCATAGTATTTCATAGCGACGAAATTTATGTGTTAATTCGCCAATGTGAGGGAGCGAGCGATGAGGTAAAAAGGAAATAGTGCATCGGAAAGGAGATACTCGTATATCAATAGAAAATCCTGTCGTTTCCATAGCAACGTTACTCGCTTTAGAAGGAGAAGTCATAGAACCCATAGTATTTCATAGCGACGCAATTACCTAGTTAATTTGTCAATGTGAGGGAGCGAGGGATGCAGTAATGAAGGAATAGTGCATCGGAAAGGACATACTTGTATACCAAAAGAAAATCCTGTCGTTTCCATAGCAACGTTACTCGCTTTAGAAGGAGAAGTCGTAGAACCCATAGTATATAATAGTGACGCAATTTCATTGCTAATTCGTCAATGCGAGGGAGCGAGGGATGCAGTAAAGAAGGAATAGTGCATCGGAAAGGAGATAGTCTTATCACAAAAGAAAATTCTGTAGTTTCCATAGAAACGTTACTCGATTCAGAAGGAGAAGTTTTAGAACGCATAGTATTTAATAGCGACGTAATTTCTGTGTTAATTCGTCAATTTGAGGGAGCCAGGGATGCAGTAAAGAGGGAATAGTGCATCGGAAAGGAGATAGTCTTATCCAAAAAGAAAAAAAGTAGTTTCCATAGAAACGTTACTCGATTTAGAAGGAGAAGTTATAGAACACATAGTATTTCATGGCGATGCAATTTCTGTGCTAATTCGACAATGTGAGGGAGCGAAGTATGCAGTAAAGAAGGAATAGCGAATCTGAAACGAGATGGTCGTATCCAAAAAGAAAATTGTGTCGTTTCCAAAGAAACGTTACTCGTTTTAGAAGGAGAAGTCAATGAACCCATAGTATTCCATAGCGACGCAATTGCTGTGACAATTCGTCCATGTGAGACAGCCAGGGATGCAGTAAAGAAGGAATAGTGCATCGGAAAGGAGAAACTCGTATCCCAAAAGAAAATTCTGTCGTTTCCATAGAAACGTTACTCGATTCAGATTGAGAAGTCATAGAACGCATAGTATTTCATAGCGACGCAATTTCTGTGTTAATTCGTCAATGTGAAGGAACGAGCGATGCAGTAAAGGAGGAATAGTGCATCGGAAAGGAGATACACGTATCCCAAAAGAAAGTCCTGTCGTTTCCATTTACAAGTAACTCGATTTAGAAGGAGAAGTCACAGAACCCATAGAATATCATAGCGACGCAATTTCTGTGTTAATTTGTCCATGTAATGGAGCGAGGGATGCAGTAAAGATGGAATAGTGCATCAGAAAGGAGATACTCATATCCCAAAAGCAAATCCTGATGTTTTAATAGGAACGTTACTCGATTTAGAAGGAGATGTCATAGAACACATAGGATTTCACAGCGACGCCATTTCTGTGTTGATTTGTCAATGTGAGGTACCGAGGGATGCAGTAAAGAAGGAATAGTGCATCGGAGAGGAGACAATCATATACCAAAAGAAAATCCTGTCGCTTTATTAGAAACGTAACTCGATTTAGAAAGAGATGTCATAGAACGCATAGTATTTCATAGCGACGCAATTTCTGTGTTAATTCGTTAATGTGAGGGAGCGAGGGATGCAGTAAAGGAGGAATAGAGCATCGGAAAGGAGATACACGTATCCCAAAAGAAAATCCTGTCGTTTCCATTGACAAGTTACTCAATTTAGATCGAGAAGTCATGGAACACATAGTATTCCATAGCGACGCAATTTCTGTGTTAATTCGTCAATGTGAGGTAGCCAGGGATGCATTAAAGAAGGAATAGTGCATCGGAAAGGAGCTATTCGTATCCCAAAAGAAAATCCTGTCGCCTCCATAGAAACGTAACTCGATTTAGATGGAGATAACATAGAACCCATAGTATTTCATAGCGACGCAATTTCTGTGATAATTCGCCAATGTGAGGGAGCGAGGGGTGCAGTAAAGAAGGAATAGTGCATCGGATAGGAGATACTAGTATCCCAAAAGAAAATCGTGTCGTCTCCATTGAAACGTTACTCGATTTAGAAGAAGAAATCATAGAACCCATAGTGTGGTGTCACCGTCAGACACCACACTTGCTAGGTGGTAGCTTAAATCGGCCGCGGTCCATTTAGTACATGTCGGACCCGCGTGTCGCCATTGTGTAATCGCAGACCTAGCGCCACCACCAAGGCAGGTCTCGTGATACGAGAGAGCACTCGCCCCAGTTGTACGAGAACCTAGCTACCGACCAGATGTACGAAGCCTTTCTCTCTCATTAGCCGAGAGACAGAATAGCCATCAGCTACGAACTAGCAAGGCGCCGTTAGCCATACAGTGATTGTACTGTGTATCGTCAAGATCGATGTTCCTCAATGACTGAGTAAAGTTAAGTATTAAACCTGCTCCGTACTTTTCTTCCTACATTAATTACGTATCCTGTTCCAGTACTTCACGCCCGTCTGCGTTAGTCTAGCTTGCCTTTACAGCCATCTCAACTTCACGGTGTCGGCCCAGATACCGACACAACACATAGTATTTCCTAGCGACCCAATTTCTGTGTTAATTCGTCAATGTGAGAGAGCGAGAGATGCAGTAATGAAGGAATAGTGCATCGGACAGGAGATACTCGTATCCCAAAAGAAAATACTATCGTTTCCAAAGAAACGTTACTCGATTTAGAAGGAGAAGTCATAGAACTACTAGTATTTCATAGCGACGCAATAACTGTGATAAATCGTCAATGTGGGGGAGCGAGGGATGCAGTAAAGAAGGAATAGTGCATCGGAAAGTTGATTGTCGTATCCCAAAAGAAAATCCTGAGAAACATTACTCGATTTAGAAGGAGAAGTCAATGAAACCCATAGTATATCATAGCGACGCAATTTCTGTGTTAATTCGTCAATGTGAGGGAGCGAGGGATGCAGTTAAGAAGGAATAGTCCATCGGAAAGGAGATACTCGTATCCCAAAAGAGAATCCTGTCGTTTCTATTGAAACGATACTCGATTTAGAAGGAGAAGTCACAGAACCCATAGTATTTCATATCTACGCAATATCTGTGTTAATTCGTCAATGTGAGGAAGCGAGGGATGCAGCAAAGAAGGAATAGTGCATCGGAAATGAGATACTCGTATACCAAAACAAAATCCTGATGTTTCCATAGAAAGATTACTCTATTTAGAAGGAGAAGTTATAGAACCCATAGTATGTCATAGCGACGCAATTTCTGTGTTAATTCGTCAATGTGAGGGAGCGAGGTATGCAGTAAAGAAGGAATTGTGCATCAGAAAGGAGATACTCGTATACCAAAAGAAAATCCTCTCGTTTCCACAGAAACGTTCCTCGATGTAGAAGGAGAAGTTATGGATCCCCTTGTACATCATAGCGACGCAATTTCTGTGTTAACTCGTCATTGTGAGGGAGCGAGGGATGCAGTAAACAAGGAATAGTGCATCGGAAAGGGGATACTCGTATCCCAAAAGACAATCCTGTTGTTTCCATAGAAAGGTCATTCGATTTAGATGGGAATGTCATGGAACAAATAGTATTTCATAGCGACGCGATTTCTGTGTTAATTTGTCAATTTGAGGGAGCGAGGGATGCAGTAAAGAAGAAAAATAGTGCATCGGAAAGGAGATTCTCGTATCCCTAAAGAATATCCTTACATTTCCATAGATACGTTACTCGATTTAGAAGGATGAGTCATAGAACCCATAGTATTTCATAGCAACGCCTTTTCAGTGCTTATTCCTCAATATGAGGGAATGATGGGATGCAGTAAAAAAGGAATAGTGCATCGGAAAGGAGATACTCGTATCCCAAAAGAAAATCCAGTCGTTTCCATAGAAACGTTACTAGAAGTAGAGGGAGAAGTCATAGAACCCATAGTATTTCATAGCGACGCAATTTCTGCGTTAATTCGTCAATGTGAGGGAGCGGGGGAAGCCTTTAAAGAAGGAATAGTGCATCGGAAAGGAGATACTCGTATCCCAAAAGAAAACCCTGTCGTTTCTATAGAAACGTTACTCGAATTAGAAGCAGAAGTCATTGAATAGGAACGTTACTCGCTTTAGAAGGAGATGTCATAGAACACACAGGATTTCAGAGCGACGCCATTACTGTGTTAATTTGTCAATGTGAGGGATCGAGGGATGCAGTAAAGAAGGAATAGTGCATCGGAAAGGAGATAATCGTATCCCAAAAGAAAATCCTTTCGATTCAATAGAAACGTTACTCGATTTAGAAGGAGAAGTCATTTAATCCATTGAATTCCATAGCGACGAAATTTCTGTGATAATTCGTCAATGTGAGGGAACGAGGGATGCAGTAAAGAAGGTATTGTGCATCGGAAAGGAGATACTCGAATCCCAAATGAAAATCTTTTCGTTTCCAGAGAAATGTTACTCGATTTAGAAGGAGAAATAATAGAACCCATAGTATTTCATAGCGACGCAATTTCTGTGTTAATTCGTGAATGTGAGGGAGCGAGGGATGCAGTAAAGAAGGAATAGTGGATCGGAATGGAGATCCTGGTATCCCAAAAGAAAATCCGGTAGTTTGCTTAGAAACGGTACTCGATTTAGAGGAAGATTTTATAGAACCCATAGTACTTCATAGCGACGCAAGTTCTGTGTTAATTCGTCAATGTGAGGGAGCTAGGGATGCAGTAAAGAGGGAATAGTGCAACGGAATGGAGATACTCGTATCTCAAAATTAAATCCTGTCGTTCCAATAGAAATGTTACCCGATTTACAAGGAGAAGTCATACAACCCTTAGTATTTCATAGCGACGAAATTTCTGTGTTAATTCGTCAATGTGAGGGAGCGAGGGATGCAGTAAAGAAGGAATAGTGCATCGGAAAGGAGATACTCGTATCCAAAATGAATATCCTGCTGTTTCCATACAAGTGTTCTTCGACTTGGAAGGGTATTTCTAGACCCAATAGTATTTCATAGCGACGCAATTTCTGTGTTAATTTGTCAATTTGAGGGAGCGAGGGATGCAGTTAAGAAGGAATAGTGCATCGGAATGGAGATACTCGTATCCCAAAAGAAAATCCTGACGTTTCCACAGAAACGTTACTCGATTTAGAAGGAGAAGTCATAGAACCCATAGTATTTAATACCGACGCCATTTCTGTGTTAATTCGTCAATGTGAGGGAGCGAGGGATGCAGTAAAGAAGGAATAGTGCATCGGATAGGAGATACTCGTATCCCATGAGAAAATCCTGTCGTTTCCACAGAAACGTTACTCGATTTAGAAGGAGAAGTCATTGAACCCATAGTATTTCATAGCGAAGCAATTTCATTGTTAATTCGTCATTGTGAGGGAGCGAGGGATGCAGTAAAGAAGGAATAGTGCATCGGAATGGATATAGTCGTATCTCAAAAGAAAATCCTGTCGTTTCCATAGAAACGTTACTCGATTTAGAAGGAGAAGTCATAGAACACATAGTATTCGCTAGCGACGCAATTTCTGTGTTAATTCGTCAATGTGAGGGAGCGAGAGATGCAGTAAAGAAGGAATAGTGCATCGGAAAGGAGATACTCGCATCCCAAACGAAAATCCTGTATTTTCAATGAAAACGTTACTCGATTTAGAAGGAGAAATAGAACCCATAGTATTTGATAGCGACGCAATTTCTGTGTCAATTCGCCAATGTGAGGGAGCGAGGGACGCAGTAAAGAAGGAATAGTGCATCGGAAAGGAGATACTCGTATCCCAAAAGAAAATTCTGTCGTTTGCATAGTAACTTTACTCGATTTAGAAGGAGAAGTTATAGAACCCATAGTATTTCATGGCGACGCAATTTCTGTGTTAATTCGTCATTGTGAGGGAGCGATGGATGCAGTAAAGGAGGAATGGTGCATCGGAAAGGAGATACACGTATCCCAATAGAAAATCCTGTCGTTTCAATAGAAACGTTACTCGATTTGGAAGGAGAAGTCATAGAACCCATAGTATTTCATAGCGACGCAATTTCTGTGTTAATTCGCCAATGTGAAGGAGCGAGGGATGCAGTAAAGACGAATTAGTGCTTTGGAAAGGAGATGTATACCAAAAGAAAATCCTGTCGTTTCCATAGAGACGTTACACGATTTAGAAGGAGAAGTCATAGAACCCATAGTAATTCATAGTGACGAAAGTTCTATGTTAATTCGTCAATGTGAGGGAGCGGGGGATGCAGTAAAGAAGGAATAGTGCATCGGAAAGGTGACACTCGTATTCAAAATGAAAATCCTGTTGTTTCCATAGAAGCGATACTCGACTTGGAAGGGGATGTCATAGAACCAATAATATTTCATAGCGACGCAATGAACATTCGTCAATATCAGGGACCAAGGGATGCATTAAAGATGTAATAGAGCATCGGAAAGGAGATACTCTTATACCAAAAGAAAATCCTGTCGTTTCCTTAGAAACGTTACTCGATTTAGAAGGAGAAGTCATAGAACCCATAGTATTCCAGAGGGAAGCAATTTCAGTGTCAATTCGTCAATGTGACTGAGACAGTGATGCAGTAAAGAAGGAATAGTGCAACGGCAGTGAGATACTCGTATCCCAAAAGAAAATCCTGCCGTTTCAATAGAAACGTTACTCGATTTAGAAAGAGATGTCATTGAACGCATAGTATTTCAAGGTGACGCAATTTCTGTGTTAATTCGTCAATGAGAGGGAGCACGTGATGCAGTAATGAAGTGATAGTGCATCGGAAAGGAGATAGTGAGTCGTATCCCAAAAGAAAACCCCTTCGTATCCACAGAAACGTTACTCGATTCAGAAGGAGAAGTTTTAGAACGCATAGTATATCATAGCGAAGCATTTTCTGTGAATATTCGTCAATGTGAGGGAGCGAGGGATGCAGTAAAGTATTAATAGTGCATCGAAAAGGAGAAACTCGTACCCCAAAAGAAAATCCTGTCGTTTCTATAGAAGCGTTACTCGATTTAGAAGGAGAAGTCATAGAAAACATAGTATTCCATAGCGACGCAATTTCTTTGTTTATTCGTCAATGTGAGGTAGCCAGGGATGCATTAAAGAAGGAATAGTGCATCGGATAGGAGATACTCGTGTCCCAAAAGAAAACCGTGTCGTTTCTATTGAAACGTTACTCGATTTAGAAGGAGAGGTCACAGAACCCATAGTATTTCATAGCGTCGCAATTTCTGTGTTAATTCGTCAATGTGAGGGAGCGAGGGAGGCCGTAAAGAAGGAATAGTGCATCGGAAAGGAGATACTCGTATCACAAAAGAAAATCCTGTCGTTTCCATAGGAACGATACTCGATATAGAAGGAAAAGTCATAGAACACATAGTATTATATAGCGTCCCAATTTCTGTGTTAATACGTCAATGTGAGGGAGCCAGGGATGCAGTAAAGAAGGATTTGTGCATCGGAAACGACATAGTCGTATCCCAAAAGAATATCCTGCCGCCTCCATAGAAACATTACTCGATTTAGAAGGAAAAGTCATTTAACCCATAGCATTTGATAGCGACGCAATTTCTGCGTTAATTCTTCAATGTGAGGGAGCGCGGGATGCAGTAAAGAAGTGATAGTGCATCGGAAAGGAGAAACTCGTATCCCAAATGAAAATTCTGTCGTTTCCATAGAAACGTTACTCGATTCAGATTGAGAAGTCATAGAACGCATAGTATTTCATAGCGACGCAATTTCTGTGTTAATTCGTCAATGTGAAGGAACGAGAGATGCAGTAAAGAAGGAATAGTGCATCGGAAATCAGATACTCGTATACCAAAAAAAAATTCTCTCGTTTCCATAGAAACGTTACTCGATTTAGAAGGAGAAGTTATAGAACCCATAGTATTTCATGGCGATGCAATTTCTTTTTTAATTCGACAATGTGAGGGAGCGAGGGATGCAGTACAGAAGGAATAGTGCATCGGAAAGGAGATACTCGTATCCCAAAAGAAAATCCTCTTTCCATAGAAACGTTACTCGATTTAGCAGGAGATGTCATAGAGCCAATAGTATTCCATAGCGACGCAATTTCTATGTTAATTCGACAATGTGAGGGAGCGAGGGATGCAGTAAAGAAGGAATAGTGCATCGGAAAGGAGATACTCGTATAACAAAAGAAAATCCTGTCGCTTTATTAGTAACGTAACTCGATTTAGAAAGAGATGTCATAGAACGCATAGTATTTCAAGGCGACGCAATTTCTGTGTTAATTCGTCAATGTGAGGGAGCGAGTGATGCAGTAAAGGAGGAATAGAGCATCGGAAAGGAGATACACGTATCCCAAAAGAAAATTCTGTCGTTTCCATTGACAAGTTACTCGATTTAGATCGAGAAGTCACGGAACACATAGTATTCCATAGCGACGCAATTTCTGTGTTAATTCGTCAATGTGAGGTAGCCAGGGATGCATTAAAGAAGGAATAGTGTATCGGAAAGGAGCTATTCGTATCCCAAAAGAAAACCCTGTCGTTTCTATAGAAACGTTACTCGATTTAGAAGGAGAGGACATAGAACACATAGTATTTCATGGCGACGAAATTTCTGCGATAATTCGTCAATGTGAGGGAGCGAGGGATGCAGTAAAGAAGGAATAGTGCATCGGAAAGGCGATACTCGTATAACAAAAGAAAATCCTGTCGCTTTATTAGTAACGTAACTCGATTTAGAAAGAGATGTCATAGAACGCATAGTATTTCAAGGCGACGCAATTTCTGTGTTAATTCGTCAATGTGAGGGAGCGAGTGATGCAGTAAAGAAGGAATAGTGCATCGGAAAGGAGATACTCGTATCCCAAAAGAAAATCCTGTCGTTTCCATAGAAACGATACTCGATTTAGACGGAAAAGTCATAGAACACATAGCATTCCATAGCGACGCAATTTCTGTGATAATTCGCCAATGTGAGGGAGCGAGGGATGCAGTACAGAAGGAATAGTGCATCGGAAAGGAGATACTCGTATAACAAAAGAAAATCCTGTCGCTTTATTAGAAACGTAACTCGATTTAGAAAGAGATGTCATAGAACGCATAGTATTTCAAGGCGACGCAATTTCTGTGTTAATTCGTCAATGTGAGGGAGCGAGTGATGCAGTAAAGAAGGAATAGTGCATCGGAAAGGAGATACTCGTATCCCAAAAGAAAATCCTGTCGTTTCCATAGAAACGATACTCGATTTAGACGGAAAAGTCATAGAACACATAGCATTTAATAGCGACGCAATTTCTGTGATAATTCGCCAATGTGAGGGAGCGAGGGATGCAGTACAGAAGGAATAGTGCATCGGAAAGGAGATACTCGTATCCCAAAAGAAATTCCTGTTTCCATAGAAACGTTACTCGATTTAGCAGGAGATGTCATAGAACCAATAGTATTCCATAGCGACGCAATTTCTATGTTAATTCGACAATGTGAGGGAGCGAGGGATGCAGTAAAGAAGGAATAGTGCATCGGATAGGAGATACTAGTATCCCAAAAAAAAATCCTGTCGTCTCCATTGAAACGTTACTCGATTTAGAACAAGAAATCATAGAACCCATAGTATTTCCTAGCGACCCAATTTCTGTGTTAATTCGTCAATGTGAGAGAGCGAGAGATGCAGTAATGAAGGAATAGTGCATCGGACAGGAGATACTCGTATCCCAAAAGAAAATACTATCGTTTCCAAAGAAACGTTACTCGATTTAGAAGGAGAAGTCATAGAACCACTAGTATTTCATAGCGACGCAATAACTGTGATAAATCGTCAATATGGGGGAGCGAGGGATGCAGTAAAGAAGGAATAGTGCATCGGAAAGTTGATTGTCGTATCCCAAAAGAAAATCCTGACGTTTCCATAGAAACATTACTCGATGTAGAAGGAGAAGTTATGGATCCCCTAGTACATCATAGCGACGCAATTTCTGTGTTAACTCGTCATTGTGAGGGAGCGAGGGATGCAGTAAACATGGAATAGTGCATCGGAAAGGGAATACTCGTATCCCAAAAGATAATCCTGTTGTTTCCATAGAAACGTCATTCGATTTAGATGGGGATGTCATAGAACAAATACTATTTCATAGCGACGCGATTTCTGTGTTAATTTGTCAATTTGAGGGAGCGAGGGATGCAGTAAAGAAGAAAAATAGTGCATCGGAAAGGAGATACTCGTATCCCTAAAGAATATCCTTACATTTCCATAGATACGTTACTCGATTTAGAAGGAGAAGTCATAGAACCCATAGTATTTCATAGCGACGCAATATCTGTGCTTATTCGTCAATGTGAGGGAACGAGGGCTGCAGTAAAGAAGGAATAGTGCATCGGAAAGGAGATACTCGTATCCCACAAGAGAATCCCGTCGTTTCCATTGAAACGATACTCGATTTAGAAGGAGAAGTCATAGAACCCATAGTATTTCATATCTACGCAATATCTGTGTTAATTCGTCAATGTGCGGAAGCGAGGGATGCAGCAAAGAAGGAATAGTGCATCGGAAATGAGATACTCGAACACCAAAAAAAATCCTGATGTTTCCATAGAAAGATTACTCTATTTAGAAGGAGAAGTTATAGAACCCATAGTATGTCATAGCGACGCAATTTCTGTGTTAATTCGTCAATGTGAGGGAGCGAGGTATGCAGTAAAGAAGGAATTGTGCATCGGAAAGGAGATACTCGTATACCAAAAGAAAATCCTCTAGTTTCCACAGAAACGTTCCTCGATGTAGAAGGAGAAGTTATGGATCCCCTAGTACATCATAGCGACGCAATTTCCGTGCTAACTCGTCATTGTGAGGGAGCGAGGGATGCAGTAAACAAGGAATAGTGCATCGGAAAGGGGATACTCGTATCCCAAAAGATAATCCTGTTGTTTCCATAGAAACGTCATTCGATTTAGATGGGGATGTCATAGAACAAATAGTATTTCATAGCGACGAGATTTCTGTGTTAATTTGTCAATTTGAGGAAGCGAGGGATGCAGTAAAGAAGAAAAATAGTGCATCGGAAAGGAGATACTCGTATGCCTAAAGAATATCCTTACATTTCCATAGATACGTTACTCGATTTAGAAGGAGAAGTCATAGAACCCATAGT
This sequence comes from Schistocerca serialis cubense, assembly GCF_023864345.2. Taxonomy (NCBI): domain Eukaryota; kingdom Metazoa; phylum Arthropoda; class Insecta; order Orthoptera; family Acrididae; genus Schistocerca; species Schistocerca serialis. Next base: position 52,900,527 of record NC_064638.1, read on the forward strand.
ATTTCATAGCGACGCAATATCTGTGCTTATTTGTCAATGTGAGGGAACGAGGGCTGCAGTAAAGAAGGAATAGTGCATCGGAAAGGAGATACTAGTATCCCAAAAAGAAATCCGGTCGTTTAGATAGAAACGTTATTTGATTTAGAAGAAGACATAGAACCCATAGAATTTCATAGCGACGCAATTTCTGTGTTAATTCGTCAATGTGAGTTAGCGAGGGATGCAGTTAAGAAGGAATAGTGCATCGGAAAAGAGTTACTCGTATACCAATATAAAATCCCGTCGCTTCAATAGAAACGTTACTCGATTAAGAAGGCGGAGGTATAGAACCCTTAGAACTTCATAGCGACGCAATATCTGTGTTAATTCGTCAATGGGAGGGAGCGAGGGATGCAGTAAAGAAGGAATAGTGCATCGGTAAGGAGATACTAGTATCCTAAAAGAAAATCCTGTCGTTTCCATAGAAACGTTAGTCGATTTAGAAGGAAAAGCCTTAGAACACATAGTATACCATAGCGTCCCAATTTCTGTGTTAATTCGTCAACGTGTGGGAGCCAGGGATGCAGTTAAAAAGGAATAGTGCATCGGCATGGAGATGGTCGTATCCCAAAAGAAAATCCTGTCGTTTCCATAGAAACGTTACTCGATTTAGAAGGAGAAGTCATAGAACCCATATTATTTCATAGCGACTCAATATCTGTTCTAATTCGTCAATGTGAGGGAGCGAGGGATGCAGTGAAGAAGGAATAGTGCATCGGAAATGAGATACTCGTATCCCAAAAGAAAATCCTGTCGTTTCAATATAAACGTTACTCGATTTAGAAAGAAATGTCATGTAACGAATAGTATTTAAAGGCGACGCAGTTTCTGTGTCAATTCGTCAATGTGAGGGAGCGAGGGATGCAGTACAGAAGGAAAAGTGCATCGGAAAGGAGATAGTCGTAATCCAAAAGAAAATCCCGTCGTTTCCATAGAAACGTTACACGATAAATAAGGAGAAGTTATGGAACCCATAGTATTTCATAGCGACGCAATTTCTGTGTTAATTCGCATGTTAGGGAGGAAGGGATGCAGTACAGAAGGCTAGAGCATCGGAAAGTAGATAGTCGTATCCCAAAAGAAAAACCTGTCGTTTCCATAGAAACGTTAATCGCTTTAGAAGGGGAAGTCATAGAAACCATAGTATATCATAGTGACGCAATTTCTGTGTTAATTCGTCAATGTAAGGGAGCGAGGAATGCAGTAAAGAAGGAATAGTGCATCGGAAAGGAGATACTCGTATCCCAAAAGAAAATTCTATCGTTTCCATAGAAACGATACTCTATTTAGAAGGAGAAGTCATGGAACCCATAGTATTTCATAGCGACGAAATTTATGTGTTAATTCGTCAATGTGAGGGAGCGAGCGATGAGGTAAAAAGGAAATAGTGCATCGGAAAGGAGATACTCGTATATCAATAGAAAATCCTGTCGTTTCCATAGCAACGTAACTCGCTTTAGAAGGAGAAGTCATAGAACCCATAGTATTTCATAGCGACGCAATTTCCTTGTTAATTTGTCAATGTGAGGGAGCGAGGGATGCAGTAATGAAGGAATAGTGCATCGGAAAGGACATACTTGTATACCAAAAGAAAATCCTGTCGTTTCCATAGCAACGTTACTCGCTTTAGAAGGAGAAGTCGTAGAACCCATAGTATATAATAGTGACGCAATTTCATTGCTAATTCGTCAATGCGAGGGAGCGAGGGATGCAGTAAAGAAGGAATAGTGCATCGGAAAGGAGATAGTCTTATCACAAAAGAAAATTCTGTAGTTTCCATAGAAACGTTACTCGATTCAGAAGGAGAAGTTTTAGAACGCATAGTATTTAATAGCGACGTAATTTCTGTGTTAATTCGTCAATTTGAGGGAGCCAGGGATGCAGTAAAGAGGGAATAGTGCATCGGAAAGGAGATAGTCTTATCCAAAAAGAAAAAAAGTAGTTTCCATAGAAACGTTACTCGATTTAGAAGGAGAAGTTATAGAACACATAGTATTTCATGGCGATGCAATTTCTGTGCTAATTCGACAATGTGAGGGAGCGAAGTATGCAGTAAAGAAGGAATAGCGAATCTGAAACGAGATGGTCGTATCCAAAAAGAAAATTGTGTCGTTTCCAAAGAAACGTTACTCGATTTAGAAGGAGAAGTCAATGAACCCATAGTATTCCATAGCGACGCAATTGCTGTGACAATTCGTCCATGTGAGACAGCCAGGGATGCAGTAAAGAAGGAATAGTGCATCGGAAAGGAGAAACTCGTATCCCAAAAGAAAATTCTGTCGTTTCCATAGAAACGTTACTCGATTCAGATTGAGAAGTCATAGAACGCATAGTATTTCATAGCGACGCAATTTCTGTGTTAATTCGTCAATGTGAAGGAACGAGCGATGCAGTAAAGAAGGAATAGTGCATCGGAAAGGAGATACTCGTATACCAAAAGAAAATTCTCTCGTTTCCATAGAAACGTTACTCGATTTAGAAGGAGAAGTTATAGAACCCATAGTATTTCATGGCGATGCAATTTCTGTTTTAATTCGACAATGTGAGGGAGCGAGGAATGTAGTAAAGGAGGAATAGTGCATCGGAAAGGAGATACACGTATCCCAAAAGAAAGTCCTGTCGTTTCCATTTACAAGTAACTCGATTTAGAAGGAGAAGTCACAGAACCCATAGAATATCATAGCGACGCAATTTCTGTGTTAATTTGTCCATGTAATGGAGCGAGGGATGCAGTAAAGATGGAATAGTGCATCAGAAAGGAGATACTCATATCCCAAAAGCAAATCCTGATGTTTTAATAGGAACGTTACTCGATTTAGAAGGAGATGTCATAGAACACATAGGATTTCACAGCGACGCCATTTCTGTGTTAATTTGTCAATGTGAGGTACCGAGGGATGCAGTAAAGAAGGAATAGTGCATCGGAGAGGAGACAATCATATACCAAAAGAAAATCCTGTCGCTTTATTAGAAACGTAACTCGATTTAGAAAGAGATGTCATAGAACGCATAGTATTTCATAGCGACGCAATTTCTGTGTTAATTCGTTAATGTGAGGGAGCGAGGGATGCAGTAAAGGAGGAATAGAGCATCGGAAAGGAGATACACGTATCCCAAAAGAAAATCCTGTCGTTTCCATTGACAAGTTACTCAATTTAGATCGAGAAGTCATGGAACACATAGTATTCCATAGCGACGCAATTTCTGTGTTAATTCGTCAATGTGAGGTAGCCAGGGATGCATTAAAGAAGGAATAGTGCATCGGAAAGGAGCTATTCGTATCCCAAAAGAAAATCCTGTCGCCTCCATAGAAACGTAACTCGATTTAGAAGGAGAAGTCATAGAACCCATAGTATTTCATAGCGACGCAATTTCTGTGATAATTCGCCAATGTGAGGGAGCGAGGGATGCAGTAAAGAAGGAATAGTGCATCGGATAGGAGATACTAGTATCCCAAAAGAAAATCCTGTCGTCTCCATTGAAACGTTACTCGATTTAGAAGAAGAAATCATAGAACCCATAGTGTGGTGTCACCGTCAGACACCACACTTGCTAGGTGGTAGCTTAAATCGGCCGCGGTCCATTTAGTACATGTCGGACCCGCGTGTCGCCATTGTGTAATCGCAGACCTAGCGCCACCACCAAGGCAGGTCTCGTGATACGAGAGAGCACTCGCCCCAGTTGTACGAGAACCTAGCTACCGACCAGATGTACGAAGCCTTTCTCTCTCATTAGCCGAGAGACAGAATAGCCATCAGCTACGAACTAGCAAGGCGCCGTTAGCCATACAGTGATTGTACTGTGTATCGTCAAGATCGATGTACCTCAATGACTGAGTAAAGTTAAATATTAAACTGCTCCGTACTTTTCTTCCTACATTAATTACGTATCCTGTTCCAGTACTTCACGCCCGTCTGCGTTAGTCTAGCTTGCCTTTTCAGCCATCTCAACTTCACGGTGTCGGCCCAGATACCGACACAACACATAGTATTTCCTAGCGACCCAATTTCTGTGTTAATTCGTCAATGTGAGAGAGCGAGAGATGCAGTAATGAAGGAATAGTGCATCGGACAGGAGATACTCGTATCCCAAAAGAAAATACTATCGTTTCCAAAGAAACGTTACTCGATTTAGAAGGAGAAGTCATAGAACTACTAGTATTTCATAGCGACGCAATAACTGTGATAAATCGTCAATGTGGGGGAGCGAGGGATGCAGTAAAGAAGGAATAGTGCATCGGAAAGTTGATTGTCGTATTCCAAAAGAAAATCCTGAGAAACATTACTCGATTTAGAAGGAGAAGTCAATGAAACCCATAGTATATCATAGCGACGCAATTTCTGTGTTAATTCGTCAATGTGAGGGAGCGAGGGATGCAATTAAGAAGGAATAGTCCATCGGAAAGGAGATACTCGTATCCCAAAAGAGAATCCTGTCGTTTCCATTGAAACGATACTCGATTTAGAAGGAGAAGTCACAGAACCCATAGTATTTCATATCTACGCAATATCTGTGTTAATTCGTCAATGTGAGGAAGCGAGGGATGCAGCAAAGAAGGAATAGTGCATCGGAAATGAGATACTCGTATACCAAAACAAAATCCTGATGTTTCCATAGAAAGATTACTCTATTTAGAAGGAGAAGTTATAGAACCCATAGTATGTCATAGCGACGCAATTTCTGTGTTAATTCGTCAATGTGAGGGAGCGAGGTATGCAGTAAAGAAGGAATTGTGCATCAGAAAGGAGATACTCGTATACCAAAAGAAAATCCTCTCGTTTCCACAGAAACGTTCCTCGATGTAGAAGGAGAAGTTATGGATCCCCTAGTACATCATAGCGACGCAATTTCTGTGTTAACTCGTCATTGTGAGGGAGCGAGGGATGCAGTAAACAAGGAATAGTGCATCGGAAAGGGGATACTCGTATCCCAAAAGACAATCCTGTTGTTTCCATAGAAAGGTCATTCGATTTAGATGGGGATGTCATGGAACAAATAGTATTTCATAGCGACGCGATTTCTGTGTTAATTTGTCAATTTGAGGGAGCGAGGGATGCAGTAAAGAAGAAAAACAGTGCATCGGAAAGGAGATTCTCGTATCCCTAAAGAATATCCTTACATTTCCATAGATACGTTACTCGATTAAGAAGGCAGAGGTATAGAACCCTTAGAATTTCATAGCGACGCAATATCTGTGTTAATTCGTCAATGGTAGGGAGCGAGGGATGCAGTAAAGAAGGAATAGTGCATCGGAAAGGAGATACTCGCATCCCAAGAGAAAACCCTGTCGTTTCTATAGAAACGTTACTCGATTTAGAAGGATGAGTCATAGAACCCATAGTATTTCATAGCAACGCCTTTTCAGTGCTTATTCCTCAATATGAGGGAATGATGGGATGCAGTAAAAAAGGAATAGTGCATCGGAAAGGAGATACTCGTATCCCAAAAGAAAATCCAGTCGTTTCCATAGAAACGTTACTAGAAGTAGAGGGAGAAGTCATAGAACCCATAGTATTTCATAGCGACGCAATTTCTGCGTTAATTCGTCAATGTGAGGGAGCGGGGGAAGCAGTAAAGAAGGAATAGTGCATCGGAAAGGAGATACTCGTATCCCAAAAGAAAACCCTGTCGTTTCTATAGAAACGTTACTCGAATTAGAAGCAGAAGTCATTGAATAGGAACGTTACTCGCTTTAGAAGGAGATGTCATAGAACACACAGGATTTCAGAGCGACGCCATTACTGTGTTAATTTGTCAATGTGAGGGATCGAGGGATGCAGTAAAGAAGGAATAGTGCATCGGAAAGGAGATAATCGTATCCCAAAAGAAAATCCTTTCGATTCAATGGAAACGTTACTCAATTTAGAAGGAGAAGTCATTTAATCCATTGAATTCCATAGCGACGAAATTTCTGTGATAATTCGTCAATGTGAGGGAACGAGGGATGCAGTAAAGAAGGTATTGTGCATCGGAAAGGAGATACTCGAATCCCAAAAGAAAATCTTTTCGTTTCCAGAGAAATGTTACTCGATTTAGAAGGAGAAATAATAGAACCCATAGTATTTCATAGCGACGCAATTTCTGTGTTAATTCGTGAATGTGAGGGAGCGAGGGATGCAGTAAAGAAGGAATAGTGGATCGGAATGGAGATCCTGGTATCTCAAAAGAAAATCCGGTAGTTTGCTTAGAAACGGTACTCGATTTAGAGTAAGATTTTATAGAACCCATAGTACTTCATAGCGACGCAAGTTCTGTGTTAATTCGTCAATGTGAGGGAGCTAGGGATGCAGTAAAGAGGGAATAGTGCAACGGAATGGAGATACTCGTATCCCAAAAGAAAATCCTGTCGTTCCAATAGAAACGTTACCCGATTTACAAGGAGAAGTCATACAACCCTCAGTATTTCATAGCGACGAAATTTCTGTGTTAATTCGTCAATGTGAGGGAGCGAGGGATGCAGTAAAGAAGGAATAGTGCATCGGAAAGGAGATACTCGTATCCAAAATGAATATTCTGCTGTTTCCATACAAGTGTTCTTCGACTTGGAAGGGTATTTCTAGACCCAATAGTATTTCATAGCGACGCAATTTCTGTGTTAATTTGTCAATTTGAGGGAGCGAGGGATGCAGTTAAGAAGGAATAGTGCATCGGAATGGAGATACTCGTATCCCAAAAGAAAATCCTGACGTTTCCACAGAAACGTTACTCGATTTAGAAGGTGAAGTCATAGAACCCATAGTATTTAATACCGACGCCATTTCTGTGTTAATTCGTCAATGTGAGGGAGCGAGGGATGCAGTAAAGAAGGAATAGTGCATCGGAAAGGAGATACTCGTATCCCATGAGAAAATCCTGTCGTTTCCACAGAAACGTTACTCGATTTAGAAGGAGGAGTCATTGAACCCATAGTATTTCATAGCGAAGCAATTTCATTGTTAATTCGTCATTGTGAGGGAGCGAGGGATGCAGTAAAGAAGGAATAGTGCATCGGAATGGATATAGTCGTATCTCAAAAGAAAATCCTGTCGTTTCCATAGAAACGTTACTCGATTTAGAAGGAGAAGTCATAGAACACATAGTATTCGCTAGCGACGCAATTTCTGTGTTAATTCGTCAATGTGAGGGAGCGAGAGATGCAGTAAAGAAGGAATAGTGCATCGGAAAGGAGATACTCGCATCCCAAACGAAAATCCTGTATTTTCAATGAAAACGTTACTCGATTTAGAAGGAGAAATAGAACCCATAGTATTTGATAGCGACGCAATTTCTGTGTCAATTCGCCAATGTGAGGGAGCGAGGGACGCAGTAAAGAAGGAATAGTGCATCGGAAAGGAGATACTCGTATCCCAAAAGAAAATTCTGTCGTTTGCATAGTAACTTTACTCGATTTAGAAGGAGAAGTTATAGAACCCATAGTATTTCATAGCGACGCAATTTCTGTGTTAATTCGTCAATGTGAGGGAGCGATGGATGCAGTAAAGGAGGAATAGTGCATCGGAAAGGAGATACACGTATCCCAATAGAAAATCCTGTCGTTTCAATAGAAACGTTACTCGATTTGGAAGGAGAAGTCATAGAACCCATAGTATTTCATAGCGACGCAATTTCTGTGTTAATTCGCCAATGTGAAGGAGCGAGGGATGCAGTAAAGACGAATTAGTGCTTTGGAAAGGAGATGTATACCAAAAGAAAATCCTGTCGTTTCCATAGAGACGTTACACGATTTAGAAGGAGAAGTCATAGAACCCATAGTAATTCATAGTGACGAAAGTTCTATGTTAATTCGTCAATGTGAGGGAGCGGGGGATGCAGTAAAGAAGGAATAGTGCATCGGAAAGGTGATACTCGTATCCAAAATGAAAATCCTGTTGTTTCCATAGAAGCGATACTCGACTTGGAAGGGGATGTCATAGAACCAATAATATTTCATAGCGACGCAATTTCTGTGATCATTCGTCAATGTCAGGGACCAAGGGATGCATTAAAGATGTAATAGAGCATCGGAAAGGAGATACTCTTATACCAAAAGAAAATCCTGTCGTTTCCTTAGAAACGTTACTCGATTTAGAAGGAGAAGTCATAGAACCCATAGTATTCCAGAGGGAAGCAATTTCAGTGTCAATTCGTCAATGTGACTGAGACAGTGATGCAGTAAAGAAGGAATAGTGCAACGGCAATGAGATACTCGTATCCCAAAAGATAATCCTGCCGTTTCAATAGAAACGTTACTCGATTTAGAAAGAGATGTCATGGAACGCATAGTATTTCAAGGTGACGCAATTTCTGTGTTAATCCGTCAATGAGAGGGAGCGCGTGATGCAGTAATGAAG